>NC_081182.1:21060457-21397594 GCF_029867415.1 Vicia villosa | reverse complement strand
TTATTTATTTGCACGTCATGTGGATTATCTTAATGTGACTTGAATACTCTATCCAACCAGTTGAAAAGCAATTTATGCCAGGATGTTACATTATGAGTTTATACTAGGGACAGTATCAATATGTCCTGTCTGGAGTTATCAATAGCGCCCTGAAGTGTCGCTATCCTGGGATAGCATCCCGGTGCGTTAACCCTCGGCTATGGAGGAGCGGTTTGCGCCTCAGTTTGAGATTGCGGCTGCGGTATAAGTTTTAGTGGGTCGTACGAGCGGAGCGTTCCCGGCCTGAGAGGGTTTCCTCATTTTTGAAGCGAAAACAGATTTACCCCTAAAATAAATGAATGTTGGGAGAAGTTTTTAGGATTTGTTTTTCCACTTTGCCCTAACTCAGAACACAAAACAGAGAATCAATCTTCAATCTTCTTGTCTCACATGCCTTAGCTTCAGCTTTCAAGTTTTCTTCTCACAATCATCTTCCAAGCTTCGCCTACACCGTCTGCTTTGTTTCTCAGCACCGCCGCCTGCTCCATTTCCCTGTGCCGTTGCTACCTGCTTCATTTCTCAGCGCCACCACCCCGTTTCTGCGCCTCCATTTCTTAGGTAGGTTTTGTTTTGTTTTTTTTTTTTTTTTTCTGTTCTTCATTCTTTCCTCTTCTTTCCTCTTCTTTCTTTTCTCTTTTTTTTTTTTTTTCATTTTTCAGGTAGGTTTTCTTTTTCTTTTTTTTTTAAATTCTTCTCTCTTTTTCTTTTTTCTTCCTTACTCTGTTTTTTTAAGTCTTTCTTTTATTTAAACTCTTCTTCCCCTGTTTTACTTGTTTTGTTTCTAATGTGTGTTTTTTCTTTTACTAAATAATAATTTTATAAATTTATTGACTCTTTTATGGGTTTTGTGTTATTTGTTTAGTTTTACATGTAATATATGTTTTATAGATTATTCATATAATTAGTCCAAAAAGTAGTCGACTGGCAGTTATCCTACTATCTGCTATCCCGTTTTTGGGGTCGGCCGCTCCGCTATCTCTTTTTGTCGTGTCCTCCGCTCTTCTTATCGGTCGGTCACCGAGTACCCCCACTCTCACTCTCCTTTTTTATTTATTTATCACACATTTATAATGTGTCATTATCTCTTGATTTAAATCCTCGTTGACTTTATTGTGTTTTTTTTGTTCACGGAACCCTCTTGAACTTTAATTTATGATTTTATTCGGGATAGATTCATTTTGTTTTTGTTTGCCTATAATTGCTTTTTGTTTATAGTGTTAGGGTTTATAGTTACATCTATTGATTTCAAAATAATTGGGTGATATAATCTGCTAACCTTGCATGATACCTTAACACATGGTTGTTTTTAACTGTCAATTATTTGTAATGCTAGCGTGTAGCCTTGATATTGATGTAGAATCTCATCTTGACAAATCAAAATCTTACTGCTATACATTTTAGCTCAATGCATTTTTTTTTGGAAGATATACGGATCTTCATTTAGGTCATTCTTGCTCTTAACTATTTTTCTGTGACTACTGTTGAACTAATAAAGTTTTAACCTTTCAATCAAAAGGCTTGTGGAAAGGAAGTATATTGAAAGATGATACCAACAAATTACTATGATGCATATTGATTTGATCCTCATGTAATAAATATAATGTGAAGTGTGACTTGCTCTGGTTACTGCCGAGCTATTCAAGCTTTGACTTCATCATCAAGAATGCTTGTGGAAACAGTATTCCAGAAGATGATTTGAACAAGGAACCTTATGCACACATTTCAGTTCTTAATGTTGGTATTAGCTCTTCAATTACCTTTTATTCCATTTGTTTTGTAAGTTTATGTTTGCAGCTAATGCTGTGTATTTTGTCATCTTAGCTAATGCTGTGTTTAATCCACATTTTTTGTTTAGCTGTTGTAGCTAAATCAACAATGTTATTTATCTTTTCACTCTATTTTTGCTGCGATATATATAAATATTAAGTGAAGTTGTTACTTATTATTTTGCATCCAGTCATCTAAGCCCCAAATCGTTGCTTTTACTAATTTGATGCAGATTTGCAGGGAGTTTGTTCATTCTCGGTTGGCATTCAAATGTGCTGCCAGTTATTGTTGTTTATTTAATAATTTTCTTTTAGTTAGCTAACAAGTTGCATCAGCACTTGTTCATTAGGTATAAGTCATATCCATCCATGATTGTTTCAAAGATACTAGGGAGAGCTGTTACTCCCAAAACGTTGGTTTAGCTTAAGAAGTGTTCTTTTCTATATCATTTGACCACATCTATATATTATTAGTTTTGTTTATTATTTGTTATATCTTTTCTACTCTATTTTTTGGGTTCAATTCTTACTTTTTTTTCACAACATCTTCAGCTCTCTCTTTTCTTATGATATTTTCAATTATTATAATTTACATTCCTTTATAATTAATGAAGAATAATCGTGTAGTAATTCAAAATTTCTTTGTCTTTATTTAATCAACCAGTTTCTGGTGATGTTGAAAATTGCAGTGTTTTTTGAGTACCTAAAATTTTCGCAATGGTATTCTGTACCAAATAAAATTGTTTAAATTGGTTATCTATATTTAAAAATACAGGTATATCAGCAATTACAGAACAATTTGAACGGGCTGTCTTCACTTTTCTGAACAAACTGTTGTGCCACTAAATTTTTTGCTTTGTCGAGCATATTTCATTTCTTCTATTCAAGATCAATTTTTGTTTTCTTTTGTTGCTTGTGACAGCTACAAAATAAAAGTAATATATATATATATATATATATATATATATATATATATATATATATATATATATATATATATATATATATATATATATATATATATATATATATATATATATGGGTTTAATGGTGATGCGCTGACAGGATAGGATACATGGTCGTGATTGGTTGACAGTGTAAAGCTTTTTTACACTGGGCATGACCCATTTTCTCATATATATATATATATATATATATATATATATATATATATATATATATATATATATATATATATATATATTACTTTTATTTTGTAGCTGTCACATTTTGTTTTTATGATGTAGTAGTCTGTAGTTCTTCTTGACCTATGCTTGTTTTCAATTTGGAAAGACAAGTGTGCACATATACGTCCCAACCCATACACATAAAGGAGCTTCTTTGGGAAGTTTATCATCACCGTTATCATAAATTACTTAAAGATGAAGATCATATTTGTCACTGATTGTTGAAATGGAATTCATTTTCACACAACCTCATTTGAAGATCATTCCGCGACGAACTCAAGTTATATGCACAAATGTCTAATCTTCCAACTACAACGTAGCTTTGAGGCTGTGAGAAGAACTGTTAAGAGTCCCACATCGGATAATATATGGCTTGAACATGTCCTTATAAATGGGGGCAATCATCACTTTACAAGCCGGTTTTGTAGGGTTGAGTTAGGCCTAACCCACACTTCTTAACATGGTATCAGAGTCTCGTTTAACATCCGGTGGGCCACCTTCTATGGTTTCCGCTATCGGGCCACCCACCATTTATTTCCACGCTCCGGTTGTCTAGTCCTGGGCGTGAGGGGGTGTGTTAAGAGTTCCACATCAAACAATATATGGCCTGAACATGTCCTTATAAGCCGGTTTTGTAGGGTTGAGTTAGGCCTAACCCACATTTTTTAACAAGAACTCTCAAACCACAAGACTAATTAATTAATGTCTTTAAGCTCCCGTTTATCAATCAATGATTAATTATCAATCAATAATTAATTATCTTATTTCTAAATCTTTTGCTGGAAGTCTAAAGAGAGACAAAGGTGATTCAACAACAAAACAACCTCGTATAAGTCGAAACAGAACGGCACTTTACTCTAACCTATTCTATTAGGTTGCAAGAGTCATATACGAGCTTTACTCTTAGATAATATATTTTGCGTTGTAATTATTATGTATTACAAATATGTGTCACTCATTAAATAATTATCTTTCAGAGTTATTCAGTTTTATAATGGTAACATATTCTTATATGTATATTTCTATTATTAAGTTCAACATGGACTTTATTATGAAGTATGGTGTGTCACATTGAGTTTTCGAGACACCTTTAACTTGTCTTATACTTGAAGAAACTGTGAGGAAGATAGATAATTAACGAGCACATCTTTTATTCGATATCTGCTTAGAACTTGGAGAAGTTATTTTGTAATAACTTTTGCTCTTACAAAAAATAAGTTACTGACATGTACGATAAGATTTTAGACCAATAACACAACTGATTGATTGTTGCACAACACTAGAGGCGATTGTTACATGACTATGATTTTGAATCTACACAAGCGTACAATAAGATTTTAGACCAATAACACAACTGATTGATTGCTGCACAACACTAGAGGCGATTGTTACATGACTATGAGTTTGAATCTACACAAGCTTCGTTGATACATGTGCCATGTTCATATATTCAACTCCAATGTTGAATTTTGCTACAACAAGTTGTTTTATGGACCATTATGTGACTAAGTTAAGGCCAAAATAAATTGCAGCCCATGATGTGCTTCTTATGTCATCAGGATTGGATGCATAGTCAACATCGCAAAAAACCTTCAATGAGCGAGATGATGACATTAGAATGGAAAAGTAAGTCATAATCAAGAGTACACTTGAGACACCTAAGAATTATTTTGACGACAACATAATGTGCTTTAGTAAGATTGACATGAATTGACAAACCTTATTAGTTGCACATGAGATCTCTAGTATGTTCAATGTGGCACATTGCAGAAATTTAATTTTTGATTTGTACATATAAGGACCGGGTAATTAATAGGATCCTACATTGATGAGTTTCCAAGTGGAATGTATATGAGTATATAATTCTTACATTCAAGCATATTAGTTCTTAAGAATATGTCTATGATGTATTTGTGTTGGGAGAGAAGGAGTGTATCATTGGATTGATTGTGAACTTCAATATCAAGAAGTGGTCCAAATGACCTAGAAGCTTTAGTGAAAAGACAATGTTAAGTTTAATAATAAGTTACTGAATGAGAAGAGTAAAGTCGCATGAGATCAGATGATAATATCACCCACATAAACAAGTGGATGGACCACTTGATTCTTTTCAGATAGTGTGAAAAATGTTAGGCGTCACATTGGCTAGCCTTAAAACCTAGATGAAGGATAACATCATTAAGTTTCTCAAAACACTATTTGGTGGCTTGTTTGAGGTCATAAAAAGCTTTGAAGAGTTTCAACACTAGAGCTAAATGACCAATCACAAAGCTCATGGTTGTTCCTTTTATACCTCTTCATTAAGCGTGCCATTTAAGAATGTTTGTTGAAATCCAACTGTTGGATGTTGTGAGATATTGGATCGAACTCTAGTATTGTCGAAGGGTAGCTTCTTGGTTCGACAGTTCGACAGGGTTAAGCATGAAGTCGAAGGATTGTTCACATGCTGGTGTCGAAGTGTGCATGCTGTAGTCGAAGATGGGTCTAGCATGCAGATGTCGAAGATGCTAGAGTTGTTAGCATGTTAAATTAGGTTTTAGTGTTTAAACCCTAATTTGTTAAGTTAGCTTGTTTATTAAGTTGGCTTGTGTAATGGGCCTTGCTGAAAAAGCCCATTAGTTAGTATGTTAGGTTTTATTATAAATAGCATACTAGTCTCTCATCATTGCTAAGCTGCAAATCCTAATTTAGGGTGAGAGAAGGTTATTTGTTATTCTTGTAAACTTGTAATCTTGTTTTAAGAGAAAGTAAAAGAATAGCAGTTATAACCAATTCTTGTGTTCTTATTCTCTTCCCTAATTCCCTATTATACTTTGTTATTGGTATCGTTTTTCACAACAAATTGGTGCGGTGAGCGTGGAGAAGATGCCTTCAACAAAGTATGAGATTGAAAAGTTCACCGGAGTGAATGATTTCGGTCTGTGGCGCTTGAAGATGAAAGCCCTACTGGTTCAGCAGGGTTGTTTGGAAGCGTTGAAGGGAGAGGCAGCCATGAATGCTGCATTAACGGCAGCGGAGAAGACAACTATGATCGAGAAAGCACACAGCGCAATTCTGTTGAGCCTTGGTGATAAGGTTCTCCGGCAGGTATCAAAGGAGACGACGACATCAGGGTTATGGGTGAAACTTGAAAGTTTGTATATGACCAAATCGTTGGTAAATCGACTCTACCTGAAGCAAGCTTTGTATTCATTCAAGATGATTGAAGACAAAGTATTGGCTGAGCAGTTGGATATGTTCAACAAGCTAATTCTTGATCTTGAAAATATTGATGTGAAGATCGATGATGAAGATCAAGCGCTGTTACTATTGTGTTCTTTGCCTCGATCACATGCTCACTTCAAAGAAACTCTCTTGTATGGAAGGGAGTCCCTGACGTTTGAAGAAGTTCAATCAGCCTTGTACTCTAAGGACTTGAATGAACGAAAGGAGCATAAACCTTCGACTGTTGGCGAAGGTTTGGCCGTTAAAGGAAAACTCTTACGAAAGGATGGTAAGTTCGACAAGAAGAAAGGCAAAAGCCAGTCGAAGACTTACAGTGGCGAAGCATCTGGCATTCGATGCTACCATTGTAAGAAGGAGGGTCACACAAGAAAGGTGTGCCCTGAACGCTTGAAATATCATGGAGGTAAGGATAATGGCAATGCTGCCATTGTTCAAGATGATTTCGAATCATCTGATGTTCTTGTGGTTTCAAGCAGTGACTCTAAGAAGGAGTGGATTATGGATTCAGGTTGCACTTGGCACATGACTCCAAACAAAGACTTGTTCGAGGAATTATGTGATCAAGATGGTGGATCAGTATTGCTGGGAAACAACAAGGCTTGCAAGATTGCAGGTGTTGGATCTGTGAGATTCAAGCTCCATGATGAGTCAATAAGGTTGTTGACTGAAGTCAGGTATGTTCCTGATTTGAAGAGAAATCTGCTTTCTCTTGGTGAATTCGACAAGAAAGGATATGTTTTCCAAGGAGAGAAAAGTATCCTAAGAGTCATGAAGGGTTCGAAGGAAGTCTTGAGAGGCGTGAAGAAACAAGGCTTGTATACCCTTGAGGCTGAAGTTGTAAGTGGTTCGACAAATGTTGCATCCACGAAACCGTTGTCGAAAACAGAAATCTGGCACATGAGATTGGGCCATGTCAGTGAAAGGGGTCTGGTCGAATTAGGGAAACAAAATCTGCTTGGTGGAGACAAAGTCGAAAAGCTGAAGTTTTGTGAACCCTGTGTACTTGGAAAATCTTGCAGAGTGAAGTTCAACAAAGGCAAACAAAGAACACATGGATCCCTTGATTACATCCATGCTGATCTTTGGGGGCCTGCAAGGTGTCCATCACATTCAGGATCAAGGTATTTTCTATCCATAGTAGATGATTATTCCAGAAAATTATGGGTATTCATCCAGAAGACTAAGGATGAAACTTTTGAGAATTTCAAAAGTTGGAAGACTCTGGTTGAAAATCAGACTGGCAGAAAGGTCAAGAGGTTGAGAACCGACAATGGCCTTGAATTTTGCAATGAGGCATTCGACAGTTTTTGTGCTGCCTCTGGTATTGCAAGGCATAGAACTACTGCAGGTACTCCACAGCAAAATGGTTTGGCTGAAAGGTTTAATCGAACTATTTTGGAGAGAGTCAGATGCATGTTGACTAGTGCAGGGTTAACAAAGGTGTTCTGGGCTGAGGCTGTTTCGACAGCAACATATCTGATAAACAGATGTCCTTCGACAGCGTTAGATATGAAGACACCTGAAGAAGTTTGGTCGGGACATCCACCAGATCTCGACAAACTGAGAGTATTTGGCTGCGTAGCCTATGCTCACATTAGGCAAGACAAGGTCGAACCTAGAGCTCTGAAATGCATGTTCATGGGATACCCTGAAGGAGTCAAAGCTTATAGGCTATGGTGCCTAGAGCCAGGTCACAGGAGGTGTATCACCAGTCGAGATGTAGTTTTCAATGAAGGTGAAATGACTTTTAAGAAAACTGATGATGTTGGTCGAAGTACAGAAACATCTGACGAAGAGCTGGAACAGGTAGAGATTCCTGTTGAGGTGGAGCATGTTGATGCTGAATTGCATATCCCAGATGAAGTCGAAGAAGAAGCAGAAGATGCTGAAGTTGAGGAAACTGACGATGACTACCTATTGTCGAGAGATAGGTCGAGAAGAGTCATCATGCCACCTCAGAGACTTGGATATGCAGATCTTATAGCTTATGCCTTAATCTCTGCAAGTGAGGTTCTAGACGAAGAACCTAGAGACTATAAGGAAGTTATGAGGAGTCGAAATAAGACTGAATGGCTGAAGGCCATGGATGATGAGATAAAATCTCTTCATGATAATCATACCTGGGAACTGATCAAGAAACCTGCTGGGGCAAGGTTAGTCAGCTGTAAATGGATTTTCAAAGTTAAGGAAGGAATTGAAGGAGTGACGTCGAAAAGATACAAGGCAAGGTTAGTTGCAAGGGGTTTCACTCAGAAAGAAGGTGTCGACTTCAATGATGTGTTTTCTCCTGTTGTGAAGCATAGGTCCATTCGAATGTTGCTTGCCATGGTGGCACAGTTCGATCTTGAACTGGAACAGATGGATGTGAAGACTGCGTTCTTGTATGGTGATCTAGATGAAACGATCCTGATGAGGCAACCTGAAGGGTATGTCGAAAAGGGAAAGGAAGATTATGTGTGCAAGCTAAAAAGATCTTTATATGGGCTGAAACAATCTCCTCGACAGTGGAATAGGAGATTCGACAAGTTCATGACACACATAAGTTTCATTAGAAGTCAGTTCGACCACTGTGTTTACTTCAGATTTCGACCTGGTAATTCATTTGTTATTTTGTTGCTTTATGTGGATGATATTCTCATAGCAAGCAACAGTGTCGAAGATGTGATGAGGGTGAAGGCTGAACTCAATAAGGAGTTCGATATGAAGGATCTGGGAGCTGCTTCCAGGATTCTTGGAATTGACATTCGAAGAGATAGAAAGAAGTCGAAGTTATGCCTATCTCAAGAGGCATATCTACGGAAGATTCTTGAAAAGTTTGGTATGTCGAATTCGAAGCCAGTTGTGACTCCAACAAACCCTCAATTCAAGCTGAGTATTGATCAGTGTCCCAGTACTGATGTCGAAAGAGCCTATATGAATAGCATCCCATATGCTAATATAGTCGGTTCTTTGATGTATGCTATGGTCTGTACTAGACCCGACATAGCATACGCAGTAAGTCTTGTAAGCAGGTACATGGCGAATCCTGGAAAGGCTCACTGGCAAGCATTGAAGTGGATTTTAAGGTACATAAATGGGTCTCTGAATAGAGTCCTAATTTATGGTGGAGCCTTGGGTGAAGATAGTAAAGCAATAATAGAAGGATATGTCGACTCTGATTATGCAGGTTGTATGGATTCCAAAAAATCTATTTCTGGATATGTTTTCACTATGTTTGGCACAACAATTAGTTGGAAAGCAACACTTCAGAAGGTTGTTGCTCTATCAACCACTGAAGCGGAGTATATTGCCCTAACTGAAGCTGTGAAAGAAGCATTGTGGCTTGAAGGTTTTGCGAATGAGCTGAAACTTCAAGGTCGAGGTATCACTGTTAAATGTGATAGTCAAAGTGCAATACACCTGTCGAAGAATTCAGCCTATCATGAGCGAACTAAGCACATTGATGTGAGGCTGCATTTCGTCAGAGGAGTAATCGAGCGTGGAGAAGTCCAAGTGCTGAAGGTTTCGACTGAAGACAATGCTGCTGATATGATCACCAAGACATTGCCGAGTTGCAAGTTTTTCCACTGTATGCAGTTGATAAAGCTGCATGAAGAAAGCTAGTTTGTTCCTTGACGTTGTAGAGTTAGGTCCAAGGTGGAGATTTGTGAGATATTGGATCGAACTCTAGTATTGTCGAAGGGTAGCTTCTTGGTTCGACAGTTCGACAGGGTTAAGCATGAAGTCGAAGGATTGTTCACATGCTGGTGTCGAAGTGTGCATGCTGTAGTCGAAGATGGGTCTAGCATGCAGATGTCGAAGATGCTAGAGTTGTTAGCATGTTAAATTAGGTTTTAGTGTTTAAACCCTAATTTGTTAAGTTAGCTTGTTTATTAAGTTGGCTTGTGTAATGGGCCTTGCTGAAAAAGCCCATTAGTTAGTATGTTAGGTTTTATTATAAATAGCATACTAGTCTCTCATCATTGCTAAGCTGCAAATCCTAATTTAGGGTGAGAGAAGGTTATTTGTTATTCTTGTAAACTTGTAATCTTGTTTTAAGAGAAAGTAAAAGAATAGCAGTTATAACCAATTCTTGTGTTCTTATTCTCTTCCCTAATTCCCTATTATACTTTGTTATTGGTATCGTTTTTCACAACAGATGTTCTATTAGTTTAATGGTATGAGTGAGAACCAACCTTAGTTTTGAATTTGTTCACTGCCATCTGGGTTTTCGTTCACCTTGGAAATCCATTTATAACTGATTGCTTTTCGATTAGTTAGGAGAGTTACAATAATCCAAGTATTATTTTGTTGCAAGGTATTATATTCATCTTGCATAGTTTGCTTCTATTAAGATAGAGAGATATTAACTATTTTTGGTTTAGTCTAAGTAAAGATATATCCAGGTTGAATAAATGTATACTTGACTTTGATTTGACTTTGGTTTGTATAGGATGACCATTTTCAGGTTTAATGAAAACACAGGTGGCTTTGGGTGAATTAGTAATATTTGTAATAAGAGTCCAAGTGATGGGAGATGTAGTGGCGGTAGATACAAATTGAATTGAATTAGATTAAGAGATATGGTTTAATATAGGAGATCATGTAGATGTATTTGAGCTATTGACCTTAAGAGGTTCAGACATGCTAGACTCAAATAAGTTGACAAGTTCATACGAGTTTGCATAATTGATAGGTGTAGGTGAATGGGAATTTGTTAGTGCAAGAACATTATAAGGGAAATTAGACAACATAACACCAGCTATGATGGATAATGATTGATGATTCAAATGGTTGAGCAAATTAAGAAATGAAAACATTGATCCATTAAAATGTACATCTTTAGGCAAGTACATCTACCATAGGATTATACACCTATAAATTTACGAGAAATAGAGTATCCAGGGCCAGCCTTGGGCCTGAGCAAGTAGGCCCACAACCCAGGGCCTAAAAAAAAAAGGGGTCTCAAATATTTATTTTTGGGCTTTATAAATTATAAAGAAAAAAAATATTATTATGGAGCAGCGGTAAGCATAGTGTCTTTAAGTTTGCAACGCGGATTCGAATCTTGCATGGAGCTTTCATGTTTTTAATTTGCAACGCCGGTTCAAATCTTGCACGGAGCTTTCATGTTTTTAATTATTTATTTTGATAAAATGCCAAAGTTTGAATATACTATTTGAACTAAATAATTTCTTTGTTAACTTCTACTTTCTATTATATATAATATTAATTCTATTAATCTTTTTTATTTTATTTTTTAATATAAATTTTATTATTATAAAATTATTAGTGGTTTTCTTTTTTTTATTAAAAAATTTATTGTTAAATTTTATTATATAATAATAAATTTAAAAAATTGGATATTAATATTATTTTTAATTAATTCTTATAATTAATGGATAATAAATTAAATTAATAAGTTTAAAACAATTTGATTTAGGTTGTTTTGTTTTTTTACTGGAAAACAACTTCATTAAAAGGCCACAGAAGGGCAAACTGAAAGCGAAGACAACAGAGGGGGCTAAACAAGTCAAGTCTTACAACCAAACAATTTACCCATGTAAACAACAGAAACAAAGAGAAAATGCCTAAGCAGCTGTTGACAATCCCCAACTATGTGGCTAACATCAGCTAGGACAGAAATGGAGTTGATACAATCCACCACTTGCAACGCATCAGATTGAACAATAATTCTGTTCACCTTAAGACTTTTAGCAACCTGCAGACTCCAACGGATAGCCAAGGTCTCAGCAGTCTGAGGGCTAGCCGTCACCATCTCCTTCCTACACACCAAACATGAATTCCCCACTGTGACTCTTAAGCACGCAGCCAAAGGTTATGAAGCCATTATCAAAACAACCCGCATCCACCTGTAACAAACAAACTCCATCCTCAGAAGCAGGCTCCAGCAAAAGAGGGGTAGAAATCCTTGGTTTTGATAGAGGATCAGCTTTATTGAAATCCAAGACATCCTCCCACGCATCCGCAGCAACCTTCCTGTGATCAACCATCTTATGATGGTGCACCCACAAATTGCGGGCCTTCCAGATGTTCCACAAGAGAAAACTCTTATATTGGCTATGGGCTCCAACCGGATCCTTCAGACGACTCAAAAGCCAAGTGTGCAGATCACATTCCAAAGGCAAACGAAAACCAAAACAAGAGGAAAAGCAAGACATCTTAGAGAAAGCACATTGCAGGAACAAGTGGTGGTCCGTCTCAACAGAAGAATGGCATAAAGGGCACGAGGGATCCAACACCACTCCTTTCTTCTGTAAGTTAGCTCTCGTGGGCAACATATGTTTTGCGAGGCGCCAAAGAAAATTTTTTATTCGCGGAGGAAGATGGGTTTTCCAAATCCGTTTCCACAACTCTTGAGAAGGAACTCCAGACGGGCCAGGCTTACTGCTATTAGAACCATGTACCTGCAAATGATATGCTGGTTTGACAGAGTAGTTACCATGTTTTTCAAAATGCCATATCAGAACATCATCAGGACAACGAAAAGAAAGAGGAAGGTCCAGAATTTGATTTGCCTCATGCAGAATAAAACAATCACGAACTAACTGATAGTTCCAGCAGTGCAGATCCATATCAATTAAGGCACTCACTTTAGCATCAGCATCCAACACATTAATAGGACTCAAAGGTTTGAAGTTGAAGTTAAGAGGGAGCCAGTTGTCCTTCCACACCTTAACCTTCGCACCGTTACCTATTCTCCACCTAGAACCGGAATGCACTAAGTCCCGCGCACTGAGAATACTCCACGCATAGCTTGGAGCAAAACCTATAGAAGCATCCGAAATGTCGCATCTAGGGTGGTATCTGCTTTTAAAGATCTTGGCAGCAAGTGATGAACCTCCTGACAACAACCTCCAATATTGTTTCCCGAGCATGCTGATATTGATTTAGGCTAGTCTAACTTAACACAATATTTGTACGGTTTTAATTTTTTTAAAAAATTAATTTAACTTTTTTATATTGTGTGCGCGTGCGTGATCTAGTGGTGAAATGTTTGGGTCTTGAGAGTGTGCTCCTCTCAAGGTCTCTGGTTTGAAACTCGTTAGATACAAATTGCTTATTAAAAAAAAAAAACTTTTTTTATACTACTACAATTGTAAAATTTTTGAAGGTTCACCGAAGACAAAACAACTAAAAAAATTATCTCTATGTAATTATTACTAACAATGTTCACTCTTATAATACCGAGAAAAGAAGAAAGTGGTAGACAAACTTAATTTAAATTATTAATTTTTTTAAAAAGATAAATTATTAAATTTATTTTATAATAATATATTAATAATTTATAACTAAATATTCTGATTAATTGCTATTTTTTTAACCGTCGATTTATTATATTTGTCCTAAGCCTCTAAAAACCCAGGATCGGCTCTTAGAGTATCCCAAGAAAATTATATGACCAAACCGTATTAAATAGGATAATCCGGTTGTATAAACCGATCTTTATAATAAAACTATATATATTTATTAAATCGGTTGAATTAGACGATTGCGTGTAAAAAATAACGACACTTATAAAATTTTAAAATATCATAATTATTCCACATGTTTATTCTTTAAATTCAAAATTTAAATATAATCATCACTCATAACAAAATAATATAAAATACAAATTTAAATAAATTTTGAATCAGATTTAATTGCAAAGAAGAAAAATTGTTTCAAATAAGTTTTAAATAAAGTCTAGTTAAATTTTATTTTAATTTATTTTAAAAAAAATTATCCCAACAGTGTCGTTTTGTTGAAAAAAAGCATGCATTTTAATTGACGGTTTTTTAAAATCGTGGTTAACTGATTTTTACTGATTTTGACCAATTTTAGCCGATTTCCACCAATTTAATAACATATTAGGTCTAATAATAATCAGATAAGATGAGTGACATCTTCAATTCTCAGTTCGACTCCTATTGACGGGTCTAATTTTTAAAATACTATGGGTCTGTTTATATTAAATAGCCGTTGACCGATAAGTTAGCTGATAACTTATAATTTATGACTGATGGCTGATAACCGATACTGATGACCTGATGATTTATAGCTATTAGAATTAGAAAACTTGTATTTTATTTTTAAATTATTAATTATTAGTAATAAAATAGCGTCAGCCACGTCCTTAATCGTAGCTTTCGACGAATAAATTCTCGTATCATATAGCGAAGCCCTTTACAAAATTGCAGGGAGCGAGAAAATTGTAGTGGTAATTTGCTCGTCAATTCAATACTCGTTGCAATCGGAACAGTGAAAAACGCTCGCACCGGATTACCGGATATCTTCAACCGATAAACGTCGACAAAGGTTAGTAGCATCACTCTTCTTTCAACTTTATTTGATTCAATTGCTTCCATTGATGTCTTTTCTTTCAGTAATCGTTTCATCTATTCGATTCTAGGTTTCTTCCTTTGCGAATTTTTATTTTGTTCTATCGCTTTTCACGATCTGTTCTCTGTTATTTTTTTTTGAATTTTTGTATATTTTGAATCTCCAATTATTGTTTTTCAAATAACGGTAGCTTCAATCTTATCTGAAAATTTGAGTTTAAAAGATGATATCTGGAAATTTTATGCTTATGAATGCAGCGTCCTATTTTACCTTCGCGTCGCGATGATTAAGCGATGAAATATCTAGGTTTCAACAGCGAGCATTCTCAAAATTTTGGCAGTTTCTTAGTGGTAGAATTTATCTTATTCGTTTAAATTGCTTTACTCGTCAAGGTTGTATCGTTAATTCTTAGTTTATTTTCTTGTATTTGATTCAGGTACCAGCAAAGTCTAGAGGGATGAAGTTTAGCCGGAATTTGATTTCAAACAACTATAAGGTGATGCCTGATGTTCAGCAAGCTAACAATGTTTGTTCACTAGGATTGGATGACAGCTGTCTCCATCTACCCTCACCTTCAACTTTGAAAAGAGCGTGCTCTCATGGCTCATCTCGTATTGAGGATTATCCCAGAAAAAAGAGGGCTGGTGAGATTATGAGTGAGTCTAAAAGGTTCAAAGCAGTATCTACTGCTCCATTGATGGAAAAGGTAGATGCTATTGCTTACCCACAGAATAATATGGGTGAAAAATACATGCATTATTCATTCACTAATAGTACCTATCGATTATATGGAATAGGGGTGAAGAATCCTTGTAATGATAAAATCACTGTAGAACAAGATTATTCTTGTAGTAATCTGAGTTCAGTTGGAAGCTGTAGTGTAATAAGTGGTAGCGCGAATGAATTTTTTGGTGATACGTTAGCAGGTCCTTTCCAAGATGATGCAGATTCCCTTCGCAGTAATCCAGAATTTCCAGATGTTGAAGATGTTGATAGATTTTCTGGTGATATGTTAGCAAATCCTTGCCAAAGTGATGACAATACCATTTGCAGTGATGCAGATTCTCTAGATGTTGAAGATGCGGATGTAGGATGCACCATTATCCCAAAAGAGATTGTAGCTGAAAAAATCCATAGGTTAGAGTTGAATGCTTATCACTGTACCTTAGAGGCAATGTATGCTTCCGGTCCTTTAAGTTGGGAAAAAGAAGAAGTATTGACTAATCTTCGTATTTCACTCAATATCTCAAACGATGAACATTTGATAGGGATAAAGAACTTAGTTTCCGGTGTTCAAAATTTTTAAATGTTTACATAGGGGAGAATTCATACATTCTTTCATTTTTGAACACCATGTACAGCATTATTAGGTTGTGAACCAGATAAAAAATTTCTGATTCATCATTTTCTCCTATTCATTCTGTTGTAGAAATTATGATGCCACACTCATTGTGAAAAAAATCAATTGTCAAGTTACATTGCTCTTTATTTTACTTGTCCTTTGTTATTTTTTATTTTATTTTTTGGATCTTATTTGTGGTCTTTTTTTTCTCAGTATTATATAAGGTGAGAGCTTCCATGCCTTCAAAAAGCTATGAGAGTTTCATGTGATTCTTTATTCAACTACTACTATCTGATGCTATGTAAATCATTTAATTGTCAAGCATTGATGAACAGCTTTATATAGTAATTGAAGTATGACTCAATCTAAAATTTTGCTTAATCTCAGTAAACTTTATTTACTGTTTATTTTCTTGTATGTTTTTTTTTTGTACTATTTGATTATTGATTTTTATTGATGAATCAAAATCATTTTCCAGGGCCAGTGTAGGAGGCTTGCATGCCTTGCTTCCAATGGCTAAATATGATGCTAGGTTTGCCTCTTCTCTCTGCAAATTAATTGGTCTTCTCTACCAATAATTATCTCAGAGATAAGAAATTTCTGACCTCTGTTTGTTATGATTGTTTATGTTTATATACTTTCCAATAATATTGGATATCTCAGGTGTGCTTAGAACTCACACTTGTCAATCATGGCCAGAACATGAACTTGCTTAAAAGCTGCAGAAACGACCCTCGAATGGATGATCTTCTTATGCATTATTCAGATACTGGTAGTCTATTTTATTTATTCGCACACCATGTGGATTATCTTAATGTGACTTGAATACTCTATCCCATCAGTTGAAAAGCAAGTTATGCAAGGATGTTACATTATGTGTTTATACTAGGGATGGTATCGATATGTCTGTCGCCAATATGTCCTGTCCAGAGTTATCAATAGCGCCCTGGAGTGTCGCTATCCCGGAATAGGTCCCGGAGCGGCGACCCTCGGCTATGTAGGAGCGATTCGCGCCATAGTTTGAGATCGCGGCCTCGGTATAAGTTTTAGTGGGTCATGGGAGCGGAGCGCTTCCCAGCCCGAGTGGGTTTCCTCATGTTTGATGCGAGAACAGATTTACCCCTAAAATAAATGAACGTTGGGAGAAGTTTTTAGAAGTTTTTTTTCACTATGCCCTAACTCAGAACACAAAACAGAAAATCAATCTTCAATCTTCTTGTCTCACACGCTATAGCTTCAGCTTTCAAGTTTTTTTCTCACAATCATCTTCCAAGTTTCGCCTACGCCGCCTGCTTCGTTTCTTAGCTCTGCCGCCGTCTGCTTTGTTTCACAGCGCCGCCGCCTGCTCCATTTCTCATCGCCGCTGCTGCCTGCTTCATTTCTCAGCGCCGCCACCCCTGTTCTGCGCCTCAGATTCTGCGTTTCTTATGTAGGTTTTTTTTTCTGTTCTTCATTCTTTCCTCTTCTTTTTTCTTGTTTCTTTTCAATGCTTTCTTATTTCTTTTTTTTGTTTTTCAGGTAAGTTTTTTTTTTTTTTTTTTAAAAATTCTTCTCTTTCTTTATTCTTCCGTACTCTGTTTTTTTAAGTCTTCCTTTTATTTAAACTCTTCTTCCCCAGTTTTACTTGTTTTGTTTGTAATGTTTTTTTTTTTCTTTTACTAATATATTGAATCTTTTATGGGTTTTGTGTTATTTGTTTTATAGATTATTCATATAATTAGTCCAAGAAATAGTCAACCGGCAGTTATCCTGCTATCCGCTATCCCGTTTTTGGGGTCGTCCGCTTCGCTATCCGGGGTTGATAACTCTGGTCCTGTCTTGTGACCGGTAAAATCCCAAAGTTTTTTCCCTCTTATTCTACACAATCCACAATGTTTCTTCAGGATTTTACTGTCTTTTTGTTGTGCCCTCCGCTCATCTTATCTGTCTGTCACTAAGTACCGCCACTCTCACTCTCCTTTGTTATTTATTTATATCATATTCATAATGTGCCATTGTTTCTTGATTTGAATCCTCGTTATTTTTATTGTGTTTTTTTTGTTCACGGAGCCCTGTTGAACTCAAATTTCTGATTTTATTTGAAGTAGATTCATTTTGTTTGTCTATAATTGGTTTTTCTTTACAGTTTTAGGGTTTATGGTTGCATCTACTGATTTCAAAATAATTGGGTGATACACTTTGCTTCATACCTTAGTAGACACATGGTTTTTAACTGTCAATTATTTGTAATGCAAGCATGTAGCCTTGATACTTGATGTAGAATCTCATCTTGACAAATCCAAAGCTTACTAAACTATACATTTTAGTTCAATGCATTTTTTTTGAAAGATATCCAGAGCTTCATTTAGGTCATTCTCGCCCATCACTATTTTTCTGTGACTACTGTTGAACTAATATAGTTTTAACCTTTCAATCAAAAGGCTTGTGGAAGGGAAGTATTTCGAAAGATGATACCAACAAATTACTATGATGCATATTGATTTGGTCCTTATGTAAATATAATGTGAAGTGTGACTTGCTCTAGTTACTGCTGAGCTATTCAAGCTTTGATTTCATTATCAAGAATGCTTGTGGAAACAGTATTTCAGAAGATGATTTGAACAAGGAACCTCATGCACACATTTTAGTTCTGAATGATGGTATTAGCTCTTCAATTACCTTTTATTTCATTTGTTTGTAAGTTTATCTTTGCAGCTAATGCTGTGTATATTGTCATCTTAGCTGAAAATAAGCTTCATCGCAGTTGTGTTTAATCCACATTTTTTCTTTAGCTGTTATAGCTCAACCAACAAATGTTATTTATCTTTTCACTCTATTTTTGCTGCGATATATATAAATATTAAGCGAAGCTGTTACTCATATTTCAAATGTGCTGCCAGTAATTGTTGTTTGTTTAATAAAGTGATTGTTATTGGTTAATCTGATTTGATATGCTCTTTTCAATATTTTGGGTTTATAATTTGTTGATATAATCAACTGTTAATTTCTATTTTATGCTGTGTTTAATAGTTTTCTTTATTAGTTAGCTATCAAGTCGCATCAACACTTGTTCATTAGGTAATAAGACATATCCATAGATAATTCTTTCAAAGATACTGCCTAGGGTGAGAGCTCTTACTCCCAAACGTTGGTTTAGCTAAAGAAGTGTTCTTTTCTATATCATTTTTACCACATCAATATATTATTAGTTATGTTTATTATTTGTTATATCTTTTCTACTCAATTTTTTTTTTCAATTCTTACTTTTTTTTTCACAACATTTTCATTTCTCTGTTTTCTTATGATATTTCTCGGCTTTATAAAATCAACCAGTTTCTGGTGAAGCTGAGAATTGCAGTGTTTTTTGAATACCTAAAATTTTAGCAAGTCCATTTATGTATAAAAAAATTGGCCACTTTAAAAAGTATTAAAAATTAAATTTGCTATCTATATCTTCACTTTTCTGAACAAACTGTTGTGGCCACTAACTTTTTTTCTTCATGTGTTGAATTAATTGGATATAAGAATGGAGATAATCAGAAAGAGAATTGGGGGGATAAAAATTGAATTTTGAGCCTTTTGATCCTTTTATTTAAAAACCTTGAACCAAGTCATGTTACAATCTTCAAAAGAAATCGTTCTATTTAAAAACCGTGAACCAAGTCACTTTACAATCTTCAAAAGACCTAAATGAAGTAAAGTTTACTTAAAGGACACTAAAGCAAAATTGTGTTAAACTGACTTCAAAGATAGTTTCTAATCATCTTCAAACATATCATGCTCTCGCATTACCATTTTCACACTTTGAATGTCTAGATCGACATTGTGTTTTGACCATTAATCCATTCACTATACATCATAACGTTGTCTCAACAACAACTTTTGATTTCAAAACTTACATGGATAATGCATTAGAATTATCATCTTGAAGGAACAATTTATATGCAAGTTAGCACTTAATATCAAGTAAGTTCCAACAATCTACAATCAGTTGCAAAACTAGATCATTTATAAGTGGTCACATTAGAGGAAAATCACTTTAAGGCTCGGTCAATCAGGTGAAAACTGCTTCAAGATTCAAACCATTAGGGCAAGCCATCTCAAGATCTTATTATAGAAATTGCTTCAAAAATCATATCCAGACAAATTTCTCCAAGACCCAACAATTGGGGCAAAATAAGTGCTGCATAAATGACAGGGGCAAGTTATCTTCATATCTGAAGGTGCCCAGGCAAGTCATACAGTACCTCAACATCCATTCGAGTTATATGAGTTCAAAGTGAGCGTTTGGAGATTAAGCTAGCACAATATTATGACTAAGTACATTCTCTGTAGATGTCAGGTCGAATGGAGGTAATTGATATTTCTTAACTTTCATAAATGAATTTACAAGATATATGTGGATTTATCTAATTGAAAGGAAGAGTGAGGTATTCACACATTTCAAGAAGTTTAAGCTGCATGTCGAAAGTATGTTTAAAACTAAAGACATGCCAAAGAGATTTTAGGGAAAAGTATATTCAACAACAATGTACATACTCAATAGATGTCCAACCAAAAAGATAGTTGACTTGACACCTTATGATGCTTAAATGGAAATGAAGCCAAATATAAGTCATCTTAGGGTATTTGGATCAATTTGTTTCAGGCATGTAGCTGAGCAATTGAAGAAGAAGGTAGATGATCAAATTCAGGTTATGGTGCTCCTAAGTTATCATTCGACTGGTGCATACAAGTTGTATTCGCCAAAAGATAATAAACTAGTGATCAGTAGAGATGTTTTGGTGGGTGAAAGCAAAGGGTGAAATTGGACTCAGGAGTCAATTCGACATGAGTAAGATATAATCCTAATTGTGCTTGAATCAAATCAGCAGAATGAAGACATAACCTCTCAAAATGAAGAACCACTTTAGTAGAATCTTATAAGATCGACTAGAACAAGAATTGAGTCAAAAAGCTATATGGGTATGAGAGATTTCTAGATTAAGCAATTAATTCAAATGGTGATATGATAAAAGAAGCGATGATGATGGTTTGATAAAAAAACAATTAATTTGGATCACACCACGACTGATTCGGATTGGTTGGCATTCATGAAAGAAGAACTAATTGTAATTAAGAAGAAAAATACCTGGAAACTTGTCGAAAGATCTCGCAAAAGGCCAATTGATGTGAAATGGGTGTTCAAGTTGAAATTCAGGCCAAATGGTGAAATTGTCAAGTATAAGGCAAGACTAGTAGCAAGAGGTTTTTTACAAAAGCCTGTTATTGACTTCAATGAAGTCTATGCACCTGTTGCAAGGTTGGAGACAATCAGAATTGTTGTGTCAACTTCAACATACAAAGGATGGAAGATATATCAATTAGATTTAAAGTCAACATGTCTGAATGGACTATTAGAAGAAGAGGTCTATGTTAGTCAACCACTAGAATTCTAAATCAAAGGGAAAGAGTATAAGGCGTACAGATTGAGAAATGTTCTTTAGTGCATGAAGCAAGCCCTAAGGGCTTGTAATAGAAGAATATACAACTTCTTGATTAAAAACAGGTTTCACAAAGTGTATTTCACGACATGTAGTATATGTCAATGTTGCATACAGTGTCAGTCGAATCATTCTATGCCTGTATGTGAATGATTTGTTGATCACATGTACAGATGGGACAGAGATACAAAGAGTTAATTAGAAAAATCATGAAGGAGTTTGCAATGTCCGACCTAGTGAATTTGTCATATTTCTTAGGGATCAAGTTTAAAGACACAAGTGAAGGAGTGTTCTTGCACGAAAAAGAAATATGCCCAAAAACATCTTGAAGAAGTTTAAGATGAACAATTGTAAAACAACTGTCACACCATTGGAGAGTGGAGAAAAGTTGAAAAGAGAAACAAATGATGAGTTTGTAAATGTGACATTATACAAACAAATCATTAAAACTCGAAGGTACTTATGCAATACCATACCTTACATTGGTCAAAGTGTTGGATTAATGAAAGTTGTTAGTTGCGCAAGCTTAGTCATGGAGGTGGGATTGATAATTCAGCCTGAAAACTGAAATGGATATAGTGAAATTGTAGTCTAATAAACCATATTTCAGCATTTAAAAACTAAAATATATTTGATGCTGAAAATCACATTTCATGTCCCAATTCCCTCCTATCCTTGTTTTTGGGCTGCTTGTTGATCTTACTTTTGCTTGTGTTGATTCTGCTGCAGCCTTGTATGTTGGAATCGCAGGTGAGCGAAAGAAAACCAAGCAAGAAAGTGAAGATCTGCCACAGTTAACATTTCTCCTCCAAAGAAAACATAGAATGAGAAGAGAAAGGAAATTATCAATGATAAAATTTGAACTGATGTTGCCATGAAACACAATACATGGCTAATCTAATCCATATATAATGTGTTTGTGTACAAACTACAAAGCATATGAATCTCGAGCATTAGAATTCAGAAACCATGGCCAGAACACAGAATTGAATTACATAGACATATATAACAAGGTTTGTCATCTATATATTACAACAAAAGAAACAGAGAATGAAAATCCATACACATGATTTCAAATGAGCAGAACTAATATTGTATATCATTACAAATATTTTATTTCAGCTTAAAACAAATATATTAATTATGTAAGAGATTGTTGCGGTAAATCTAGAAATCACGAGGGGTTGAATGCTTATCCATGAGATCTAGCAGACAATAACATATATAGAGCTAGTCCACCATGAGACCAAATTTCTATATTAGAAACACATTTGAGACTTAAGTCTTAACTATACAAATATTCAAATTAAGATCAAGAAAACAAATACGATCGTATAAAATAATACATGATTACCGGTGATCATCAAAGACAGCAACAAAAGAGAACATATGGATGCTTCTCCAAGAATCGGTACTCAAAGTATGAATCTTCGCTCTAGTTACGTCATGGATACCAGGAATATTACCATGGGAGTCGTAAACAGCAACTACTTTGTCGCGCGCAGATCAAAAACGGGTCATTTTTGATTAAAACCGTAGATAGCGACAAGTGACTCGAGTATCGTTCTCACGAGGATTCTTGATTATCACTAACCAATAGTAAATTGATTTAGGGGGGTTTATTTTAGTTTAGGATTCGATTATGAAAAATAAAGTAAATAATTGATTATCAAATAAGCTAAAACGGCTATTCTACTGATTTCGGTTCCGACTTATCATTGATTATTATAATTTCAATCTCTTAATCCATTCCTATTCGACTACAAATTTTATGTTCCTATGATCCGAATTAAGCAAACGGATTTAAGCCCTCGCGGATTAAGCAAACGCGAATTAATCAAACACGATAACGAATTAAAGTTAAGGATCATACAACAATCGAATTAAATCAATATACTCTATGAAAATTGAATTAAGCAAACAATAATCACATAATAGAATTGAACAGAATAGAAACTTGATTAAAATTATTATAACCTCAAAGTATGATGGAACCCGTAATCAGTAGATTTTGCCTTGTAATTAGTTCTCCATTACAAACGTACAAAGCTTTCCAAATTATTTCGTGAATACAAAAAGTGACAATGAACAGTAGCGGTCGGCCCTAGGTACATCAGCCAAAAACGTTTTCGACCCAATTGGGTCAAATTACAAAACCCAAGCCCATTACTTAACGACTCAAAAACTGAAAATAAAATAGTGTTGCAGCTTCAAACGCAAATCTGGGAAATATAGGTTCTGAATCTGACTTCGACTCCAACACAAAAGTCGTAGCTCTCTTTCTTAACTTTCCGGCGATTATTAGAACGCCTCAATCGGAATCCTGGAACTCCAGTTATGATCGTTTTCGTGCAGACTGCTAAAGCTGAAAAATAAAATACGAAAATAAAATAAGGGTAAAAATAAAATAAATTATGAAAACACATTAAAACATAAAAATAATCAAAACAAACCAAGAAAATGTTTGAGTACAAACATAGAAGGAAATGCACAAAAATGTACTGATCAAATTCCTCCACACTTGAACTTTTGCACTCCGAGCAAAATGAACAACAAAACAAAGAAAGCACAAATACATCTTTAGTTACTCATCCTAGGCTAACACTCATCTTCGGTTAAGTTTGCATCGATAGGTACTAATATTGCACACTAAGGACATCGTAAGAACACTAGCCACAATTATGCAGACATAAGCCTCCTAAATATACAAACCAATTCAAATCATATTATTATACCATAAGGTAACTTACTCATCCTTTTTGCTCTTTTTCATTCAGGCGCAATCACATTAAGCCCGTTTTCTCCACACACTTATAGCAAGACGACCGGTTAGTGACTCTGATCCTTTTCTGCACGGGGTTCTGGTACTTACATGGCATAACCCTTTGCTTACTCAGTTGTAGTTGCGGGGGATCGGACCGTAATCCACCCTACCAAGTTAAGCACCAGAAACCACTGAACCAACTAACAAAGAGTCTTATTTTCAACTTTTTCTTTTGAAGGTTCCACAACCGTTAGGTTAAGTGACCGGGTGAGGGTCACCAAACTTAGAAGGTGCATTTAGGGATGTCAATTGCATCTGTTAATGAGGATCCCTGTGGGGAATATCTGTGCGGAGATCCGAAGTTAGGGACTTTTTTCCCCGTGGGGATGGGGATGGAGGGAAAAGTTCCCCCGATAACACTTTGGGGCGGGGATTGGGAAAGTATCCTCCGTCCCCGTGGATTCCCCGACTCCGAAGATATATGTTAATTTATATATTTTATATATTATATAATTATATAATTTTACAATGTATTAAAAAATGAAGAGTCATTAGAAGTTATAGATTTGTCACACATAATCAACCACTTGCGCTGGACGACATCGGTATTGTGGTAGTAAATTAGTGGAAGCACGGTAGCAAGAAGTTATGTTACTATTTATTTATTTTTACATAAAAAATATTAGCAACATCAAGTTCTTTTGCTTTTTTTATTTATTATTGATGCAAGATGTATTTTGATTTTTTTTATAAAATAAAGATGCAAATATATGCGTTTTAAAAAATACGGAAAAAAAAAACAAAATACTAGTGTTATAGTTTTGATCAAAAAGTGTAGAAATTTTCTTAAGATTCGATCTCCGTGGATATCCGTGGGGATCTGTGGGGATGGGGATGGAGGGAAATATTCCCCGTGGCGGGGATTGGGGATGGGGATGGGGACTAAATTTGGGGGCGGGGCGGGGAGTGGAGAAGCATCCTCCGAACAATATTTGCCCCGTTGACATCCCTAGGTGCATTCCCCCGCTTTTTTTTTGGAACACGCGCTTATATTCATCAGCTTCCTTGCGTAAAGTGTGTGAGAGATGGTGCCGAATGCTGAAATAAACTACTCAAGAGCTGTCAGAGAATGAGAATTTAAGGCTAAAACATAATAAAAAATTCAAATCAATTTCCATATACAGGAGACTTACGGTGTTAAAACGATACCGATCTTGTGAATTTTTCCCAAGTCTCCGCAAACTCGACTCAAATCAGTCTATAGCCTAAAACTTTCAAAACGATGCATATTTATTTATTTTTTAAACTGAAAACAAAACAAGAAAACAAAAGAAAATAAAAGAAAGAATTCCCTCCTCCACACTTAAAACAAGCATTGTTCTCAATAAAAAGAACTCAAATATAAAGTAAGATTGAGAGAAAGGAAAGAACACACCTGAGTATTCAAGGAGGGTAGGTGATCGCATAAACAACCTTTACTAGTGAAGGCTCTTCTACAGTCTCTCCTTCCAAAACATAGTTCTCATGGATAAGCTTCGGGTAATGCTCATTATCCTTAAAAAGTGGTTTAGCTCCTCCGCCTTTTAGTCCAAGATCAAAGAATGTTCTTCTAAAAGTAAAAGTGTCAAATGGGCACGCGAAGGTGCTCTCATCTTTCACAACATCAAGGAACCAAATGTTATAGGGCTGCCTCACTACTTTTGCTACATCTTCAAGTGAGATCCTATGCACACACATGGACGAACTAATATCATAAATGTCATCAAAGGTCCATCCAATTCCTTTCTTATGCTTCTTCAAAACCTGCAAAAACTTACTTTCTTGATCAAAATAAAGTTTAGAAGAAATTATAACCGGAAGTTTTTCATTCATCTCTAAATAAGCATATTTAAGATTTTCAGGAATTGGTTTCAGCTCTCGGGAAGGTGGTTGTTCAATGGATGGTTTGTTTCGGGCAACCGGGGTGTCAAGAGCTTCATCTACATGAACAACTTCATTTGCAACCTCATCTGCAGTAAGAATATCATTTTGCAAGGCAAGCTCAATTTCAGCACAAACAGGGCAAATATTAGTGTCAGTACAAACATCACAAGAGTAAACATCATCAAAACTAGACAATGATGGAAAATTAGCTGCAAAAAAATCAGTACAAGTATCATCAACAGTTTTAGAAAGCAACTCTATTTGAAAAATAGATTGCTCTTCCAAGGGTTGTTGGTTTGATCCTTGAGCTTGCTGCATGGCATTCATCAAAGTGGCAAGTTGTCCAATTTGTGTTTGCAAAGTTTGAAGAGTAGAATCTATTTGTTGTTGATACTGGAGATTATTCGCAGCCATTTGTTTGACAATATACTCTAGTGAAGGTTCGGAAGGTGCAGAGCACACAACCTGAAATTCATTCAGATGCTTATGCAGATGCTCACCTGCAAAACCATTAAACCTAGGCAACAAATGTATCAAACCAGATTTTAATTCAAAATGTGCATCAGCTGCGGGATACTCAATACATAAACCATTATAGTTCGCATCAGGGGCAGCCAACTGTCTCAAAGTTCTTTGTTCAGCCATGTTATCAACAAACACAGAAATACCAACTATGTCCCAAGCAGGCAAAAACAAATAGAAAGAAGAAAAACGATTAAAATAAATTCATAAAAATATAAAAACACAAAATTAATCTAATTAAGACAAATAAGAATTTTGGGATTTTTTTTTGGATTTTTTCGACTCTATGATAACAGTAAAAAATTCATTAAAAATAGAAAAACGATGAATTTGGAGATTTGAGGTCGAATTCCAAGAGTAAGAGAGTATTGATCCCACGATTTTTCTGCTCCCAATAAGGAAAAACGATTTACAATCGAACACAATTTTTTCAAAAACTGATTTTTTTGACTCTAAACGCGGATTGGCCAAAACCGAGAGGAAACTACGGCCTAAACGCGAGAACACTAAACCTATGACTCTAATATCAGTTAATAACGACAAGAATCCCCGGCAACGGCGCCAATTTGATCTGTTGTCGCGTGCAGATCAAAAACGAGTTATTTTTTATTAAAACCGTAGATAGCGACAAGTGACTCGAGTATCGTTCTCACGAGGATTCTTGATTATCACTAACCAATAGTAAATTGATTTAGGGGGTTTATTTTAGTTTAGGATTCGATTATGAAAAACAAAGTAAATAATTGATTATCAAATAAGCTAAAACGGCTAATCTACTGATTTCGGTTCCGACTTATCATTGATTATTATAATTTCAATCTCCTAATCCATTCCTATTCGACTACAGAACTCACTGACAAGCGCAACAAATTTTATGTGATGTATGTTCCTATGATCCGAATTAAGCAAACGGATTTAAGCCCTCGCGGATTAAGCAAACGCGAATTAATCAAACACGATAACGAATTAAGCAAACGCTAACGTGATTATAGTTAAGGATCATACAACAATCGAATTAAATCAATATACTCTATGAAAATTGAATTAAGCAAACAATAATCACATAATAGAATTGAACGAAATAGAAACTTGATTAAAATTATTATAACCTCAAAGTATGATGGAACCCGTAATCAGCAGATTTTGCCTTGTAATTAGTTCTCCATTACAAACGTACGAAGCTTTCCAAATTATTTCGTGAATACCAAAAGTGACAATGAACAGTAGCGGCCGGCCCTAGGTACATCAGCCAAAAATGTTTTCGACCCAACTGGGTCAAATTACAAAACCCAGGCCCATTACTTAACGACTTAAAAACTGAAAATAAAATAGTGCTGCAGCTTCAAACGCAAATCTGGGAAATATAGGTTCCGAATCTGACTTCGACTCCAACCCAAAAGTCGTAGCTCTCTTTCTTAACTTTCCGGCGATTATTAGAACGCCTCAATCGGAATCCTGAAACTCCAGTTATGATCGTTTTCGTGTAGACTGCTAAAGCTGAAATAAAATACGAAAATAAAATAAGGGTAAAAATAAAATAAATTATGAAAACACATTAAAACATAAAAATAATCAAAACAAACCAAGAAAATGCTTGAGTACAAACATAGAAGGAAATGCATTAAAATGTACTGATCAGCCATACATCAGCTCAGGAACATCTTCATGGTGCGAGTTTTCAAAAGGAGGCAATTCCTTGAATTTTCTAATAGAAGGATTCCATAGTATAACAAAACGATTAAAAAAATCGGCAAGACAAAGGATTCCATCGCATGAGCCAACAATATAATATGAAATGTGTTTAAAACTACGGTTCGATGGAACGTCGAGTTGAATGAAGTTACTAGTTACGTCTAGAAAAATTGATTGGAGTGAGCAAAACTTTAACTTATGCGGGGGATTGAGGTAGCTTATCCAGTAGAGATTGCGTGTGGTTGAGAGGTTAAAGTGCTTTCTGGAAAATTTGTGATCGGATATTAGTGAATTCCAGAACTTACATACGCATCGAAATTGGAGAAGGAGTTTGACGGATAGCCTAGAGAGTATGTCTGAGATAAGATCGGAAGGAAGAGTGGGAAGTAGTGAACCGGTGATGTTAGGGTTTGCCATGATATGATACGTGAGCAAGGCTGTATTGGAAGCAATTGCAATATATAATTATACAGCAATGCTATGTGTACACTAAAGTGTACACCTACACCGTATTGGTGTATGTACGGACGACACTGTTCATGTACGGACGATACTATTCACCGTCCGTACATGAACAGTGCAATATTATATTAATATTTTTATTTACGTTATTTATTTATTTTTTAAAATATTATTTTTTAAAAATAATATTTTTTTTATATTTTTTTAAAAATAATATTTGACAATACCTGCAGATTTACTTCCGGATTTACCTGCATTTAAAATTATCTGCGGATTTACCTAAATTCGTAGGTAAATTCGCAAGTAAATCCGCAGATATTGTCAAATTCGTAGGTAAATCTGCAAATAAATTCGCAGGTATTGTCAAATTCGTAGGTAAATCCGCAAGTAAAATCCGCAGGTATTATCAAATCCGTAGGTAAATCCGGAAATAAATCCGCAGGTATTGTCAAATATTTTTTTAAAAAACATAAAAAAAAAATTTTAAAAAATAATATTTTAAAAAAAATGTAAAAAAAAAAAATTAATATAATATTGCACTGTTCATGTACGGACGGTGAATGGTACCTTCCGTACATGAACAGTGTCGTCCGTACATACGGTGTAGGTGTACACTTTGGTGTACAAATAGCATTATTGATAATTATATAATGACTGTTTATTTATTTATTTATTAATTTAAAATAGGAAGATATATGTTTCTATGAAACATAAGTTTTAGGTTAATTTCAATAACAGTTTATTTGGCAAAATTATGACATTTTCAAATACATATTCATATTTTTTAATAAATATATATCATATTTAATTATTAATTAATTAATTATTAATTAAATTAAAATAATAGATCAAATGTATAATTCTTAATTTATAAAAAAAATTAAGTGAAAAAATAAATTTTAATAAATTAATTCTAACTCATAAATAAAAAGGGGCAAAATTTACGAGGACCAAATAGTAATACAAGAGAAAAAAAGGAATACATTAACGGTATAAAATATTTTTATATTGTTAATCAATGAAAGACATGTATTAAAATGAAACACACTTTTAATTTTAAAATATTGTCATGACAAGTATAAGGATTTTGATTGATTGTATGTGTAATATTGGTTTACACTTTTTGTGCACTACCTTTAAATTCATAATACAAAGCAAAAGCAAGAGGAATATTTACACCTAAATAATCAAAATCAAAACAAAAGCCGCACAAAAACACCAACAAAAAACTCTCAACCCTACCAACTAAACACTAAAAAAAGAAGAGACATAATAAAAAGACGACAACTCCTTATAAATATTAAATATTGTTGACAACCTTGAGAAAAAACAGGAGGTCGACTAGAAAAAAACTCACTACTTCATCTTACCTCTCCCTAAACATTATTACAACATTCCATTATCACTAGAGTTGTCAAAAAGGACTACTCGATCCTAAACAGATTTTTGCCTTATCTTTTATTGTATTGACATCATGTGGGTAGCCTTAATTACTTGACTATTACTCGCCTTGCCATATCTTTGGTTGTTCAATAAGTAAGTCAATTCATACATTCTCTCCGCCTTTTTCACTTGGCTGAGGTAAGTCGTATAATTCGTTACTTGAAGGGAACCTCCCATCGTGGATTATTCTTTCCCGTTGAAATTTCTCTTCAATTGAGTGCTTACAGTGATCCTGGGTGGGAAGAGTGTCTTGATACTCACTGATCTGTCACTGGTTGGTGCATGTTTCTTAGTTGCTCATTGATCTTTTGGAAAAGTAAGAAGCAAGCAAGAGTTTCTAAATCTTCTAGTGAATATAAGTATCTTGCCATGTTGTTGGTTGTTCAGAAATTCTTTGGCTTCATGGTCTTTTAGGTGAACATCGATTTCCCCAAACAGAGTCAACTTCACTTTATGTTGACAATACAACTGTCATTTAAATAGTTGCAAATTTTGTTTTTCATGAACATGCCAAATATATAGAATTTGATTGTCATTCAATCAGTGATGCCTATGATGACTAACTAATATCACTTCCTCGTGTTATTACTCAGTTGCAGGTTGTAGATATTCTTACCAAAGTTGTTCCACGTCCACGACATCAATTTTTTATTAGCAAATGAATGCTCTTTGACCAGCCACATCAATTTGAGGGAAGTATTTAAGAAGGAATTAATTTTTATTTTTACTGTGAATAATTTACTTTCCTATATTAGAGGATTGGTCATAATGAATTATAATTAGTCATTATAAATTGTAATTGCTTGTAACTACTGACACTATTATATATAGTGTGAAATACAATGGAAAAAGGCATCAAGCCAATTTTCCTAACAAAAACACAACCCATGAAAATATTGGTAATAAAATTACAAGAAAGTGGGGGTGGATTGCCAATAGCTGCTAGAACAATGGGGGACTTCCGAGTTCAAGGCTAGACACAACATAGTGGAATAGGACTTTGAATAGTGATGTATGGAACTTGCCAAATAAGAATATTATGATTGCTTTATATTTGAGCTACCAATATATTTAGCCTCATTTGGAAACATGTTTCGCATATTATTCAATTTTTCCAAAGAATTATCCACTAGGAAGGAAGAAATTGATTTTATTGTGGATGGTAGAGAGCTTCCTTGATTATTCTCAAGGGGGTAAATTAGCGGAGGAAGTTGGTGATGATTTCTTTATTGGATTGTTGTATAGATTTTTGATTCAACAATCAAATGATGGTGCTTGTGGAATTTTTTTCATGCACGACCTTATCAACGACTTAGCTACAACTGTATCTTGCAAAATTTGTTGTCGGTTTGAATATGGAGATATCTCTGTAAAGGTTCTTCATTTATCATATATTCAAGAAGAATATATGATATTTTCATGAAGTTTAAGCATTTATACAATTTCAAATGCTTGTGAAGCTTCCTATGTATTTTCTATAATAGGCGGCGAGGACACTTATCCATTAAGGTGGTTGATGATTTGCTACCAACATTCAAAAGGTTGTGTATGTTATCTCAATCAAAGTATGAAAACATCACCAACTTGCATAATTAACTTAAAAATTTAGTACAATTGCGATATTTAAATTTGTCCTTCAATAAAATCAAAAGTTTGCCTAATACAGTATGTAACATTTACAATCTGCAAAACTTGATTTTATTAGGTTGCAAGTATCAAATTGAATTTCCACCCATATGGAAAAATTAACTAGACTACGTCACCTTGATATAAGTGGGACTAACATAAAAGAGTTGTCTACGGAAATTGGTGGACTAAAAAACCTCCAAATTTTGACCCTTTTTAGTGGTTAAGTGACATGTAGATTAAGTATCAAAGAGTTAAGAAAATTTCCAAACCTATAGGGAAAAGTTACCATCAAGGAGCTGCTTAATGTTGTTGATGCCAAAGAGGCGGAAGATCAACCTTAAAAACAAAGAGAAAATTGAAGAGTTATAACTGATGAGGGGAATAAAAAGTGAAGACTCGTTAAAAGGGAAAAACGAGCTTGAAATGTTGCAACCACCCATAAACTTAAAGAACATGCTCATTGATTTGTATGGAGGGACAAGTTTTCTAAAGTTGGTTTGGAAATTCTTTGTTTTCAAACCGGTGTCCCTTAGCATCCATAATTGTGAGTATTGCATGACACTTCCACCTCTAAGACAACTACCTTATCTCAAGGAGCGGATATATCAAATTTGTTGTTAATGGAGAGAATTGGACTAGAGTTCTATTGTGATCGGGAAGGAGAATGTTCCAATTCTAACTTCCTACCATTTTCGTCCCTTGAGCATATGAAATTTCACCGCTTGCCAAAATGGAAGTATTGACTTTCATTTAAAGGCATAAATTGTGCTTTTCCTCGACTTAGAACAATAGAGTTACATTATTGTCCTGAACTAAAGGGACGTCTGCCCAGCAAGCTTTCTTGTCTGAGAAATTAAAGAAGATCTATTGGAAACACCACATACTTTGAATTGGCTATCATCAATAAAAAAAAGCAAAAGCAAATATTAGAGAAGATTTATATTATGAAGTTTATGCTTAAAGAACTCAATAGTTAATGCTTGAGGCTAGTTATGTGTTGCAACATGCATCTTTTAAAAGTCCCTCAATGACCATTCTTATTCCTAAAATGATTATGAGTAACATTTATTTTACTCGAAACCCTGGCATATTCAGTCTCTCATGGCATTTGCCACAAATGGTATACCTTCTTCATTGCAATCATTACAAATTGTAGGCTGTAGGAAATTATCCTTCATGTCTTCCGAAAGGTGGAAAAATTACACATTGCTTGTGAGTCTTTATTTATCTGACAATTATGATGCACTTGCATCATTTGCATTTGATGGTTTCCCTACGCTCCAATCGTTTTCCATTCATGGTTGTAGGAGTTTGTATTTCATTTTTATTTCAGAAAGTCCTTCACGTCAAGAGTCAAGCCTCCAATTACTTACGATCATGTGCACTGACTCAATTGAATCACTTCAAGTAAATCCTTGGACAAGTAAATCCTTGGATGGACAAACTATCGGATCTTGAACATTTGATGTTTTGTGAAGACTTGTCATTTTGTGAGGAGTTTGTCTACCTCCCATATTACAATCAAGCCTCCAATTACTTACGATCATGTGAACTGACTCAATTGAATCACTTCAAGTAAATCCTTGGATGGACAAACTATCGGATCTTGAACATCTGATGTTGTTTTGTGAAGACTTGTCATTTTGTGAGGAGTTTGTCTACCTCCCATACAATCAATTGATATTTATTTCACCCATTTCATGTGAAGGATCTTGAATAGCGTGGAATAGTGTGAATAGTGAGACAATAGCGTGTAAGCAACTGAATAGTGAGACACACAAGGGAGGTGGGGAAAAACGAATCCTTGAATTTTTTTTATTAAACTAGCTTAAGTGAAAACTATTGAAAGGATTTCAACTTTCCATACTGTAAGTTGTCTTGAAAATATTAAGTTTCTACTTACTTAATTTCAGAAATTTCTGTAAAATCTTGAGCTTATTTAAATTGAATTATCAGGGACTACCATGCGGGGGAAGCTACCGCTTATACGACAGCTCTGCTTCCAATTTAAAAACAAACGAAAAGATTGATTGGACATGTTCTTGGCTCTTCAAAGTTCACACTACCATAAAAAAGTAGAAATAAAAGTAGAGATATATGGCGGCCACTAAGTGATGATTCGGATAAAAGTAAAACATCTCAATCAAATGGTGGTTAAATTGAAATCCATAATCTATATCAAAAAATGTCAACGGTTCAACCACAAAACACATAACATTACAGCATATAACAGAACAAACGCAACACATCGGCCAGCACTCTCAAGGGTCCTTCCTATTCAAATGCATCATCATCATCATCAGGAAGGGGTTGATTAGCAGCCTCAAGAATCTCATTCTCGTGCCTGCAAAAGAAACAATTCCAATTCAATAAGAGTAATACTTTTAGACAACTGTGGTACGAACTAAATGATCTCAAGGTCTAAAGAGTAGAGTATATTATTGTTCCTAATTGAGGCAGATAAAATATCTACTATCCCTTATATTTGCCATGGTTGTGACAACTTGATTTCAGAAACACATCTTAAATTACAACAACTTTGCAATGCTACAATCCACTTATTTTATCATGACAATGATGAATGATTGTTGATTAAAGTTGATGACAGATAGCTTACCTTTGTTGGACAGCTATATCAATATCAACTTCTGGTGGAGCCAGTGCCGGAGATTCTACAAAGTGCAAGTTGGGATCACTGCAAATTGATATAAGTTCGAAATAATTAGTTGAAATGCATGATAAATTTCAATGTGATTTTCCTGTCTGTCGAAACTAGAAAGTGAACACCTACCCTGCAAGTTTCCTGGCAAGATACAGGAAAGGCTTCTCAAAGTTATAGTTGCTCTTAGCTGAAATCTCGTAGTACTGCAAATTCTTTTTCCTGTGGAAGGTAACCTGCTTTGCCTTCACTTGTCTGTTCTTCACATCAACCTTGTTTCCGCAAAGAACAATTGGGATGTTTTCACAGACCCTGAAAACAATGATGCAGAAAATCAGCAAACAGCACGATAATCCACTTGGTGATGAATGCCATGCAGAACAATTAAAAAGGTTTCAACGACTCGATGTATATACCGGCAAAGATCACGGTGCCAGGTAGGGACATTCTTGTATGTCAGCCGAGCAGTAACATCAAACATTATAATAGCACACTGCCCATGAATACTGCAAAAATTGAGAGCATGTTAAAATCAATTAAAAAAGAGCAATAATACAGACAGACAAACAAAAGTGCAGGGAACAAATATTTTAAACATTCACAACAGTGCAGGAAAAGCCATACATTTCATTTCATTATTCAATGCTAGGATTCCCACTAATATAAATAACTCATCTCAATAGAAATTAAGACTATAAAAAGAACATGCAAAACTTAAGTATTCTACTCTGTAGAGATTAATCCCAGAGAATAAAAGCCAAAGAAACATTTGAGTCAAGATCGCAATAGGATAAAAGAACAAAAATCAAGTATTACAAATATTTACAGGTATACTGAATAGAGACAGTTTACAAATATTTACAGGTTCACAAAATGCAAGGATATAGTGAAAAGAAAGTGACAGTGTTGTTCAATAGCAGTTATAGTGGTGCCAATTGCATGTGATAAATTCGCGCCATTATCAACATAAGGCAATTTTCCATTTTCCATTATTAACAAAATTAGAAGACGATCATGCATGTTAGGTATAAATAAATCTAATTACCAAAATTCAGACAAAACGCTTGAGCACAACAAACAGTAGCTAAATCTCTTCGATGTGCAAAAGATTTGACGATACTTACTAATATCCATCCCTGAGACCACCAAACTTCTCTTGACCAGCTGTATCCCAGCAGTAGAAACGAATCTTTCCACAGTTTGTGAAGAAATCCAACGGATGCACTTCCACACCAATAGTTGCTGTACACAATCAAATCAAATCAACAACTTAAACACATACTAATTCAGAAAATCATGAATCTAAACATGCATGTATGCAATTAACACCAAATCAAACGAAATCAAAAAATTAATCTCACGTTCATATTTCTTCTCAAATTCTCCAGTAAGATGCCTCTTCACGAAAGTTGTTTTTCCTGCAAATGTTCATTACATTACATCAAAATTCAAATCGCAATCTATGAGCCAGATCGTTGCAAACGAAATCAACTCGTAAGAACAATTCAATTTCTTTATGAAAAAACACTCAGTGAATCGAATCGACGATGTGATTAACTTAAATTACAGAAAATGACCTAAACAAGAATAATAAAAATCGATTGAAAATAAAGAGGAAAACGATACCTGTGCCACCGTCACCGACGATCACAAGCTTGAAGCTAGGATAATCAACTGTTTGCTGATTAGGCAACGCCTGAATCACAGAAAAACGAATCAAGATCAATACTGAATAGAAATTATGAAATCGGAGAAAACAGAGAACGAGAGAGGAAAAAATGCGTACCATTGTTGAATTGAATGGAATCGATTATGGAAGAGAAGCTAGTTAGGTTGCGTTGTGTTCAGTGTGAGGAATGAATGAAGAAAGGAATGGGAGGGTTTTTATATACGAAAAAAGGTTTCAATTAAGTTTTGAAATTTAGAACTCATGCGTTCAACTAACGCAGCTCTCTTTACCGTTTGATTTAATCACAAATTGTTGATGGGCCTAATGTAACACTGGGCTCGACCCGACCTATTCGTTGGCCCATTTTTGTAACGGATATTTATGAGTTGTGGCAGGTGTTTTTATCATCCCGCCACTTTTTCAAAACCTGATCAGTTTGAATTCATCGTTTTGACATGCAAATTATGAATCTTAGTATGAGTTATTTATTTTATGAAACGGTAAATTTGAATGGATATGGTTTTTTAAGAAATGGCAGGGGAGAAGTGTTTTTTAATTTTCTTATATATAATCGAGGTTACATTTTTATTGTCACCATATTAAGTGTTTATTAATTTCTTGTAAACTTATTTATTAATTTAAATTTTAAAAATTCACAAGAAATCTTATTTTTAATGATTGTAAAAATTCCTCGCACTTATCAATGGTTAGCTGCTTCAGTGGTGATTGATGCTGAACTTGGTAGAAGGAATCACGGTTTGATCCCCGCAACTATAATTGAAAGGGGATTGAAATCATCAAACTCGATATTCCACGAACCTCCGTTCCTTAGTAGGAATTCGTTTACCACTCGAGCTCAATTGCTTTGTGAAATATGATGACTTTATTGAACATTAAATATCCATACAAAACAAAAATAGTATATGGATAAATGAATTTTGTGAATTTAACATATTCAAACTTGAAAAAAATATTTGGTTCAAAATTGATGTAAATTCAATAAACGACAAGTATCTTGTTTATAAAAATCATTAATCACAACGCAGTTTTTTTAGTTTTATCATACATATATATTTGTAACAAAAAGTGTCACCGAAACGCACAAACCAGTTACTCTAAAAAACTAGTCTCTTAGAAATAAACTTAATTAGAGGATTTCAAGTCCCTTACCTTCTTAGTTCTGCACCCCCTAAAGCCCTTGATACTTAAAGAGAAGAGCACACACCTTGGCAAGTAAAATAAGTTTTTGTAAATTCAAACTTGTTGAAAGCTTATTAGACTACCTTTTAGCATTGTATTTTGATAAAATGGTGCATCGTAACCATGGTAATGAAAACCCGATCGAATCATCTGGTTCAACTGGTCTGTTAAGACCTAAAAATCGACAAGCAAAAGAATTGGGATTTAAACCGGAAAATCAGCAATTTAGGGGATTTTTAGGGTCGGATCGGATTTTGCTTTAGATTTATAAAAATATGATAAAAAAATTAGTTTTGAACAAAAATTATGTATGATTGAATTTTTTTTTAATTCTCCAATCACTCTAGTACACATTATCATAGAAAAATTAAAGTAAAAATTATTTAAATTATTTTTATTATTTTCTATGCATTTGATGAACAAAAGTAGATTTTGTATAGTAATATATAATAGATAAATATGATAAAATACAGTTCAACGCATAGGAAATGACCAAAAAATGTCGCGAATAAATAATTGATAAAGTTATTAAATTATTAATTATTATTATTTTTCACTATTATTATATTAAAATTATTATTATACTAAAATGAAAGTTTTGAATTACCTATCTAACCTATTAAAAATATAAAAGACTATAAAAAAATTATAAAAAAAAAACTCATAAGTAATAATTATATAAAAGTTATCAATAAATTTGTTTACTATTTAAAATAATATAATTGTTTATTATTCTTATATATAATAAAAAATATTTATTTATATATAACCAGTTCATTCCGGGTTCAACCACTGTCAAATTTTAAAATCCTGAATCCATAGGTACACCGGATCGATATCTTGTCCGGTTTTGATTATCTTGATAGTAACGCTACCACTACTGAGATAGGTTGGAATATGTCCTGCTTTTCTACAATATACTTATGTTTTCGTATTTAACCAATTAAAATACATTACCTAAGTTGAATTTTGAAAACTAGATATTTAGCGGAGATTTTTAACCTTATTTAAATAGCTCAGCTTTATTTTATTTAATATATTATTAATATTTATGTTGTTTAAATTTTAATTCTAAAAGTCATAAATTGAATTTTTTGGAGTCATGATGTGATGAATATTGCACGTAATATTTGCACACGCTCATAGGAAACACAGGCAAAAAGAAGAAGAAAACAAAAGATGGGATGGAAAGAATAGACTATGATATATATATATATATATATATATATATATATATATATATATATATATATATATATATATATATATATATATATATATATATATATATATATATATATATATATTGCCTCTATCGTTTATTGTCCATGATAATTTTAATTTATTAGATGATATCTATAGAGGCAAAATTTGTTGACACCAGGTGTAAGTCTAAAAAACTTACACCAAATCTCAATCGTTAAAAGAATTGATCAGACAGTTATATTAAATGAAATAAAATAAAAATTGTGGCTTATTCTTTCTCCTAAAAAATATGTTATTAATAGTTGAGATTTGGTGTAAGTCTTTCCCCGTGTCAATGGAACAAGTTGTTGATGAAATTGTCGAAGAACCAGACAAAGTCGAAGCAGTTGCCAACATTCCTGACACCGTCGAAGTTGAAGAAGGTGTGGCTGCTACAAGCCAAAGACCTCAAAGAACTCGAATTCTTCCAGCAAGACTTCAAGACTATAAAGTGGTCGGTGATGATGAAGTCACACCAGATGGAGAATAAGTTCATTTCGCTTTACTTGCAGGTGTTGAACCAATCAACTATAGCGGGGCTTTAAAGATTCAACAGTGGAAGTTAGCTATGGTCGAAAAGTTATAGGAAATCGAAAGAAACAAAACATGGGAGTTAGTCGAATTGCCAACACATACAAAGCCTATCGAAGTAAAGTTGGTGTTCAAACTGAAACACAATGTTGATGGGTCGATAGCAAGATATAAAGCAAGATTAGTAGCTCGAGGATTTCTTCAAAGAGTAAGACTTGACTACTCTGAAGTATTTGCTCCATTAGCAAGATTGGAGACTGTTCGACTAGTGGTAGCATTGGCATGCAGTCGAGGCTGGTTGACATTTCACTTAGATGTGAAGTCAACACTTCTGAATGGTCCTTTAGACGAAGAGGTCTATGTCACACAACCTCCTGGTTTTTTGATTCAGAAGGAAGCGAGTAAAGTATATAAAACAAGCGTTTGTCCCCCCTAGTGTTACATATCATGGGACACTGACTCTTCGAAGCACGTTAAAGAAAACCTCTCCAATCACTTGAACTCCTCTGCTCTGAGTTATCTGCACGGTACCCATGTAAAGGCATAATTCAAACAGAAGGGGTGAGATTCTCAATCCTATAAGAATTGCATAAATATATATAAGCATTTAATCATTAATACTTCTACCCTATCATCAATTCAAACTGTACAATTCGACACATCATTGAATAATCACGCAATTCACAACAACCAACCGTCGACAGAATATAGCATATTATGCAATGCAACAAGACCTATTATACGACTCAATGCATGTGGTACCATTGATTCACGAGAACCCACCAATTAGTTCCTGTTGGAATTAAGTTACATCATTCACACCCCATCGGGCACACAATCATCCCACTCCTCGTCGCTCACACTCCATCAGACACACGAACAATTCTCATCACTCACACCCCATTAAGCACACGATCATACGATTCCCGAATAGAATTTCTTGTTTGCTTTGGGAAATTATCTTAGGAAGTCTCCGTTTGGTTCGTGAGTTTTGCCAAGAAGAAAAACTATCTTTTGGTTCGTGAAGATCAGCCATTAAAATCTCCACAACAGTTCTTAAGCTCAGCCCGATTAAGAGCTCAGTCGATTCGAGATTAACCTGTTTAAAATCTCACACTGGTTTCTGAGTTCAGCCTCGTGTAAAAGCTCAGTTAATTTGAGATTAACTCGTTTAAAATCTCGTCTCAATTTGGTGACTAGCCTCTGTAAAACCCTGATTTGGTTCGAAGGATAGCCAACTTAAAACTTCATTGATATTATTCAAATTATACCTAAAATAATTATAAAATTGTCACTTGTTCAACTCTGTTACGCCTAGTTTGTGTTAGTACAGAACCTATCGACAACATCTTCCCTTATTGTTAAATTAAATTTCTTTCCATCAATGTTAGCCCAAAGAGAGTCCGGAACCTTAAATGCCAACTTCACCTTCACCATAATCCTCGCCACATCGAAAGCCTCACCTTTCTCCGTATGTTCATCCACACAAATGAAGGAGCCCTACAATTCAGCTAGTGCAACAAAAAAATCTGAGTGCCATACATGCCCGGGAACGCCGTAGATTTTGATCCACACCTCTCTGCTGTCATTAATTGCCTCTTCCTCCCACTTCTTTATTTTGCTAAACCAGTTCTTCCACCAAGTTTCGCCATCTTCTAATAAAGCCTCAATAAAACCCCCCTCAAATCCCTCCAACAAACACATATTACCACCCAAGGGAGTAACTTTCACTGTGTATACTCCTTCCATCTCCATGTACATTTGAATGTTATAAGCACTCCCCGGTATAATGACTTTGCCAACATAAGCCCTGCTAAACCTTTTCCTATCACCATCTTTGGACTTGAAGCAGAACTGAGAAGTTGTTCCTGCATAATAGCCTGCAATATCACTGCCTGTACCACCTGCTTTCCCAATCCTTTCCTCCACCACCTTTGCAAAAGATCTGTAATCCCTTCGTGTCTCCACCCATCCTTTACTTTTTCCCAGAAACCCTCTCTGATTCAGATTGAAAACGACATTATTGGAATTCCGAACGCCTCAATGTGTTACCTCCTTAACCGATATACCCCTCTGAAAACGAGGAAGATTAACATGAATCTTCTTCCCCGCTATAAAAATATTATCCAAACGCACAGCTAACAATCTTCCGTCGACCACCTCAACGAACCTTGCAAACCCGAAACGCCTTCCTAGCTTATTTCTCCTTGGAGATATAGACACCTCCACCACATTGCGGCTAGCACCTCCCAATGGGAAAGTATCCCACTTTGTCGTCTTCCAACTCCTTGTTCGACCTGTTTGAACGGTTCTCAACCACCTTCCTGCACAAAGCGCCGACCACCACTCATCGGAGAGAAGAGATTAGGTCCCAAAACAGAAAAGCCCTAAAACCAACGGAACCCAACGAAACCACCAGCGAGCAGGCGGAAAAAACTGGGCACAAAACGAAGACCGACGAAATCTGAAAAGCCCTAAATCAGAATCGACAAACACCTCCTCAATAAGGTCCCTGAACCCTAAAGCCATAAATTTAAACCAAAATTCGAAATTATATATGTTTATGATTAAATAAAAATTTATTTTTCATGAATGAGAGATCCACTACCATTTTGACCCATCCAACACCATCATGTCTCTTTGTTTCCACACCACCACCATTGTGACCTATCCACCACCATCATATATATTTGTCGCCACAATGCATTTAGTCACCAGCTTGGACGTTGCAGTGCGATTCACGATCACCGGACCACTACCACTCATCTACCAAACTTCATATTTCGGTTTTTTTCTCTTATTAACGAATTTAGGAAAGAGTTTAACAGAGAATATACAAACAAAATATTATTACAACAGTCATCACTAATAGTTGGATATTGTTACAGTACATCTTGAAAAAACTCAGCATATATTGCTACAACAGTCATTGTAAACCAATAGCATAAAAAAACTCAGCATATAAAATTCAATTACAGCTGATATTTATACCCAATTTGATTGAAAGAACAAGAGGTGAATCACCATAATAGCATCATTACTGTATCAACACAACAAGAAAGATTATCTTAAAAATAAAAGATTTGAAAAGAGTGGAACTAAAAAAACAAGGAAGAATACAGACTCATCAGCATGGGACGAACGATAAAGTTAACTCTGATAATAACGGCGAGAGAAAACAACAATGACTTGCCCAATTTTAGTGGCGAGACAGTGACAGCGAACATTATGGTGTCGGTGAGAGAAGACGAAGACGACAACAAGAAGAAACGAAGCTGAGATAGGAGCCGTGAGGTCAGACTTATAGGTCATCATGAAAAAATGGATATTTTTATCGAGTTTAAAACATGAAAAATTTACATGTCACCCCTCAAATTTTACCTGGCACCCCCCCCCCCCCCCCCCATTTTCCATTATTTCCAAAATGCCTATGAACAAATTTGGAGTCTTACCAAAAACGAAATTTCTGGTAGTTCTTCAAAATTTCTGATAACATATCCAAATTCCAAATAGTGTAAAAATAGTCTCTCTTTTTTTTTCAAAAATACATTACCGAATTTTTCAAAATATTCAATAAAATTTTAAAAATGTAGGTAATTATATTCGGAAAAATCCGTGTATGAGAAAGAAATATAATTTATTTTATAAAATTTATTTTGAAGAACAAAATTATAAAAAATATATATATATATTTTTAAAAAATAAAAATACATTTTAAATAGAAAAGATGAAAATTGAAAGTATTTTAATATTTATTTATTAAAATGAAGGAAAAAAAATTATTTTCTAAAGATAAAACAAATTTTAGAAATTGCGGATAGAAATATCACATAAATATCTGATGATCTTAAAATATCAGTGGAAGAGGTTGAAATTTGTCCTACATTTTGTATTCTTATATGGTCAACTATTTGTACCTATTGGTTTTTTGGTATCAAATCACATGTAAGTTGAAAGAAATCAGTACCTCACTTAAGAAGTTTCTATTAGGGGTGGACATGAAAACACCATCCGACCGAACCCGACTTAGACTGGGTGTTTTTAAGGTATTGAATAGGGTCGGTTTGGGTCGTTCGGTCGTCGGGTGGCTGAAAAGGGTTGGAGCGATTTACATAGGTCGGATTCGGCTTGCATTCTTGAGCCCATCGAAATTCGAATCCGACTGAATTCAATAGTAATCTTATGGGCCTTCTATCCCAACCCAGTATAAGTCCAGTTGCATAAGTTCTGTATTGCAACCTTGTCGATTAAATCAAATCCAAACAATATAAATCCTTATGTCTTCTAACCCTAATCCTAAGCCTCCTTCTTCAAATCTCGTCGTCGCGACATGCTATCCTAAATCTCCATGAGTTACTGTTTTTGTGTTATGAATCCCCATATTTCACAATCTCGCCGTGTTAGTGATACTGAGTTTATTTCTGATTTTTACTCTTTTGTGATTTATGGTTAATGTTTGTTTGAAGTTAACATTTGTGTATTTGTTCATCGATAAATCTAGTTAGTTTATTGTTATGTTTGTCAATCTCATAGATATATTATGTTAGGGTTTATTTGTTTCACTAACATGTTCTTCTAACTTTTATAAATGTCGTTATAGTAACTTGTGTCGATTTTTTCCTTGTAGCTTATTTTTTTTTCTACATAGAAGGGCTCGAGTAGGAATCTATATGAGGATGCATGGAGTTAGATCTAAAAGTATCAAAATAAGAAGGAAAGGATTTATGACTTATATTTCATTGAACTTATGTTTTAATAATGAGAATGAAGAATAGTATTTACTTATTGCAGCTTATGTTGTGTTTTTATTAGCATATGGTGAAACCCAAGTATAAAGCAAATATTTGGGGAAGCATAATTTTGCTTCTCATGGTTTCTTTTGTAGGTTATTTTCTCAATGTTACTTTGTTTTCTCTAATTTCCTTTATAGATTATTTCTAAATGTTACTGTTAACTTACTCTTCTTACTCTTATTACAATTGGCTGATGGAGCTTCATTTAAAATGTTAAAAAAATGAAGTGTAGTTTTTATTGATCTCAAACATAGTCTTTACTCTTTAGTATGGTTTTCAATGGAATCAATTCTCATATATTAAAATTATAATTTATCAGATGTGAATCCGAACATATTTAAATTGAAGTTTTTCTCAAATGCAGGTTTTGGTGTTTGTCTCTACAAAATATATTGAAGTTAAATGAGAATTATGATAATTCTTATTTTCAATTATTTTGATATGCTGAGTTAAATATAATTTAAAGAGATGATTCTCTTATTCAATGATTTTGGTATTTGAAAATAGTTGAAGTTCTGTATTTTATTAATTCACTAATGATAATGCTAAAAAAATATTAAAAAAATAAATTTGGTTTTATTAAAAAAATTGATCAAATCATAAAGTTTGATTGTATAACAATTTAAATCCAGAATATACAATAAAATAAGAAAAACAAAATTCATTGTTTTTGAATATTAAATAAAAAAAAGGGCCTTAAAATATAATATAAATCAAATTGTTTTTAAATTTGGGCGTTAAACTCATTATGACCCACTTAAATGCCTTAAATTTGTTATGGCCTTGTTAAATACATAACTGATAAAAACCGACATAGATAACCGAACCGAGAAAAACCGAACCGAAAATAACCGGAAATTCATATGGTCGGAATTTGAGCCTATAGAAGCCACCCGTGGGTTGGTCCGGTTCAGGGTTTTAGGCCTAAACCCAAACCGGTGTCCACCTCTAGTTTCTATAATATTTAAAAACTGGCATCTAAAAATGGACTGATTGGTAAAAAACAGAACTTGACAATATCTTCACAACTCACACTATCGTAAGACATCTCAATAGCATGATAATAAATCGAAAAGCCAAATCTACTTCCAAAAATGTTTATAGTTCAAACTCAACTCATAATTTTATAGAATACATTGCAACTACACCAGCTCAGGACAAAGGTCATTCATCGCAAGAGTCCTTCAAGAGTCCTTCCTCTACTCAAATGCATCATCATCGTCATCAGGAAGGGGTTGATTAGCAGCTTCGAGAATTTCATTTTCATGCCTGCAAAAGCACCAATATATAATAGATTCAAATTAAACACTTTCAAATCCATATAAGAGTTATACTTTTAGACAACTTAGACGAAATGGGAAAAAAAACTAAAGGATGTTCCTAATCGAGGTTTTGAGAAAGTAAAGAGAAGGAAGGGAAAAGGATGATGAAAGTAAATATTTTGCTTACAACATTTTATTTTATATAAAATACATCCCATGCCCTTTACTTCATAACACATACACAAATCTACCAACAAAATGTGGTTTATGAACCAATCTGAACTTATTCTCACTTGAGAAAACTTATAAAAGTATCAATAAGATAGCTATTGGTATCTCCCCTACCCTGTTTTCACTTATCACATGCAATTAGGGGTGGAAGTAGGCCAGGCCGATAACAGGGGCCTACAGGCTAGCCTATATAGGCTCAGGCCAGGCCATACATTATTTTTAAATAGTAAAGGCCTAGGCTTTTTTATAAGCCTATTTAGTTAAAAAGGCTAGGCCTCAGGCCCTAAAAAAAGCCTTTTAAGCCTATCAGGCCGGCCTATTTAAATAAATATTAATACTATTTTTATTATCATTATATTATGTTTTGTACTTTGAATTAAAATACATTAAATAAAACTTGGTTATGTTGAAGAACTTGCGAAAATAAGATGAAAACACATTATGAACATTTTTCTCATAAGTTCTTTTAGTTAGTTAGTCTATTTAAATATTATTTTAATTGCTTATTTACATATGTCTAAAACAAATAGGCTTTTATGTAGGCTAACAGGCTAACCAGGCCTTCGAAAAGGCCAGGCTCAGGCCTAAAAATTAAGCCTACGACAGGCTACAGGCCAGGCTTAGGCTTCAGTTTTTTTGACAGGCCAGGCTTAGACTTGACAAAGCCTAGCTCGGCCTAGCCTATTTCCACCCCTACATGCAATTCAAAATAGTATACAGAAAATTGTCTCATAGTGCATATGTGGCATCTAATTTTGATAGACACTGATGATACAATTTACTACACCTTATTTCAATGAGCATCTATTTTTGATAGACACTGATGATACAATTTACTACACCTTATTTCAATGATAGACACTGATGATACAATTTACTACACCTTATTTCAATGAGCGTTGCGCAAAATTGATTTCGGAAAAACATTTCAAATTTCAACCACACGGGCCTATTTTATCATGGCAATGATGAAATGGTTTTTGAAAAAACATAAACAAGTTGATGGCAGATAGCTTACATTTGTTGTGCAGCAATATCAATTTGAACTTCTGGTGGAGCCAGTGCAGGAGATTCGACAAAGTGCAAATTAGGATCTCTGCAAATGGACAAGTTAGAAATAATAAGTTGAATTGCATTATAACACTCATTGGATTCTCTTCCTGTGTGCGTAGAATCTAGAAAGTGAACACCTACCCTGCAAGTTTCCTGGCAAGATAGAGGAAAGGCTTCTCAAAGTTGTAGTTGCTCTTAGCTGATATCTCATAGTACTGCAAATTCTTCTTCCTGTGGAAAGTAACCTGCTTTGCCTTCACTTGCCTGTTCTTCACATCAACCTTGTTTCCGCAAAGAACAATTGGGATGTTTTCACAAACCCTGAAAATAAGTTCCAAAAGGTAGTGTCCATCAGGAAACTAGTGCTCAATAACTAAACAGAGTATTAAAAAAGGTTTCAAACTTCATTGACTAACCTGCAAAGATCGCGGTGCCAGGTAGGAACATTTTTGTATGTCAGTCGTGCAGTAACATCAAACATTATAATTGCACACTGCCCGTGGATACTACACAATAAAAAGATACAAGATTAAAAACAATATATAAGGATTAGAAAAAAGCACTTCATCACAGAAGTGGATTCCCATCATGGCTCAGAAAACAAAACATGCAATACCCACAATACTGATACACTCAAGGGTGTCATGACCAAGAAACAGCTACACTTATTGACTTGAGAAAATTACCATAATTCATTTAATTGTCAGCACATCATAGAACAGATGACTTACAACAAACCAGAGTATATTTCATGTTGAATTGAAATCTCACAACATGAAAGCAGAAGACTAACAAAAAAAAACTATAAAACAGGGCATTTGATCGAACAGTTGTTAACACTAGCTAGTTCAAAAACTTGAGATCACAATAGATTGAAATAAAAGATGATACTTACTAGTATCCATCTCTGAGACCACCAAACTTCTCTTGACCAGCAGTATCCCAGCAGTAGAAACGAATCTTGCCACAGTTTGTGAAGAAATCCAATGGATGCACTTCCACACCAATAGTTGCTGTACACAATTAAATCAAAATCAACTAATCAGCCACTTAAACACGCATTGATCAAGTAAAACATGTATCTAACCCTAAATTAAATTAAAAATGAATCTTACGTTCATATTTCTTCTCAAATTCTCCAGTAAGATGCCTCTTCACAAATGTCGTCTTTCCTGCAAATGTTCATTACATTACAACAAAATCCATCTCCAAATCCACAAGCCAGATCCTAACAAATCGCTGTTTATATGATGCTACAGATTTCTCAAAAAGGAATAATCGATGAAAGAAAAGTAAGAAAACGAAACCTGTGCCACCGTCGCCGACGATAACGAGCTTGAAACTCGGGTAATCAACGGTTTGCTGATTCGGCAACGCCTACATAAGAAAAAAAACACGATCAATTGAAAATTGAGCATCAAAAGAAAATCGAGAGGTTAGCATGAAATCAATGGAGTGGGAAAGTGAGCATACCATAGATAGAGTATAGTATCGTTCTAAGCGGTGTGTGAGTGTTGATGAGTAGTGAATAAACAAATTAGGGTTTTTATATTGGAAGGGTTTGGTTTGTTTTGGAGTTTGAAAGCGTGAAACTGACGCGGCTCTTACGCCTTTCGGTCAAGTTTATAACTTGTCTGTCTAATTGGGCTCCACACAGTTGTATGTAAGCCCATCCACCCATAAGGTTCTGGAATTTTTGTTTATACTATCATTTTGGTATATTCTTGTATTGTCATCAGTCAAAATGTTCTTATTCTTTGATATGGATTCTTAATTTGAATTTATTAGCGTTAGATTTTGGCTATCCTTTTAATCTGTTTTATTAGAAAATATTAGATTAATTTTTAATTATTTTGATAGTAAATTCATTTATCTTAAATGCGAATAATAGTTGAGTTTGTCTAATGTGCGTTCAAAATAGTATTTTGTTTTAGGAAAATGCTTATGAGTAAGAAAGTGGAAAAAAAGAAATGTAAGAATAGATCTCAACCATCCATTATCACCACAACCTCCATGATCCTTATTAAAAAGGAAGTTAAATTTAAAATTAATTTAAAATTTACTATTAAAATAGTGACACATACTCATTTTTGCATTTCTTCTTCATATTGCTTCGTACTAAATAGCACTACTCTTTGTTTTAATAAAAGTTTTCTCTTTCTTAATCTGTTTAATAATGAATTGTCGCATTAGCATATGAATTAAGAGAAAATGGTATATGTACTGACAGTGTAAAATTATTTTACACCACATCATACTATAAATTTTAAGTTACTGTTATGACATGGCTGAACAATCTATTGCTATTGGTTGACAGTGTAAAACTATTTTACACTGTCAGTGCATAACCATCAAACCCATAAATTAATTGGGTCAATTTTTTCATATGAAAACTATATCTTGAAATATTACCTACACAGACAATGTTTCAATGGATTTTTAAAATCATTTTACTAAGATGATTCCCTACATAGGCAGTGTTTCAATGGATTTTTATGAGATTTTGAACATGTTTATCAGTATCACACACAAATATCAAAGAAAATAATGCATCTTAAATAGAGGGAGAATGGAAAAGCATCACCAATATTAGCGATTATCAAATGTCATATGATTCAGGAACTGGAAGTGATGATGCAAGAAAAAGACAACGTGATTTTCAGAAGCTACTATTCGTAACTTTTACCCACCTGATTTTCTACTGTGGTTTTTGGCTAACTCCGAATATATATACATGTGTGTACATTAAACGTGACATTAAAACACAATGTTGTTGAGATCACTTTGCTGGTGATTAACACTATTTTGGAGTTGAGGTGTTATGATAATTGAATGTGAAGTTATAGCTCAATGTTGATGGGATCATTAAGCTGAAGGTAAATATTGTTTTGAAGTATAGGCTTTATGGTATATTACCATGTGATTTCTCTAGCTTTGAGGCATTTGAGAGAAATTGAGGACAGGAAAAGAAAATGATAGCATGGTTATTAAGTTACGATGACATATCATTTTTTGCTACATTCTACACGAATGGCCAGTCAACAGATTTGGTGGTATTTATAAATATGCAAGGAGTTGTATCAATAAGGATATAACCACCACCATGATTCAATATCACTTAATTCGTGTTGGATTAATTCATAATTAAGTGTTACGTCTTGATTCATTTGTTTAATGATCGACCAAATTTAGCAAATGTGTTACCAACCCGAGAGTCTATTTCATAATGTTTTCTTTAAAATTATTATCACACAATTGATTCTATGCAAGTGGCAAAATGTTCGAAATTTTTTGTGAGTTATAATCAATTGTAAGTTTTTTCTTTTATAAAATGGATTAATGTTGTTAATGTGATTCATTAGAAGATGCTTAACCCTAATACTAATGAGCTTTGAACACTATTTTTTATTTGTGTATAACCAAGTGTAGGCCCATCCTTTAGGGTCTATGATGGAGGTACTAGAGTTATTGTCATATGAATAAACAATTTATGTTCACCTTTATCGTCACACTGAAATAAGCTTATTAAGTTTTCCCTTTGAAAATTCTAAATATTTAAGCATGTGACAGGAAAAAAAGACTTAGTCTAATACTTCGATCATTTTAAAGAATTAATTATCATAATATCAAGTAAGTGTAAGGCTGACCTAATAATTTCAGGGGGCACCACTAACCACTAGGCTATTTGCTTCTCTTGTCTTAATTCTTGCATTAAGTATATATATTATAATAATTTTTGAAAACATATTTACTATAGGACAAAACTTAGGTACAATTTTTTAGGCGTGGTTCTTACTATTTTCCAATGAAAATATGACAAATATACTTAAATATCATTTAGTGAGTGAAAATAGGAGAAATTTACATACATCTAAAAGTAAATTATATACTTGTCATATTTTCATTAGAAAATAGTAAGAACCGCGTCTAAAGAATTGTACCTAAGTTTTGTCCTATACTAAATATTTATTACATGAATTATATATTTAACGTTTATACTTAAATTATTCCAACATAAATATTAAAAAATATTTTTAATACCATTGATATTTAAAAATATTAATATTTAAATAACTTTAAATATTTAAATTACAATTTAAAATAACATTAACAAATTAGTTTAAATTAATTTAAATTAATTTATTACATTAGTTTAAAAACTACATTCTTTTTTTAAAACATAGCCTATAAAACATGACTAACAGTAATTTTTTAAAACATAGCCTATAAAACATGACTAAATTAATTTGGCTCAGTATTTTTTGAATTAGTTTATAAAACATAGCTTAGAAAACATAACTAAATTAATTTGGTTAAGAATTTTTTAAATTAGTTTAAATAATTAAAAATAAACTAAATTAAAACCAAATTAAACTAATTTAAATTAAAACTAAATTAATTTAGTTTATAATAATTTAGTTTATATTAATTTAGTTAAATTTAATTTAGTTTAGTTTAATTTATTTTATAATTGGCTAAATTACAGTTTTAGTTCCCCTGTTTTGGTATTTTCACGATTTTGGTCCCCCTATTTTCTTTTTAAACAGTTTTAGTCCCCCATGCCAATTTTGTTCATAAACAGTGCATGATCCATACATGAACAGTACATGACCGTACATGAACAGTACATGACCGTACATGAAAAGTTGGTTCAAAATTGGGATGGGGGACCAAAACTGTTTAAAAAGAAAATAGGAGGACCAAAATCGTGAAAATACCAAAACAGGGGGACGAAAACTGTAATTTAGCCTTTATAATTTGATTAACTTAATTTAATTTAGTTTAGTTTAATTTAGTTTATATTTTATAATTTAGTAACTTTAACAGTAAAATAAATATTAATTGTAGCAGTATTAACTAATAATAATGTTAACTAATAACTATAATATAACTATTATATTTTAACTAATATATTTTATAATTTAATTAATTAATATATTAACTAATTTATTTTATAATTTAATTAATTAATATATTCATTAATAACATTAACAATAATTAACTAATATATTAAAAAATAAATTAGTTAATAAAACATATATTAAAGCATAAAAACCTAAATAAATATTTAGTAAACATGTTTTCCAAGATTGTTATAATATATATATTTAATGCAAGAATTAAGACCGCGGAAGGAAATAGCCTTATGATTTGTGTCCACCTCCTTGCAATTATTAGGTATTGTATTCAATGTTCATGGGAGACAAAAAGTTTAGCTTTAATATTTGAGATTTTATCAATCAAATAATAAAATAATAATAAAACATGCTACATAGAATTAAAATAAATAAAAAATAAATAAAATTTCAACTAAATCTCCACATCATTATGTTAGAGGACGAATCTAAACTTTTTTTTTTATAAGAGATTTTTTAAATTTTCATTATCTTAGGGGACGAATCTAAACTTTTTTTTTATAAGAGATTTTTTAAACTTCGTTCATATGACAGGGGCAAAATAACTATTGTTCCTATATTTTAATATATAGAAATAGTTCCTAGCTACTTTATAGCATATACATTAAGAATTTTACAATATTGAACAATATTTTAATATATAGAAATAGTTCCTAGCTACTTTATAGCATATACATCAAGAATTTTACAATATTTTATCACTGATATAGCTTATATAAACTTATATGCAAACAGGTGACTCGAAATGGATTTAAGATCTTACTTGATAACCCGCTCGACTACCATTCTTTTTGGGAATATAAAAGCTAAAATTGGCAAGTACATATGATACTGATATGATGCTGACGAACATGATGCCTAAATATTTTTATTTTTTCATAACAATGGATCCTAGATCTGACTTCATAGTCTGCTTGATCTCGTTTTGGTGAAAATTAAAGTTAATATTGGCAAGTAAATATTATGCTGGCCAACATAATGCCTTGTAAATTTTCTGTTAAAATTGCCGAGCAGAAAATCAAAGAACAAGTTCTTTTGTAGTAACGCTGCAAATTGTTTTCCAAAAGAAATCTTAGCTCACAAGAAAATTCTGTAAAATTTAAAACTTTGGTAAACTAAATAGGATTGATCGGTTAAAAAACAAAACATGGACACAGCTCTTCCCAGTTCACAATATCATCAAACGGCATAAACGGCATAAATAATACTAAAGGTTGTGACATGGGTAGCATAAACTAATAAAACAACTATCGCCCACACAAAACCGACACGGCCTTCCATTAAGCGAGGGTTGCCATAAAAACAAGACATCCCTAAAATGCTTTGTAAATTTTCCATTAAAACTGCAGAGCGGAGAATATTTAAGTTCTTTTTAGTAACACTGCCAGTTGTTTCCAAAAGATATCTTAGCTCACTTAAGAAAATTTCTTTAAAATTCTAAAAACTTGGGCAAACTTAGGAGGATTGATTGGTTAATAAAACAGAACTTGGACACGGCTCTTAGTCACAGATCACACTATCAACAAATGGTATAAATAATGACTAGTAAAAGGTGGGAGATGGGTAGCATAAACTAAAACAAAATTAACGGGTAGCATAAACTATAACAAAATTAACGCCCAAAAATGACACAGCCATTAAGTGAGGGTTGGCATAAAACTTCGAAATCTCAATCACACCATGAATAAATCAAAAACCTCAAATCTATATAAAAAAATGTTAACAGTTCAACCTCAAACACATAATTTTATAAAATACACAACAGTGCCCCAGCTCAAGACAAAATCCATCAATCCCAAGGGTCCTTCCTCTACTCAAATGCATCATCGTCGTCATCAGGAAGGGGTTGATTAGCAGCTTCAAGAATTTCATTTTCATGCCTGCAAAAGCACCAATATATAAGAGATTCAAATGAAACACATCCAAATCCAATAGAAGAGGTATACTTTTAGACAAATTAGACAACATGGGGAAAAAAACTAAAGGAAGTTATAACATTTAAGCATATAATTGTTCCTAATCGAAGTTATAACATTTTATTTTATATAAACATATATTCTCAAGCCCTGTAAATCCCCAACACAATACAAAATGAACCAATCTGAACTTGTACTCACTTAAAACTTAGAAAGAACTTACAAAAGTATCGATGAGATAGCTATTGATATGCCCCTACCATCTTCAAAATAGTATACTGAAAATGGTCTCATAGTGCATATGCAGCATCTAATTTTGATAGACACTGATAATACTATTTACTACACCTTATTTCAATGCGCGTTGCACAAAATTGATTTCGGAAAAACATTTCAAATTTCAACCACACGGGCCTATTTTATCATGGCAATGATGAAATGGTTATTGAAAAAACATAAACAAGTTGATGGCAGATAGCTTACATTTGTTGTGCGGCTATATCAATTTGAACTTCTGGTGGAGCCAGTGCAGGAGATTCTACAAAGTGCAAATTAGGATCTCTGCAAATTGACAAGTTAGAAATAATTAGTTGAAATGCAATATAACACTCATTGGGTTCTTCCTGTCTGCGCAGAAACTAGAAAGTAAACACCTACCCTGCAAGTTTCCTGGCAAGATAGAGGAAAGGCTTCTCAAAGTTGTAGTTGCTCTTAGCTGATATCTCATAGTACTGCAAATTCTTCTTCCTGTGGAAAGTAACCTGCTTTGCCTTCACTTGCCTGTTCTTCACATCAACCTTGTTTCCGCAAAGAACAATTGGGATGTTTTCACAAACCCTAAAAAAATCAGTTGCAAAAGGAAGTGTCCATCAGGAAACTGGTGCTGATTAACTTAACAGAGCATTATTATAAAGAGTTCCAAGTACTTTATTTACTAACCGACAAAGATCACGGTGCCAGGTAGGAACATTTTTGTATGTCAGTCGTGCAGTAACATCAAACATTATAATTGCACACTGCCCGTGGATACTACACAATACAAAGATACAAGGTTAAAAACAATATATAACGAGTAGAAAAAAGCACAAGCATCACAGAAGTGGATTCCCATCATGGCACAGAAAACAAAACATGCAACATCCACAATACACACATACACTCAAGGGTGACATGATCAATAAACAGCTACATTATTGACTTAAAACAAAAATTAACATAAAGTCATATTATTGTCAGCACAGTTATATGATACAGAAACTGGATCTCAAGTGCAAGACATCATAGAACAGATGACTGACAACAAACAAGGGTGTAATTCATGTTGAATGAGAGCTCACAATGAAAGCAGAAGACTACCCAAACACTATAAATTTCATTCAAGTGCCAAATAAACCAGGGCATTTGATTAAACAGTTGTTAATACTTACTAGTATCCATCTCTGAGACCACCAAACTTCTCTTGTCCAGCAGTATCCCAGCAGTAAAATCGAATCTTTCCACAGTTTGTGAAGAAATCCAATGGATGCACTTCCACACCAATAGTTGCTGTACACAAATCAAATCAAACCAAATCAACTAATCAACCACTTGATTAAACAGATATTAATCAAGTTAAACATGTACATAAGCGCAATTATATACACATAACCCTAAATTAAATTTAAAAAAATCTTACGTTCATATTTCTTCTCAAATTCTCCAGTAAGATGCCTCTTAACAAATGTCGTCTTTCCTGCAAAAGTTCATTACATTACAACAAAGTTCATCTCCAAATCCACAAGCCAGATCCTAACGAATCGCTATTTTCCGTAACAGATTGTTCGCAAATAGACTAAAAAGGAAGAAAGAAGTAAGACAACGAAACCTGTGCCACCGTCGCCGACGATAACAAGCTTGAAACTAGGGTAATCAACGGTTTGCTGATTCGGCAACGCCTACAGCAGAAAAAAAGTTCAATTACAATCGATTTAAGCAATCAAGTTGAAAAGTTGAAGACGGTGAAGAAAAACGTACCATGGAATGCAGTGGTTGGTTTCGTTGTGTTGCGGAGAGGAAAGAAGTAATAAGAGGAAGAAGAAAGAGAGAGAGCGAGGGTTTATATTTCACGAGGGTTTTCGAATTTGAGTGTGGTCTCTTCTAGCTTCAGGTTGACGCAGCTTTCTCCACCGTTGGATTAAATTACACGCGTTCTATCATACGGCCAAATCGCACACAATAAAAGCCTTTTTTTTGGGCTCCACCCGAACCTTTTTTCTTATATATTTTAAATTTTAAATTACTTAGTTTGTGTTTAATCCAGTGGTGGAGACTTGAATAAAATGCAAGTGTAGTGAGAAGTTTGAATGTCTAGCAAGTTTGAATGCATAAATAAGCATGCTACTAGTTAGAGCTGTCAAATGGGCCGGCCCGGCCCAGCCCGCTTTGGTCCGATGGGCCAACGTGTTTTAATGGGCTGGCTCGGCCCAGCCCAATTGTTAAATGGGCCACATAAAATGAGCTCGGCCCATTTTTCATAGGCCAGTGCGGAACGATGGACCATCCAGGCCCGTATTTTAATATTATAATTTTAATTTTATAAAAATGATGTAATGGATAAATGCAATACAACATAAGTAAAAAGTCATCATAAACGTATATAAGTGATGTTTAAAATATTTATCCACAAATATATATATATATATATATATATATATATATATATATATATATATATATATATATATATATATATATATATATATATATATATATATATGAGGAGGGTAATATTTACTCAAAGAGTAAGTTATATTTTGACCATTAATTATTTTCAATCTAATGGTTAAAACTAATAAGTCATTAAATGTGGAAAGAGAAAACTATTCCTTATTAATTTTAACCATTAGATTGAAAAGAATTAATGGTCAAGATGTGGAGTAAGTTATTATAACTTACTCTTGGAGTCAATATAATCCTCCTCTCTCTCTCTCTCTCTCTCTCTCTCTCTCTCTCTCTCTCTCTCTCTCTCTCTCTCTCTCTCTCTCTCTCTCTCTCTCTCTCTCTCTCTCTCTCTCTCTATATATATATATATATATATATATATATATATATATATATATATATATATGAATACCACAAAATCATCCATGTAAAAGTATAAAGTAACTTAATATTATCACCAATACTTATCAAATTTTTTCTACATCTCACAACCATTTCCTTGATCACATCATTTTAAAAATATATCTTGATCCTCTTTAACTTTTCTTTATGACTTGAAAACACACTTATAAAATCATATCTTATCTCAATTTATTTTCTCCAAAATTTACCAAAATCTTTTTTTAATGGGCCAGCCCGAAGCCCGCTTGGCCCGGCCCAGCCCATAAAAAACATAGGCCCGGTGGGCTGGCCCAAAAAGACAGGGTCGTCTTTTTTTAAGATATTTTGCGGCTCGGCCCGCGCTAAATTGTAGGGCTTATGGACCGGCCCAATGGGCCGAGCCCATTTTGACAGCTCTACTACTAGTACTAATGATTTTATCTATGTTTCAATGTGCATTATAATCCTGCTTAGTTGATAGTTGTTTGTGTAGCAATATAAGAGTGTAGAGCACAAATTTGAATTTACGATATTTCATATTAAAATTTCAGCTATTAAATTATTTGACCAAAAAATATTATATTATAGATGGTTCGTTAGAATGATTCATGAATGTGTATTTTTCTAACACAAACAATTTAAAATTTCATGATTATCATATTTAAAAGTTTTTAAAATGGAATAATTATCTTAGTGTATGTTTGTTAGGTTGTTTTTCACCAATTAAACATACAATTACACCAATTAAACATACAATTACAAATAGACTCGAGTTGAAGAATAATTTTTTGAATATCATAAAGAAATTTGTATTGGGGCGCGAGTTTATATATTTGATGAGAAATCAAATAAGCATTTAGAAAGTTGAGTTGTCTTATATAACAAATAATATAATTTAATTCTCGTATGATAAGTATAAGGTATAATTTATTAAGATAAATCAGTGTTTTATTAGTTGAATTAAGTAGTTAAAAATTGTGTTAGTTGTAAATAAGACATTTGAACAACTTTGTTATTATTTGTGTAGTCGTCATTCCCTTAATGAAAGAGGAATTATTGGGTCATTTGTGTTCATTTGTTACTCTACTCAATGAATAATAAATAATTATAAGTATTACGTAGAAATCTTTTTTATGGTGTCAACGTCAACACCGTGTACAATATAGGAAGCGGTGTTTTTTTTAGCAATTTATGTTTCTAATGGATTTTCTTTATAAAAAGCAAATCAGAGATTTCCAAAATTGTAGTAGTTGTTCATATGTACGATGCACTTACCCTAGAACGACTTGGTGATAGAAACTACATTGAATTCGTAGAATGCGCATAACAAAATCAAAGACAAAAAACAACGGGGTTATGCTACCGGAACAATGACCGCACCAGCAAATAAGAAATCTGATGAATATGAAGCATGGGAAGATTAAAATTGCTTGGTCAAGTGTTGGCTTCTGGACTCCATGACCAAAAAAAATTGATCCTTGTTCATTTGCTTGGCTACGACAAAGGAAACTTAGGAAATTATGAAAGAGACATATTCAGTCAACCAAGATGCTTCAATAGCATATGAATTCTATCGTGATGTAATCTCTACTCAACAAAATGGTGGATCTTTTATTACATACTTTGGTAAATTAAAAATGTTATGGAAAAAGTATAATGTTATACATAATTGTATAATGGAATGCCATAAAGATGTTGAGAAATACAACAAGATGGTTAATTCTCAACAAGTTTATGTTTTCTTTGTTGGCTTGGATTCACATTTGGATAGAGTTTGTGCTCGTATTCTTACTTCCACTCTCATTCCTAACGTGCAATCAGTTTATGCAACAGTGTATGTAGAGGCAAATCTCCAAGAAGCTATGTTAGGCGGTGAGCCTTATGAGGAGTTTGTTTTTGTTGTCAATAAGTATCCTAAGAAAGGAGTCTGCAAGTGTACTTATTGTAACACATATAATCGTGTTGTTGAGACATGTTTTAAACCCATAGCTATCCAGATTTGTATCCAAAAGGCAAAACTACTTTCAATAACAAGGCAGAAAACATCAAGGTCCATCTCTCTACCGCTGTCGAATTTGTAACCAAGTTAAGTATGTCTAACTTTGCTCTTAATCTTTTAGATATTACTAGGAATAACGATTGGATAATCGATATTGGTGTTATTCACCATATGACTTGTGATCCAAATATGTTTACCAATTTCTCTCATAATTGTTTTTAAAATATTATTATTATTGTTAATGGAGTTAAATCTCCTATTAAAGGTGTTGGTACAATGATCCCTCTCACCCTTTGTATCCATACATGATACCCTACTTGTTTCCATAAATTATACAAATCACATGAAAGTGTTGTTGTATTTTATATAACTCATTGTGTTTTTCAGAATAGGCATACCAAGAAAAAGATTAGCAGTGATAGATATAGTGGAAGGTTGTCTAATTTTGAAAAAAGTTTCACAAACCATAAAGGAGTTTTGGTTTATCTTATGAGTGATCACATACAAGATAAAAATAAAAAAGAAATTTGGCTATGACATAGACGGTTAGGACATCCCTCTTTTAGTTATCTAAAAAATGATTTCAATCGTTATTTCTTATAGATTTTCTTTGTGAAACTTGTGTAATAGTAAAAAGCCATTGTGATATTTTTTCCTTAAGCAATAAGAAAGTTTTTTTTTCCTTTTTCCTTAATACATACAGATGTTTGGGGTCATGCTCCTCAATCTACACATAATGAAAAAAAATGATTTATTAGTTTTGTAGAAAAAATGGTTTATTAGTTTTGCTGATGATTGTACTAGGGTAACATGAGTTTATTTGCTTCAATATAAAAGTGATGTGCATGGTGTATTTTGTTCCTTTCATCAAATGTTAGTAACACAATTTAACATATTTATAGGGTCATTAGATCCGACAATGAAGGGGAATATTTTAAGACATAATTAATAGAATTCTCGAACTCTAAAGGCATTTTGCATCAAACATCATGTTCTTATTCACCCCCAACGAAAGTGGTCGAGAGGAAAAACAATCATCACTACCGCTCTAGATTTTGATGAATTTTTGTGGTTTTCTCATTGCGAAACTGCTGAAGAAATGTAGCGTGTCCTCCAAATTACCCATGAATGAACTATTGAGGTAAAGATGGCAGGAATGGGCACATTAATCCATGAGTATGAACTATTTAGAATGAAACTTGAAGAGAGTATAACTCAAATGTAAACATGATTCACCCATATGGTGAGTCATATAAGAATTATGGGAAAAGCATTCTCAAATGAAGAATTAGTCATAAAGATTCTTAGATGCTTAAATCGTAGTTGACAATTCAAAGTCACTACAATATGCGAATCTAAGGGTTTGGTGACTATTGACATTCATACTCTCTTTGATAAATTGCAAAAACATGAAATGAAACTCAAAAGGCTTGCCATAGACGAAGAATGAGAAAAGAAAAATAAAATTCTAGCATTTAAAGCTGATGGATCCGACTATGATGGTGACATGACTCTCATAGTAAATAACTTCAAGATATCTATGAAAAATGTGAAAAATCAAAAGGAAGAGCAAGAAAAAGACGAGGAGAAAACACTATATGTTCCAACATGTTACAATTGAGGAAAGAAAAGACACATTAAACCATATTGTCCATTACTCAAAAAGGCTAATAAAAAATTCAGAAAGACTCATAAAGAGAAGAAAGTTTACTTGGCATGGAAAGACAATGATATAGAATCCTTAGACGGTGTAGAAGAAGAAAAATACATATATCTTATGACCAACCATCAAAATAATGAGGTAGCCTCTCAATTCGCCTATCATGTTCTTTTTAGAATATGCAAGAAACTAACAAAAGAAACAAACAAGTTAGAACAAATTATTGCAACATCTAAAGATATAATTTCCTCCCTTGAACTTAAAAAGAAAATCCTTGAAAGAGAGAAATACTCCTTAAAAAAACAAAATGATCTAGATTAAAGTCCCACGACTTCAAGAAAAGATGAGGAACCTGAAAATTGTGATACATGTGAAAATTGTCAAACTATCCAAAGAAAGAGACAGCTTAAATGAATTGTTAGGTAATCAACGAGCATCCTACAGTAAAACCTGTCTTGGCTATGAACCAAACATTAATAGTAAAGAAAACTGACAATCTTTATAATGTCACAACCACCTCTCACTCTAAGACCCTAAAATGCAACTATTGCAAAAACGAGGGGCATATAGCTATGTTTTGTTTCATTAGAAAAATCATGAAAGCAAAGAGGGACATTTCCCTCATATTTTTACAATCAATATTGTGAAAACAAAGCTAAAATATAGTCTAAATTTGAAAATGTCTATATCTCCAAAACAAAAAAGAGAAATGTTTATGAAACTAACAAACAAGAATCCAAAATGACACATGTACCTAAAGTTAAGAACTAACATTTTCTTTACATGAATGCTTTACACTATTAAATATTAAATGATATCTTGATAACAGTTGTTCAAAGCATATGAAAGGTGACAAAACCTTATTCATTTCGTTGGAGTTTTCAATTAACATGTTCAAATGACTGCATTTCTAGCACGACAATCTACAAATCAACATTTATAATTTTGTTTTTTTATTTTTTGTTAAATACTAGTAAGATACTCGTGCGTCCGCACGGGTAAAAAATATTTAGTAGTGTAAAATTGTAATGTAAATTTAAAGTTATGTTTATGTATGATTAGCTGCTTAGAATATAATTGGTTGGGTCCCATGATACTTCATAAAGTATTTCATTTACATTTTTAACATTAAAGACAAGTGCAAATGAGTGATCACTCAACCTATTAAATAACAAATTATCTTGAGAGTAAGAATGAATCGGTTCTTCAATCATATTACAATGAAAAGGTTGAAATACATATTAATATTTAAAATATTTCATCATTAAAAGGGTCAATTTATGTATGTCTTTTTGTCTAAATCTAACTGATCATGTCTAGTGTTACTTTATCAAGTACAATTTATACATGTTTTGTCACATAACATTAAAGACAAGTGCAAAGTTATAATGAGCAAGATGTAATATGATTTTGAGATAAATATTGTAAAAATCATAACAAAACTAAATAATGATCTTATATATATATATATATATATATATATATATATATATATATAGAATTGTCATTCATTTGTATATTTATATAAAATTATTAATTAAAATAAAATAGGTATCGAGTTTATAGTTTCCCGTGATAAAAATATAAATTTTGTGTATTAAATAAAGACAATTGTTAACTAAAACAAAATAGGTATTTTTTAATAATGCCTTGAGAGAATTTTTTTTTTTGACATTTTAAAATAAGAATTTTGTGTCTCAAATAAAGACAATTATTAATTAAAATAAAAAGTATTTGGTTGATAGTGATCCGTTAGTAAAGTAGAAATTTTGACATTTGAAAATATAGTTTTTAATAATTATGAATAATTTTTTAATAATTATGTTTTCGATTGAGCAAATTTTTACGTGTCCCTCTTTGTTCCATTAAAAAAGATTCAATTTATTAATTAATTTATGTTTAGAAAGTACAAGAAAATAGTTGGGTATTAACCAAGTGGTTCCAAACTAAAGGGATTTGCAGACCTATTAATGCTACTGTATATCGAAAACCATAAATTTGTTGAGATTGAAAGGTGACATTTTCACAATTTTGTATGCTGAGTGTACCTGCATTGGACACAATCCCATTTTCTAGCCATAAAATATATATGAAGGACTATATGAGCATATTGAAATGACTACTTGACAGTGACTTGCATTAAATAAAAGGTTTGGAAAATTGCATTTCATGTAAGCAAAATCAAGATGGATGCAGTATCTACTTGAGTGCAGTATCTATATCTTGACATTGTTTGAATTTGAATGGATTAAAAAAATACAATAGATAAGCTGGAACATGAAAATAACAAAGTAGATAAGCTGAAACAAGAAAATAGCAATATGGTAAAATATGAAAATAATAAAGTAGATAAGCTGAAACATGAAAATAACAATATGATAAGCTGAAACATGAAAATATGAAAAGTACGCTAAAATATATGGTAGAAATACATTAACGTGACATTTTAACTCATTTTTTGAATACCATCCAAGTAAAGCTTCATTATAATATTGTGAGAGGTTTGTTCCCTGAATTCTCGTTTTCATCCTTTATATGCACTGTAATATTTACCAACAACATCCATCAATGATAAGATCCAAAAAAATCAAAAGAAAACTGCTACAAAAAGATAATAATTACGAAAATGACAAACCAATACAATCAAAAGTAAACTACAATTTAGTATAATTGATGTACAAGTATAAACTACAATCAGTAGTACATAATCATTTCATGGTAGTATAATTGATCAATTCAAATATGATTAATACCAACATATAAGGACAATGTTGAATAATAGTATGTTAAGAACCCTGTACCAGTGATGTGCAGTTAATCACATTGGCAATAATTAAAGAGATTGTATCAAAATACAAATAGAAGCCTTAGTGTAACAAACACATCATGCATAGCAAATGATGAGCAAAAGGAAGTAATACTTGATTCATACGTCTTAGTAACTTGTCATTAAAAATTAAAAAAGCAATGTTAACTAAAGAAATGCGGGATGCACAAAATGAGCCATAAGCTTTTGTTGGAAGCCACAAAATATGTTAGATGTCACTCATTCTTCATGTGTTTCACTTTAGTGGCAGAATTTCGGGGTGTTAGATACTTGATCGGAGAAGTTTCATCAAATTCGATGACATCAGCATCCCTCTTTAATGACGTGTTGCTATAGCTTGTTTCAGACATGCCTAATTCAGTAGTTTGGATATGGTAATACACAACACAATAATAATTAGGTAATTGGATTTTGATTCAGTTTAAAAATTAGCAAGGAATATAATGAGAAATCTACTAATGTGTGCATGAATACTTTGGTTAGATCTGCTCAACTGTGTAAGCTTCAAAGCCAAAAATGAGCTTCCAAAACGAAAAAACACTATTATAGGATGCATCACATCAAAATATAGGTTATATGCTTAAAATATGAGCTTCACAATGGATACCAACAAAGTATAGCATAAAGACTTTTTATAAATCTGATAAAATATGCATAAAAACAATGAATGGTTCAAAATCTAAAATGAGTCCTCCACGACGAAAACACACCATTATGAGCTTGAAAATGCAACTTGAAAACACACTAAATTCAGCTTGAAAACGAGTTCTCCAAAGCTTAAAAACTTAGTTTCAAAATGCAACTGTGAATAAAAAATGAGATTGAAATCTGAAAACAATGTAAGCTTCGTGTAAGAAAATAAACTTAAAAATCATTAACATGAAACACGAAGAAACCGTAAACATGAAACACGAAAACATGAAGAAACCATAAACATGATACCGTAACATGAAGAATGCTTGAAAACAAACTCAACAAAAATACCTAAACAAAATAAAGACTTATCCACAAACTTGAGCTAAACATGAAACATGAAGAAATCAGAGAAAATGACTTACGCTAAACATTGAACATGAATAAATGAAGTATGAAACTCATTTTCCAGTTACCAGCCAGTGAATCATGACGAGATGAACAATGAAAAATGGAAGCAAAATCTTGACATACCTGAGTTCGTGGATATTTGAAAATAGATGGTGAATAGTTTGGTGTCGGACACAGAGAGAGAGAGAGAGAGAGAGAGAGAGAGAGAGAGAGAGAGAGAGAGAGAGAGATGTTAGAACAAGAAATGTTCTGATCATTATTCTTTGTTTTGATGATAACATTAAGTATGAATTTTGTATAAGACAATGTGGTACTCTAATTCTTTACATTTTCCATTTCAGGAAATATATATAGAGTATGCACAAATCAGCGTTCAGAAGCAACTGACTCAAAAAGTTCTGGATGACTTCATCAGAACATGCTCTGGCAAGACATCAGAAGATGGTCATGCAAAATTAGAACATGAACTGGAAAGCATCAGAAGAATGGAAGTCAGAAGAACAAGCTCTGAAGTTCTGATGGTATCACGCTCAAAGCTCTTCAAAGTCAGAAGACAGAAGATGCTCTACACCAAAGCTGATGGCTCTGATATTCAAACGTTGTTATCTACAAATCTGAGTCCAGAAAGAAAGTACAAGATGAAAGGCTGTAACGTCAAATCTCAGACTAACAAAAGGAACGTTAGAAGCTACAAAAGGCAAAGTCAGTAAAAGCAGCAAAAGCAAGGCTCGAGGTAGTTGACAAAAGTGTGAAACATTAAATGCATCGTTGTACTATTCACGCAAAGCATTAAATGCATCCCAACGATCATTTCCTCTCAAGCGCCTATAAATAGAAGTTCTCATCAGAAGCTGAATATAACACTTGCGCAAAATATACAGAAACACTGTTAAATTCAAAAGCTTACGAACTTCATCTTCAACCTCACAAACTCTTTGTAATATTTAGTAAGTGTTAAGAATAGAACTTAATAGAAATATCACAGTTGTGATTACAGCTTTATTATAAGCATTCAAACTCTTGTAAACTTTATTTTACATTGATTGAAAAAGGATTCCTAGAGTGATTAAGTTATGATCTGTAGACTTTAGAAGACTTAGAGGTTATCTAAGTGGAAAACCATTGTAATCAGTTGGATTAGTTGATTAAATCCTCAGTTGAGGTAAATCACTCTAAAGGGGTGGACTGGAGTAGTTTGGTTAACAACGAACCAGGATAAAAATCATTGTGTTGATTGTTTTTATCTTCCAAGTTTTTGAGTTACACTTATTCAATCCTCCCTTTCTAAGTGTTTTTCTACCCTTCAATTGGCATCAGAGCACCGGTTCTAGGTGCAAGCACTTAACCTTGTTAGACAAAAGATTCAGGGAGAAAAACACAAAGTCAAAATGATTGAAACAACTTCATCTACTCCTACTCCTGAACAAAAAAACAATGGTAATGGAAGCAATAGTTTCAATGGCTATAATAGACCACCGGTTTTTGATGGTGAAAACTTTGAGTATTGGAAAGATAGACTCGAAAGTTACTTTCTTTGTCAAGATGGTGACTTATGGGATCTAGTGCTGGATGGTTACACACATCCTGTGAATGCTAAAGGTGTCAAGATTTCTAGACAAGCCATGAGTGATGCTCAAAAGAAAGACTTCAAGAATCATCACAAGTCTAGAACCATATTGCTAAATGCTATCTCTCATGCTGAATATGAGAAGATAACAAACAGAGAAACAACTCATGATATCTTTGAATCCTTAAAGATAACTCATGAGGGTAATGCTCAAGTAAAGGAGACAAAAGCCTTGGCTTTAATCGAGAAGTATGAAGCATTCAAGATGAAGGAAGATGAGAACATTGAAGCAATGTTTTCAAGATTCCAGACTCTGACTGCTGGATTGAGAGTGCTAGATAAAGGCTACACCAAAGCTGATCATGTAAAGAAGATCATCAGAAGCTTACCCAGAAGATGGGGACTCATGGTGATTGCATTCAAGATTGCCAAGAATCTGAATGAAGTGTCTCTTGAGGAGCTGATCAGTGCCCTGAGGAGTCATGAAATTGAGCTGAATGCAAATGAACCTCAGAAGAAAGGTAAGTCCATTGAATTAAAATCTAATAGTAAAAAATGCACTAACGCTTTTCAGGCTCAAGAAGAAGATTCTGAAGAGTCAGAATCAGGAGAAGAAGAAGATGAACTATCTCTAATATCCAGAAGAGTAAGTCAACTCTGGAAAAGTAAGCAGAGAAAGTTCAAGAACTTCAAAAGGCCTGAAAAAGGAGAATCTTCTGGACACAGAAGAGCTGACAAGAAGAAGGTGACGTGCTATGAATGCAAGGAACCTGGACATTATAAGAATGAGTGTCCAAAGCTTCAAAGGGAAAAGCCCAAGAAAAAGTTTGAAAAGAAGAAAGGCTTAATGCCTACTTAGGATGACTCAGATTCTTCTGATCAAGAGTCAGACTCTGAAGATGAGCAGACAAACATAGCACTAATGGCCACTGTTGATGAAGAATCAGAATCTACATCAGACTCAAGTTCTGAAGAGGTATTTTCTGAACTTACTAGAGATGAGTTAGTTTCCAGCTTAACTGAACTTCTGGAAATCAAGGCTAAACTTAGTATCAAATACAAAAAGCTGAAAAAGCTCTTTGCATCTGAAACTAAGAGACTTGAATTAGAAAATTCTGAACTGAAAGAAAAAGTCTTAAAACAATCTAAAGATGCTGAATCATCTTCAAGTTCAGAAAAGTCTATTCCAAGTGTGAACAATATTCTTAAGGAATATGACTTGAGTTTCAGAAAGTTTCTATCTAGAGGTATAGGCAGAAGTCAGCTAACCTCTATGATATATGGTGTAAGTGGAAACAAGAGAATAGGCATAGGCTTTAAGGGTGAAACCCCATATAAACTTGAACCTGTTGATGAGATGGTTATCACATACAAACCCCTGTATGATCAGTTCAAGTATGGTCATTCTCATGATATTAGGCACACACCACATGCTAAGAGTTTCCACATAACACACACCAAGAAACAGGTTGCTACACAATCTAGAAAATCTTATGTTAAACCTCATGCTAAATCTCAGTTCAATCAGAACTTGAGAAGGACTAACCCAAAAGGACCCAAAAGAATGTGGGTACCTAAGGAAAAGATAATTCCTGTTGCAGATCTCCTTCAAGGCTCAAAAGACAAAGGCAAACATGTCATGGTACCTGGACTCTGGATGCTCACGACACATGACGGGAAGAAGGTCTAAGCTCCAAGATTTGGAGCTTAAATCTGCTGGAGAAGTAAAGTTGGGAGGAAACCAGAAGGGCAAAATCATTGGTTCTGGAACCATATTCATTGGTAACTCTCCCTCTATATCTAATGTTCTTTTACACTTCATTTCTCACGTGTGAGAGAGAGAGAGAGAGAGAGAGAGAGAGAGAGAGAGAGAGAGAGAGAGAGAGAGAGAGAGAGAGAGAGAGAGAGAGAGAGAGAGCAACGATGGAAAGTGAGAAATGAAGTGTAAAAGAGCAAAATGAAGTTGAGAGGTGTATGGAAGCTGAAAAGTTGATACACGTGTAGAATGTTGGTTTGTGAAAACAAAGCTAAAATGTTGTCTAAATTTGAAAATGCTTATATCTCCAAAACAAAAAGAGAAATTTTTATGAAACTAACAAATAAGAACCCAAAATGACACATGTACCTAAAGTTAAGAATTAACGTTTTCATTGCATGAATGTTTTACACTCTTAAACATTAAATGATATCTTGATAATAGTTGTTCAAAGCATATGAGAGGTGACAAAACCTTATTCATTTTGTTGGAGTTTTCAATTAACATGTTCAAATGATTGCATTTCCAGCGCGACAATCTACGAATCAACATTTATAGTTCTGTTTTTCTATTTTCTTTTAAATATAACTTTATTTTAGAAAAATAAATTAGCAAGCCGTTAGTAAATATTATTTTACATTAACATTGAATAGTTGAGATACCAAATTATTGACTTATAGTCTTAAAAACCGAAAGAAATAACCCTCCAATAGCCCAATCTTTTACTCTATTTCCACTTCATCAAGTGATATTTTCTAATAATTTTACATCTTTGAAGTTGTCACTTCTCAAGAACAAATTTTTTTTATATACACTTTTTTTAATCATTTCACAATAACTAATTTAATTTACATTAAAAGTATAATTATCAATTGAATAAATGATAGTATTAAACACGAATTAAATTAATTATATTTTTTACGTGATTGTCATAAAAATTTCATGTTTGTTTCCAAAAAATTAAATAAATTTGAAAGATATGCAAAAATGAATGAATTCTACTAAAAAGCAAACAAAATAAAAGAAATACAAATCTCAATTCTTACCTTGATTTTATAAAAGAAAAATTGGTATGTTAAGTTTGATTAATCAACTTGGATCAGGTTGAGCTCGTGGCGGTGCCATGGGAAAGAGAAGGTGAAGAAATCAGAGAAATCGAATGCGAAAGATGGATCGAATGGCGAATGATACCATATTGAGATAATTCAGTTTCATATTGAGAAGATGAAATCAAGAAGTAGAAAGGAGAAGAAGGAGCTTATATTGATATGATAAGAGATTGATATGATAAGAGAATAACAATGCTGTACAAAGGAATACACCTTATCTCTTATACAAGTTCAAATGATAAAGTGGCGGAAAAGTAAAATAAGGAGAAGATTAACAAATTAATTACAAAATTAATTCACTAAACAACTATCTTAACAGACATTCTAATACTTTTACATCTTTGAAGTTGTCACTTCTCATCAACAATTCTTTTTATATACACTTTTTTTATCATTTCACAATAACTAATTTAATTTGCATTAAAAATAAAATTATCAATTGAATAAATGATAATTTTAAGGATTTAATAGAAATACACGATAGTGTAAAGTGAATTTATAACCGTTAATTTTTATAGATCTTTGATTTTTTCTTTAAATCACATATGAAGTATTTCTTTTTAAGGATTGTGATATATTTTAAATTATTTTACACTCACGGTACACTATCTTTAAACTTTTATTTTAAATATGAATTAAATTAATTATATTTTATAAGTGATTGTCATAAAAATTTCATATCCAAAAAACTAGTGGGTTACCCGTGCGTTCGCACGGGTACTGGCGTGGCGTGGTACGTACACTTTTGTTTTTAAAAAATTATAAAAACATAAATAAGATTATTTTTTTTATCAAAGTAATTTATTATTTTTAAAATTAAAACAAAATTGTAATAAGAATGAAAAAACATAAAGACAAAATTACTTAACAAACCAAGAAAGTTTTTTATTTAAAATTTTACTTATTTATTTATATTGGAACATAAATAGTGTTTTTCCATTTATACAAATATTTGGATGAACAGTATATTTTCCTGTATGTAAATATTAAATTTGTTTTGACATTATTTATAAAAATATTTATGCAATCATTTTGTTTTATAAATATCAACTAATAACATAGTATTTGAAAATATTATTTTAATTATATAAATAAATATTAGTAACATAAATAAATAAATTTTCCCGTGTTTGGATTCATCCATAATTTAAAATGTATTTACTTTTATTTTCTTTAATTATACAAAAAATATAATAACCCTTAGGTTCGCATGAATTCTGGTATGGATACTCATGCGTTGTATAAATATTGGTGCATTACATGCATATGTTTCTAATATATAATAAGAATAAAAAATAAAAAGACAATTATTAATCAAGAATTATTATTATTTTCTTAAAAAAATTATATTTTTATTTATATTTGATGCATAAATATAGTTTTTCCATATATACAAATATTTGGATCAACCGTATATTTTCTCGTATGTAAATATTAATTTTTTTTGACATTACTTATAAAATTATTTATGCAATTATTTTATTTTATAAATATCAAGTAATAATATAATATTTAAAAATATTATTATAATTATATAAATAAATATTAGTAACATAAATAATATTGTATAGTAATTGTTTTAAAATATATAAAAAATATATATAAATTACGTAGTCAGGACCTGTCAAATAATATATATTAATAGAAAAAATAAATGAGATAATTAATCAGACATCTAGCCGTGTTTCCGTGTGGGACTTGCAATACAGTTATAAATTTGAAAGATATGCAATAATGAACGAATTCTACTAAAAAGGAAACCAAATAAAAGAAGAAATAAAAATCTTACCTATAAAAAAAAATTGGTATGTTAAGTTTGATTGATCAACTTGACGTAGTAGAAGAATAATCAATTATCACCATATATAACAGATTCAATTCAAACAGAAATCCTCAACAAACCTAACCGTAATCAATTCACATTAATCATCTTCAAAGTTAGTTAGTTATCTTCACAAAAAAAATCAGGTAAAAACCTGATGATCGCGGCTTCAAAAAGGTGCAATAGTTCCATTAAAACGCGAAAATTATGAAAACGTGGCACAAAAGCATCGACAATGCCTCATTTCGAGAGCGAAAAATCATGAACATTAGAGAAGACGATAATCATTATAACAATATTTTCGACGACAGCCAATACAGCCTCACCGGTTTCCCCCTTCCTCCTCTCGGCGGACTCGGCCCCCGAAAACATAAACTCCGCCGCTTCATCATCTCCCCTAGTAACTCTCATTACAAGTACATATCTATATATATCTATCACATCTTTTCCACTTTTTAGGTTAGGTTACTGATTAGTTTATTTTGGAATGTAGGAAGTGGCAGTTGTTTTTGGCTGCGTTGGTTTTTTACTCTGCATGGGTTTCACCGTTCGAGTTCGGGTTCTTAAAGGAACCGACGAAGTTTTTTGCTATAGCTGATAATGTTGTGAATGGTTTATTTTTTGTTGATATTGGATTAACCTTCTTTGTTGCTTATCATGACAAGTCTACCTATTTGTTTGAAGATAGATTTCAGTTAATTGCGTTTAGATATATCAGAACATGGTTCTTATTGGATGTATTTTCTTGCATTCCTTATGAGCTTGTTCGCATAATGATACCTGGAGGACTAAAGAGTTATGGCTACTTCAGTATGCTTCGCCTCTGGCGTCTTCGTAGAGTCGGTGCCATGTTTGCAAGGTCAGTATAATTATAATACTTGATTTGACCTAAATTGAAGCTCGCATTCATAATCTGCATATAAGCACTTGATTTGCAATTTTCAATGTTCAGATTGGAAAAAGACAGGCATTATAACTACTTCTGGCTGCGGTGTATAAAGCTTACATGTGTGAGTATTTAGCATTATAACACTTACGAGTTAATTGTGTGTGGTTAATTTCACGGTAGAGCTGGATGATTTTTATAACAAGGATTATCTAATGGTTAATTTTTAGGTTACTTTATTTGTATCGCATTTTGCTGCCTGCTTTTACTTCTTTATTGCGAATAATTATGTTAAAGACCGAAGCACAACGTGGCTCGGGGCTGTTTCTGATGTGGATAGCAAGAGTATGATGACTCTCTACATAACATCATTATACTGGTCCATAATCACACTTTCATCGGTTGGTTATGGTGATGTGCATCCTGTAAATACAAGGGAGATGATATATTGCTTTCTCTATTGCCTGGTTAATGTTGGATTTGGCTCGTACCTCATTGGAAACATGACAAATTTAGTTGTTCACTCCACAAGAAGAACTATGGAATATGTGAGTATAATTCATTTTTAAGCCAGTGAGAAAATTATGCACTTGATTGGGATGCTAAGTTCTTTTTTTTTGGATTTGTGGGGTATTAGAGGGACACAGTGCAAGCTGCCACAAAATTTGCCCACCGGAATAGAGTACCTGTCCGTTTGGAAGAACAGATGCTTTCTCATTTGCTTATGAAGTACAAAACTGATTTAGAAGGGGTACAGCAACAAGAGATTATTGATTCCCTTCCAAAAGCTATTCGATCTAGTATCTCATATTGCTTGTTCTATAAATTGATGGACGGAGTATACTTGTTTGAAGGAGTGTCAAAAGACCTCATTTTTCAATTGGTAATGTTTTCTTTTTGCTTATCCTCTGATTTCGTTTAACAAAGCCTGAGATTGCATACGATAAAACTCCCATCTGCAATCATCGAACATCCTTTGGCATTTGGTAATCAGTAAGTTTCAAGAGAGACCCAAAAGAAAAGAAAAAACTCTCTACACATGTTTATTTTATTGTAGGTCTGCTTCATGTCTATTAGATGATGAACGGATCGTTTAATGAGCAGATATTTTGAAATTTGAAGGTCACGGAGATGAAGGCGGAGTATATTCCTCCAAAGCAAGATGTGGTTATGGATAATGAAGCACCATCAGACTTTTATCTCTTTGTCACCGGTGGTGCAGTAAGAACACTAGTCTTGTATGCAATTTATAACTATATTTTTTTGAGTACTCTCTTCCCTATGAGTTTTTCAATTTTTCTAAAGTTCTACTATTTAAATTTTTGTAAGTAATGTCTCAAAATTCAACGTGACTTTTGAGCATTGAGGGATAAGAGCAAAACAAAGGAGGGATATGATATATGCAATTTGTATTTCTTAGATGTCTTATATGCAATTTGTAACTACATGTTTTCTATATGATATATGCAATTTATATACATATGGAAAATGCAAACTGAACCTTTTTCTTTCTTTCTGACTAACAGGAACTTATCAAACTCGTCAATGGAGTCGAACAGGTAAGTCTAATAACTGAAACATGAAGACCTGTAAAAGATTCTGTTTTGGAAAAAAATGAACATGTGATTAACAAAACAAGTGTGTTGAAATTGCAGGTTGTTGGCGAGGTAAATGCAGGAGACTTGGTTGGCGAAGTAGGAGTTCTATGTTACAGGCCACATCCGTATACAGCCCGGACTAAACGATTGAGCCAAGTTTTGCGCTTGAGTCGTACTGCGTTTCTAAATCTTATTCATTCAAGTGTTGGAGATGGGACAGTAATCATGAACAACTTTCTCAATGTATATAATTTTATTGTGCTATTATGTTTACGTTTTCTTCCAAAAATGATTTCAATACCTTCTTACAGTCCCCTATTCTTACATTTGATGAAGACCTAAACACTAGATCTCAACTTCCTTTCCATTTATTTCAACTTTTCCACTCATATTTTTTTTGTCTATCCTTACGAAGATACCGGATGATGTATTTTCTACAAAATAACATCACGAGGGAGTTTTTGTTGTGTTCATTAGAACATTTTTCCACAGCACATTGCTGCAAAATGGTTTATGATGATCTTCTTAGCAAGTTTTACATTTTAGGACTAAAATCAAATATCTTTGTATTTGTTTTCTTTAGGAACTGAAATTGTATCACTGTCATCACCATGTATAAAGCACATTATTTTTCAGATAAAACTAACAAACTACATATTTACTCGTTGAAAAGTTGTGTCGAACGTCTATAACTATATATTATGTTGTGATATGTGTTGTACTTTGTTGTAGCATTTACAAACTTCCACCATTCCCGGGATGGATGATATTTTGGTAGAAGTAGAGGCCATGTTGGCTCGTGGTAAAACGGATCTGCCTATTGGCGCATACTTTGCAGCAATCAGAAATGACAATAAAATGTTAGAATGGTTGGTGAGGAATGGCTCCGATCTAACTGAAGCAGATAGGCATGGAAGGACAGCAATGGTTTCTAGATTTTCTTTCCTCGAATGAATAACTACATTATATCTGTTTTGATCATTAGACACAATACTAGATGCTTACATCTTTACTTTCTGATTTTGCAGCATGTGGCAGCTTTTAATGGCAATGAGCGTGGAGTAACTTTACTTCTAAAGTTTGGTGCTGATCCAAATAGCAAAGGTACTCTTCAATACAATACAATACAGTGTATCCAACTGTGTTAGTTCCGGTGATAACATCTTTAGATGCTTTTATTTATTCAGATTTGGATGGAAATATCCCTCTATGGGATGCGATGATGGGTGGACATAAATCTGTCGAGAAAATCCTCACAAAATATGGTGCAAACTTATTTTGTGCCCATGCAGGGTACTTAGCATACTCTGCAGCTGAGAAAAATAGCATTGAATTGCTTAAGGAACTCATAAAACTTGGCGTGGATGTGTCAACACCCAACGAGCACGGAGGAAGCACTGCCCTACACGCAGCAGTAAGTGAAGGAAATACCGAAATGGTGAGGCTACTTTTGGACCAAGGAGCTGATGTTGATAAAAAAGATGGAGCTGGCTGGACTCCAAGGGGTTTGGCAGAACATCAAGGCCACGAAGAAATTAAATTGATATTCCAAAATATTAAAGAGAAAATAAAAGAAGTACATGATATTCTAATACCAGAAAGTTTTAACCTTAACGTGCCTTACGGGGGAAGGCTTCGAAGTGAACCTGTAATGCCTGCTGTTCCTAGATCCAAAGAAAGCGGTTTGCTACCACGACCTACTCCTATTCTTGGATCCCAAGAAAGCTTGTTATGTTCACCTACTCATGATGAGTTGCCATGGCTAGATAGTCATCGAAGGCGAAGGGCAAACACCTTTCATAATTCAATTTTCGGGATGATTTCAGCTGCCAATCGTAGTAAGTAGTATATCACATTCATTACTCATCTTGGGTCGAGATAGTTACTTCAAAAAAATAAAATAAAAAACATGTTTGAAAATGTAAATTCTTTCTTCGATATTCTTTTCCTATCTGAATGACCGTTGTTATGTTTTGATTTCGACTATGCAGGTAAGAAAGGTTTTAAGGTATCTGAAAGCATCGTCACGAATACTGAAAACATGCATGGATTAGTAGCTAGAGTGACACTTAGTTGTCCTGAAAAAGGTGAACATGGTGGAAAGCTTTCTTTTCTGCCCAAGTCCCTTCAAGAACTGCTAGACATTGGTGCCAAAAAGTTTAACATCTCACCCACCAAAATTTTGAATAAAGAAGGAGCATTAATTGATGATATAAATCTTATAAGAGATGGTGATCACCTTATTATTGCTAGTGACTGAAGAGAGAAAGAGAAACAATAACTGATTCTCAAACTTCTCTTGGTCAAGGGGTGTCTTACATTCTAGTCCCTTAACCTTTTCCACGTTCTTAGAACATACTTGTAAAGTGACATAGGTAAGATAATTCTTTGCAATTTTATAGTATTTCTAAAGAAAAGCGGTTTTGTTTTTACTATAACAATAAAACAAAGATCTCTTGGAAGAGTAATTTCCGATTACACTTTACAGTTAAAGAAAGTTGTTCATTTATTCAAGATAAACTGTGGAGAGGTTGAGGTAAACTTCATGGTGATTGGATGAAGACGCGACATTAATTTGATTATTTTTTGTTTCGGAACTGGCCTGTATCATATTTAAGGTTTTTTATTTCTTGCTATTTTTAAGGTAGATGAAGTTTTCTAGAGTGAGAAGTTTAGAAAGGTATGGAGAACAGGTCTTAGGACTCTTTCTTCTAAGAATTTGATAAATTTTTGGAGATTATCTAAGGATTGATAAACACTTCTAAATATATTAGAATTAAATTATTCATGTATTATTGATATGAGAAAAGATTCATGTTTTAAATTAGATAGAAATTAGATAATGGTCTTTGAATTTATTGAGCTAACTTCTTGTAACTTATTTGTAATCTCTTGAGTAAAATTTTTGATTGGTAATGGATGAGAGAACTCCTTTTATTTTTATTTTTATAATAGATCATTTTAGATCAAACTATATAAATAATTTTCTATGTGTTAATTTTCATATTTTATCTTGTTTTATTGTTGTGGTATGCTTTCACATTAGTTGGTAGATTATTATTGTTTGAGACTGTTTAGTGTGATTGCTTTTGTTCTTTGTTCCACATATCATATTTTGTGTGCTTAAATCCTTTAATTCACAACAAGTAGTGTCCATGTCCACCGTGAAATATTGGTATGAGTTTACAAGTGAGTATCATGAATTATAAATGGAATTTTGATGATTAATTTAGCAAGTGTACTCAATCTTCGTCAAATACTAAATTAAAAGTATGGATTCACATTTTGAAACATAAAAATTTCACCTTTAAAATTTTTTAAGAAATGACATTCTCTTGTAGGAAAACAAATGGGAACTAAACTAAAAGTTTTAAGAACGGACAATGGGGTGAAGTTTACTTTAGAGTAGATTAATGAATTTTTGCAAGAAATAAGGTATAAAAGGCATAAAACTGTAGATGTCACACCATAATGAAATAACGCACATGAATAAGACCATTTTAGAGAGGGTAGAATGCATGTTGTTTAGATCTAAGTTTTAGATATGAAGACTTGTGTAACATCCCGATTTTTTATTAATATTTTTATTAATTATATTAGTAATTATATTATTTGGTGTTTTTAATAATTACTTATTTATTTAGTTTTTATGTGATATAATAATTATTTAAGTATTTAATTATGTGAGTGTTCTTGTTTGACTTAATTGAGTTATTAGAGAGATATAACTAAATGGGCTAAGTGATAGAAACATAATGGATGGATTGGTGGGTTAAGCCCAAATGACATAAGTGAGATAGTGAGAGAAGGTTAGGGTTTTAGAGGTTACTATTTTCATTTGGGGGAAAAGATAGGAAGAAGAGAAAAGAGGCAAAAGGGAAGAGAACAATAGTGGAAGAGAAAAGCTAGAAGAAACCCCATTTTCGCAGCAAGTTTCAGCATTGAGTCACCTTAGCAAAACAAATATATCTCTCAATCCAACCGTTGGATCGTCGCGTGGTTTTGACACAACGTTCCTGACTCATAGAGGTAAGTTCTGACCAAAGCGATTTTGATTTTGAGGGTTTTAATTCTGTCTGATAAGCTGATTTCCGAACTGGTTTTTAGGTGTGTCTCCAAATTATGTTTGAAGGATTTATTTTGGAGAAAAGCTTAGAGCTATGGTGAAAGAGTCCATATTTGCCAAGGTAAGGGTGGGATTCTTTCATGCTAAAGGGTTGTATGATAGTATGTTATGGTGGGTTTAATTCTATACTTTGATATCCATGTTCTTCTATGTTGCAATTTTGGATATTTGATGATTTGTTGGAATGTGATGATATAAATGTGATAAGTTGTGTGCAATTGATAATCTATGTGTATTAGAATGTTGTGTTTGTTGTGGGTAAACCATTGATAGTGAAATAATGAGTTTTGTTGTAGAATTAGAAAATAATGGAATAGAAATATAATAGTTGAATTGAAATTAATATAGTTTGATTATTAATTGGATAATTAAATTATTAGTTGAATTAATTCCAATAAGTCTGTGTGATTGGAATATACTTGGACTTGGACCAATTATTCGGTTTATCGGTAAATTACGGTATTTTGAGAAATTGACCGTAATTGTGTTTTGGTTGAATATTCAAGTTGAGAATAATATATTGCTATGCGTATGATGTTGTTTTCATAATTAACATTATTTCTAATTGATTTAGTTGATGATTGAAAGTCGATTTGATTTACTTGGTATATTGGTATATTGAGATTATTTTGAGAATTGACCAAAAATTGTGATTTCGGTTTAGATGCCTTTGTTGCGAATAATATTGTGATTGCCAATATGATTATTATTGTGCACTGTTATGTGATTAACCTTATGGTATGAATCCTAGCTAATTGTCATTAGTTTAGTGGGTTATGATGATAATTGCGATGACTATGTTAATATGTGAAATTGAGTAATTGTGCCGAAACATGATGATAATTGTAATGATTTTGATGATATCCGAATTGTATATTTGTGACGATTTTGTGAATATGTGATGTTGTATATATTTGTGAGGATGATTTTGTGACTAAGTGAAGATGAAATATTATGGTGACGTGAATTACCTCGTATAAATGGCAATTGATTGTGATATAGGCTTATGCCTTGTGACGATATGTGATTGTGATGAGTATGTTGTGTTGTCTTGTTTGTCGAGTCACATTTCATATGCATACTCTATAACGACCTGGATGGCAAACTAGTGACGAAGGCTTATGCCTTGTGCCTATGAATTGGGCAATTGGTGACGGGGGCTGAAGCTCCGATTGGTACCACATGCATATGCATAGTTTGAGCCGTATTCGAGTTTGTATACCGATTTGCATTCAATTCATTGTTATGATGTGTGGATGCATAGTTTGTGAAGTTGAATTCATTTGATATGGATTGTTGATGTGTTGTAGATATGATGTACGTGAATGAAACATATATGATAAGACTGTGAATATATATGTATTAATGATATATGTGTATAAGTTGGAATATATGAACCATGTTGTTGTCGTGATGCAAATTGCTTATATTGAGAAGTGGTGATTGTGTATGATATTATCATGCTATATCTATTATCATACTTTCCTTTATATTGTTTGATATCTCACCCCTTCTGCTGATGTTTCCCCTACCATGGGAAATGGGCAGGTACTCAAGTATAGCTGTGAAAGTTTGTAGCTTCATCGTGTCCGGTTGGTGTGTCGCTCTAATACGTAGCACTCGGGGGTTGTGTATATTGTTGTTTCTATGTTGTTCATGTTTTAGTTGTTAAGTTCCAAATTGGATAATGAGAAGTACTATGATGTTTGAAGTTGTTTCCGATTAAATAAGATGATTTGTTTATAAAGTCGAATGTTATGATTCCGCTGCATATCAAAATGAAGTTGGTTTGTCTAAGAGCTGTTATAAGTTATTTTGTGCTTCTCTGAGATTAAAGTGTTATGTATCTGTTTATGAGTTGTTTATATGAAGTAAATGTGATATCCGAAATGCTTGTTGATAGTTTTTAAAATACTCTGATTTCTCGCATGATATTTTCGGGTAGAATTTGGGGTGTTACAACTTGCATATGGAGAGTGGACTTGCCAAAAAAAATATAATGAGAGACAACCCCTAACTGTGTAGGGTTGTCTGAGAGTTTTAGGACTTTTGAGAGTGGTGAGAGCTCGCCCTTGTAAGGTTATGGAAATCTTTTATGACTATTTTAGAAGTAATTTTGTGATCACATTCTCCTTTCGTAAGCAGAGTAAATATATGAGATCCCCTGGACCTGGGTCTAAGGCCCAAAGAAAAGATTTCTCCTTTTCTGGTCAAGGATGAGCGAGTGGGAAACTAAGTTCTCCCTACAATCATGGGAAAAGTAGTAATCCCTCGTTCATTGACATATTCAACGCAAGCCACATATCTCGTTGACTATATCAGTGGGAGAACATGGCTTGATTTGGGCGACAAATCTCAGGCACATTGTAGCGACTAGCTTTGGGTGCCTAAAACAAATATTTGGTTTGAGCAGGCAGTACCACATTGTGGGCGCTCGCCCAATATTATTTTGGCTTGTGTCCTTTAAACTATTCCTTATATGGCCTAGTAAGATTATCCCAATCCACATTCCTTCTAACACGAGCTCTTGAAAAAGGTGAAGTAATGAATGAGTGCCACTCTAACCTATATGGTGCCTTGGAGAACTATTTGGCGAGGTACAAGGATGCTTTAATTAAACAATATTGGGACGAATTCCTCAAGTAAAGCTTGGGGTGAGTCCCTCAGGCGAGACTTTTAAATTGAGTCTCTTAGGATAGATTTTATGCCATTTTTTTCTTTGTCTTGTTAGATGGGTTATGTAATAGTGTACTTTCAGATCTTTATTAATGAGAGAGTGTTCAGATCCTATCACAATTCACCTTATTGCACTTGTGTTTCTCTCTTTGCATATTTAATCAGTTTTGAGGAGTATTTCCTTGAATTGCCTTGATCGAGTAGATTTCCTTATTGGGCGAGTCCATCAAACCTTGCGTGGGCGAGTTAAGTTTCATCTAGCAAGAAGGCCAATAGTTAGTTGTTTGATGAAGCATGGTGATCTTTTAGTTAAGTTCCAATATTCATATTATCCTTAAAGACTACAACGATTCTTCATTAAAGTTCCAACATTTCATAGCCTCATAGGGCGACAAGGATATTTCATAGATACTTCACATAAATTTGAACATTTAATAGCCTCATAGGTGACAATGATACTTCATAAAAGTTTCAACATTCAATTGACTCATAGGGTGTCAATGATACTTCATTGAAGTGTGGATTTATGTGCTTACATGTATAAAGTTAACAATCTCTCAAATGATCATCTCTGATGTTTTGATGATGACAATGATAATTAAAATCGATGGCAATAAGTTTCAACTTTGTTGATGGTGACCTAACCAGATAAAAATCTCATGCCTCATCAACAAAAAGAGACTCAAGAGTAAACTGCTTATATGATCAAGAGCAATCCATCAAATAAGTTTGAAGCCTCCAATAAAATCTGAAAGCTCGTCAGGTCGTGTGTGTCTGTTTGAGGGATATGAGTTTTGTAAAAGTGAGGAATAACGTTTAAAGTACTGAGAGAACTCACACACACACACACACACACACACATATACACACACCTTAAAAAATCATTTTCAAATGTTTTTATCATGAAAATTGTTTGCTAGACCAAGTCAAGTGATTAAGAAGTTATCCAATCTTTTTCCAAAGCTTTTTTGACCGAACCAATCGATTGGATACTTAAGTCAATTGATTGGCAACTTTTTCTTTCATCCAATCGATTAGAGCCTTGTGTCGGATTGACTCATTAATTTGGCCCATGGGTTATTTGCATTTTTACTGTTTCCAACTCCTATATAAAGGAGGCTAGCCTCCACTTCACTTCACACCACTTTTCAACGTTTAAAATTTTCTTTGGAATTTATCTCAAATTCTTTCTCTCTCTCTCTAGAAAATATTTATTTCTCTCTCTCTAGAAAATATTTATTTCACTTGATATTGCCTTAGTGCTTGTAGGTAAAGCTTTGCTTGTGAGGAATAATTTTTGTAAGTGGTGGTGTTGTTTCTTTAACTCCTAAGAATGCGATACTCTTGAGATAATTGACTTTGATTCGTGAGATAAACCAGTCTTATAATATATATTGTGATTTATTGAACTTTGCCTGAAAAAAGTTCTATTTTTGGTTATTGAGATCATCCTGAAAATCTCTAAGAAGGTTCTAGCTTAACTTATAGTAAAAATTATTTGTGGTTGGAAATAAGCCTATAAAAATCTCAGGACCATATAAATGTTTGTGGAAATAACCTTCAAAAACTTAAAGTTTGTAGTCAAACTCTCAAGAAAATCTTTTAAGAACAGGAATAGGCCAACGTTCAGTACATAAAATAGGCTAAATTACCCCCGTGGTCCTTTAAGTTATTTAATTGTAACACTTTGGTCCTTTATGTTGGTTTCGCTACAACTAAGTCCTTTAAGTTGACTAACGCCTTCAGCGTTGCCCTTATCCACAGATTCTGTTCCAAAAAACGTGATGTGGCACAAACGGTGCTTAGGTGTCACTTAACCTTGCTGACTGTGTCTGTTAACTCACTTAAAGAGAAAGATAAATGGCTGAAACTAACAATTAGAGGAACAAAACGTGAAACCCCAAATTCCAGAACCCTAATTTTGAAATTCATCATCAATGGCTCAATACAGTGACAGTGGAACAAATGTGAGAGCTGAGAACTCGTTTTCGAGAACTCAACAAGAAGGCGGGAATTCTCAAGATACTTCATAGCTAGGTAATTCAAATTTTTGTACAATGTATAATACTGACATGATAATTGATATGTTAAACATGTGTATTTGATATGCTTGTCAGGTTATCAGGTGACTTGATACACGAAGTCAGACATACAAGTGTGAGTGGAGATAAATTCATAGTGGATCTCAAGAAATTTGAGTGCTCATGCAGGAGCTGGATGCTGACTGGAATTCCCTGCTACCATGCCATTACTTGCATTCAAAGTAAACATGAAGACCCTTTTGATTATATTCCTTCCTACTATAGGAAGGAGAATTACTAGTCTTGCTATGAATCGTTGATATATCCAACAAATGAAGAAAATCTGTGGGAGTTGACACCATATCCTGATTTTCTTCCACCCTAACCAGAAGAGCACCTTGAAGGCCAAAGAAAAGAAGGAACAAAGATGCTGATAAAAAAGGAAAGATATAACAAATGTATTCAGAAAAGGGTTGCCAAACAAATGCTCAGGTTGTGGCCTTTCTGGCCATAACAAGTCATCATGTCCTTCTGCACCAAGACAATCCACAACAAGTCAGGCCCAAACAAGTCAAGCCCAAACACCTACCATTGCAGTCCCAACTGTTCATTCTCAACCAACTCAGAGGATTCAGACCAGGCAATCTCAAGATTCCAACAATCAAACTCAACCATCTCAGAGGGTTCAGACTAGGCAATCTCAAAATGCCACTAGCAGTTCCCAACCAAATCAGAGGGTTCAGACAAGATAATCAGCCCAAAACCAAGGAGTACAAACACGTCATTCCATCATAGTTTCTCAACTGCTTGCCATGAGAAAGGCTACACAAAGACAAACAGTAGCATTTCAGCCACCAACATCTCAGAGACCAAAGATGCCTTATAAGAGAAAGTCCACATAGAAAGTTTGCAAGAATTCTGTTTTTTTACCATTAATTATGTACTTTGGGAGTATGATGTATTTATGCTTATTTTGAATCTTTAGGATCATCTATTATGAATTTTGGAAGTATATTCTAGAGTTATAACAATATTTTGGATGCTATATTCTGAATGTTGTATATGTTATTTTATGAATGCTATGAATCAGGAATTTGAATGCTATATTATTAATGCTATATTCTACTGTTTGAAGGATAGAAAAACACTTAGAAAGGGGGGGGGATTGAATAAGTGTGACTTTAAATCTTGGACGATAAAAATAAATTGCACAATTATTTTTATCCTGGTTCGCTGTTAACGAAGCTACTCCAGTCCACCCCCGCAGAGATGATTTACCTCAACTGAGGATTTAATCCACTAATCGCACGGATTACAATGGTTTTCCACTTAGTCCGCAACTAAGTCTTCCAGAGTCTTCTGATCACACACTGATCACTCCAGGAACAACTGCTTAGTTCACTCCTAAGACTTTTTCTAGAGTCTACTGATCAACACGATCACTCTAGGCTTAGTTCACTCCTAAGACTTCCTCTAGAGTATACTGATCAACCTGATCACTCTAGTTACAAACTGCTCAGCCAACTGCCAAGACTTCCTAGAGTATACTGATCACACGATCACTCTAGTTCCTTACAACTTAATGTAATTCTAAGAGTATTACAAATGCTTCTTAAAAGCTATAATCACAACTGTGATATTTCTCTTACAGTTTAAGCTTAATCTCACTAAGATATTACAACAGCAATGTAGTGAGCTTTGATGAAGATGAAGATTCTGAGTTGTGATTTGAACAGAGTTTCAGCAAGTTAATTTGAATTGTATTGGTGTGAAATCGTTAACCTTGCTTCTCATCAGAACTTCATATTTATAGGCGTTGAGAAGATGACCGTTGAGTGCATTTAATGCTTTGCGTGTTCCGTACAGCATTGCATTTAATGTTATACGCTTTTGTCAACTACCTCGAGCCTTGTTCACGCTGTGTCTACTGACGTAGCCTTTAGTAGCTTTTAACGTTCCTTTTGTCAGTCAGCGTAGTCTGCCACGTGTACTTCCTTCTGATCTGATGTTTGTGAATACGACGTTTGAATATCATCAGAGTCAAACAGCTTGGTGCATAGCATCTTCTGATCTTCTGATCTTGAAGTGCTTCTGAGCGTGATACCATCTTCTGATCTTCAGTGCTTCTGATCTCATGTTCTTCTGATGCTTCCATAGACCCATGTTCTGATTCTGCTTCGACCATCTTCTGATGTCTTGCCAGACCATGTTCTGATGTTGCATGCTGAACCATTTGAGACACAACTTCTGAGCGCTGAATTATGCGTACTCTTTATATATTTCCTGAAAGGGAAATTGCATTGGATTAGAGTACCATATTATCTTAAGCAAAATTCATATTATTGTTATCATCAAAACTAAGATAATTGATAAGAACAAATCTTGTTCTAACAATCTCCCCCTTTTTGATGATGACAAAAACATATATAAATGATATGAATTTGCGATCAGAAAGAGTAGACGGCAAAAGACAAATTACACAGCTATAGCATAAGCATATGAATATGTCTCCCCCTGAGATTAACAATCTCCCCCTGAGATAAATAATCTCCCCCTGAAATAAATACTCGAAGAACTTTGATAAAAGACTTCCCTGATTATTTCGGTAGAGACGATCATATAAGCTTCTGCCTTCAGAGAATTCATAGCTTCTGACTTCTGCTTCCATTGGACCGCTTCAGAACTTGAATTTCTTTAGATCCTTAGAACACTCACAGCTTCTGATTCCTGCTTCCATCGTGGACAGCTTCAGAACTTGAATTTCTTTGATCTTCAGAACATTCACAGCTTCTGACTTCTGCTTCCATTCAGGACAGCTTCAGAACTTGAATTTCTTTGATCTTCAGAACATTCACAGCTTCTGATTTCTGCTTCCATTCAGGACAGCTTCAGAACTTGAGTTTTCTGGATCTTCTAGATCATTCACATCTTCTGATTTCTGCTTCCCTCGAATAGCTTCAGAACTTTGAATGTCTACCAATCATCACTTCATGCTAGATTTGTATCAGAACATTGTTGAATGTACCAGAGCATCATCAGAGCATCTCTACATCCTGAAATGTTACAGAACAAAAACTAAACGACAAAAGTCAGCATGAGCGAGTTAGAACATAAAATGTATGTTTGAACACATTATATGTATCAGAGCCATATAGGCTGATATAGTGTATCAGAGCAAATAATGTATCAGAGCCATAACATTATATGTATCAAAGCAAATAGAATTTTGTCAGAACAGGATAGACAATGATATTCAAATTCTATTATCAGTGCTTCTGATTCATTCTCCTTTCTTGCTTCTGATCTCTGAAGCTTGACAGCACTCAGCAGCTTGCTTCAGTTTCCAAGAGCTTATTCCTTTTACAGAATAACACTTCTTATGGTTTTGCTTCTGAAGATTTACTTCACTTCTCTGTACCTGCAAAACACTTAAACCATGTAGAACTTGCAGTTCTTGTTAGTGAATGCAACTGATTAAATCAAATCATTTATCACAGTATTTCTCCCCCTTTTTGTCATATCATCAAAAAAATAGAAAAGATTCAGATGAATAAAACAGAACACATGGAGGAAGAAGATGATTTCATTAAGGTTCAACCAAAGGGTACAAAAGTACAGGATGAAAAGATCAGATGCACAGAAACAAAACAGATGCAAAGAAAAGAAAGAAACAACATAGACTCAATCTAAGATGGCCCTAGTCTTGACAAGATCTTGGCCAGCATCTGTTTAACATCGTTGTTGTGTCCTTCTTGCCTTTCAATGAAAGCATCATACTTGTCATTGAGTGAGCTTTGCTCATCCTGTCTCCTCTGAATCGCTTCTAGAGTCCTTGCAAGACGAGAAGGTTCATCAGAAGAAGCTTCACAGCTTTGATCCACAGGAATGACAACTTGATCTGCAGCTTTTATAGAAGTATCATTTGCTGGGATATCCTCAACAGGGTCTGATTCAGCAACATGATCTTCAGCTTCTGCTTCTTGCATAGAAGCATCTCCATACTCTGCAGCAGGAATTTCCGAGTCTCCATTTTCAAGTGCCTGAAGAATGGCAGCTAGATTCCTTGGAGCCGAAGGACCTTCAACTTCTGGTGGGTCAACAACTTCTGGAATGACCAAGTTTGGATCTTTCTCAGACGGGTTTTCCCTCAGATAGTCAAAGAGAGTCTTGAAGTCTCCTAGCAGAACAGGATACTCAGGAATCCATATAACCATGTCCCTGCATGGGTTTGCTTCCATTGCAGCAGCCAGTCTCAATACTTCCAATTCATCCACAAAGGGCTTCTCCTCAGCAGCAACACAATTTCTGAGAGGATGGTAGTATATACCATTATCTTCCTCCAGAAGGTAACCAGGGTAACCAGGGGCAGCAGCCACTAGTCTTTTCTGAACTCCCATTGCTTCTACTTGAAAATCCTTGCGAAATCTTCTCCAGAGATTTCTTGTAGAAACATCATCCAGACCATTTAGGAATGCATCCTTCAGAAGGTCTAGACTGCTAATCACCTCATGTCTGAAGAGTTCCAGGTATGTAGAAGGTTCAGGTTCAGGCGGATTGAAGGTGAATTTGTAGTCAGGATAGAGAAGACAGTAGGGTTGGGATTTTCTGGTAGGTAATGGATGAGATATAGAAGGTGGAGGTGCGGTGGTTGAGGAGGAGGGGATATCTGAGAGAATGATTGATGAGGTTGGAGTGTCAGATGGGATGGATTGAGGAGAGGGTGGAGTATTTGTAAAGGGAATTGGTGAGGGGAAATTATCAGAAGGAGTTGGTGGAAGAATGCTCAACGGTGTGGGGTTTAGAATGGGAGAGGAGAAGGATGATGGAGAAGGATTTTGTAAAGTGAAGTTTACTTTTGGTCCAGAAGGAGGTGATTGGGGAGAAGGTTTAGGGACAGAAGGAGGTGGAGTATAAACCTGCCTTGAAGATCTGGTTCTGTGTAGGGAGTCTCTGATCCTCTTATTTCTGTATTCAGAAGATCCCACCTTGTCAGGATCATAGGTGACCCTTAACTTCTTGGCTCTTTCAGCCTCATCTTCTTCAGCCTTTCTTTTTAACCTCGCCTGTCGTTCCTTCTTATCCTTCTTCAGAATATCCTCTTTAGATGGAAGTACTCTGCCACGGATCCAAGCAGGATCAACATCTGATTGCTTCCTCACGCAATCTTCCAAGTAAAACTTGACAACTTGATCAAGTTCTTTATGAAACAGAGAGATGAACCCTTTAACAGCAATTCTTCTAGACAGAATGTCAGGAAAGCTTGTGCACATAACAGGTACATTCTTAATGACTTCCAGTCCGAACAGATCAACACCATTGAAGATGGGACCTTGAGTTACTCCAAGAAAATGCGAGGCATTACGATTTCTGATGGAGTCCACCACTTTGCTTTCAATCAGAATGTCTGAAATCATCCTTCCGAAAGGAATGGTTGTTCTTGGAATATGAGGGTACTTCGCCCTTTCATCTTCTCTTGACTCAAAGATAGAGGTTTTCAGATTCTCAAATAGAATATGGGAGATGTTGATCTCTATCTTTTTGCCAATGCAGAAAAGAGTATACTTGTGAGTCGGACTGATGTAGGAGGAGCAGCGCATCTTTTTTCTATGGTGAAGAGAACCCAGAATAATCTCAGCCCATACTTTATAAAAAGGCTTTAAGTTGCCCGTAAAAGCAGAGTCAGTTCCAACAACCGTAGAGATTTGTTTTTCAACTAAAGTCCAGTCAACAGTATGGGGTTGAAACTCAGACCAACCTTCTTTATCATCAAGATTGTACAGCTTTCTGATGAGTTTCTCAGTGATAGTCACTTCATGCCCTAGCACGAATGAGATGATGGCAGTTGGGGTAACTGTTGCATGTACCCAAAACTCCTTTACAAGATCAGGATAAATTGGACCAACCAATCTATCAAGATATTTAGACCATCCTTGCTCAAAGATTCTTGCATCACACTGAAAGCCATTTGCCTTAAGGTTGTTGACGTCCACAGCCGATTCACATAGAACTTCCAGTTCTTTCGTGGGTATTAAGCATGTTTTCAACGGAGCATCATTTTTGCTTAAACGGTTCTGTGTGGAAGTGATACTATCTTTAGAGATTGATGAACGAGAAGATGGATTCATTATGATAATGCTTTGTGATCAAATCAAGAACTAGGGTTTGAAGAGAGATGCAACGAGATGAATGCACAAAAGAGAGAGAAAGAGAGAAAAAGTGGGAATGAAGATGAAGCGGGTTATTTAAAATATTTAAAAAGAAATCATTATGCATTTAATGAGAAATGACATTAGGAGAGAGAACACAGTAAATGAAATGATTTAATACAGTTACCTAGGTCGGCGTCTTTTCAACTGCACGCTTTGTACAAACCGTACAGACACGTGTTCATCATCAGATAATAGATGACAGCTGTAAATATCAGAGAGATTTTACGCCTTCAAATTCTGATTACTGCTTCTGAATTGATCTAATTTCTCTTCTGGAAATACTCCTTCTGAAGTGTGCTGATATAAGTCTGAATGATCTTCTGATCCATTACTTCTGATGTACACAGCTTCTGGAGGTTTACTTCTTTGTTCTGCAGCTTCTGATAAGACAAAACTGTATCTGCAGAAATTCTTAAGCTCTTTGTTTCATCAGAAACAAGTTTATCATCAAAACAGATGTTTATTGATTTGTCCACAATCAATGTTTCAATGTTGTATATTCTGTAGCATTTAGAGCATTCAGAATAATCAAGAATGAAACATCAATGCTTTAGAGACAAACAAAAACAGATGGTTCCAAGACTAATAAACTTTCTTTTCTGAATTCCTACAAACATAGTTTCTTCAACAGATTTAAGAACCAGAACTTGAAAGACAATCTTTCTTCCCTTCAAGTGTTGAGACCAACTTGAATCCAGGTGTCAAGTCATGTTGAATGTTGTCTTCTTTGTTATCAAGAGAATCTGCAAAAGAAATAATCTTTTTTGGTACCCACATCTTCTTGGGTCCTTTCTTGTTAGATTTTCTCAAGTTCTGATTGAACTTGGGTTTTACATTATAAGCAGTAGGAGGAACAGCATGATAATTTTTAATATGAGTTTCATGATATTTCCTAGGTTGTGTCACATGCTTCTTGGTGTGTGTTATGTGAAAGCTTTGTGCATGTGAAGTGTGCCTAATATCATGTGAGTGGCCATACTTGAACTGATCATACAATGGCTTGTATGTGAGTTTCATTTCATCAACAGGTTCAAGTTTGTATGGGGTTTCACCTTCAAAACCAATGCCGACTCTCTTGTTTCCAGACACAGCATATATCATAGAAGCTAGCTGACTTCTGCCAATACTTCTAGATAAGAACTTCCTGAAACTTAAATCATATTCTTTCAGAATATGGTTTAGACTTGGAGTGGATTTTTCTGAATCAGAAGGAGATCCAACATTATTGGATAGTTTTAAAAGTTTTTCTTTTAATTCAGAATTTTCCAATTCAAGCCTCTTTGTTTCAAATTCAAATAGCTTTTTCAGCTTTTTGTATTTAATACAAATCTGAGACTTGGATTCCAGAAGTTCAGTTAATCCGGAAACTAACTCATCTCTAGTAAGTTCAGAAAATACCTCTTCAGAATCTGATTCTGATGTAGATTCTGATCCGTCATCTTCTGTCGCCATCAGCGCACAGTTGGCCTGCTCATCTTCTGAATCATCTTCTGACTCATCCCAGGTTGCCATAAGACCTTTCTTCTTATGAAACTTCTTCTTGGGATTCTCCTTCTGAAGATTTGGACATTCATTCCTGAAGTGTCCTGGTTCATTGCATTCATAGCACATGACCTTCTTCTTGTCAGATCTTCTTTCATCAGAAGATTCTCCATGTTCAAATCTCTTTGAACTTCTGAAGCCTCTGAACTTCCTTTGCTTGGTCTTCCAGAGTTGATTTAGCCTTCTGGAAATCATGGACAGTTCATCTTCTTCTTCAGATTCTGATTCTTCAGGATCTTCTTCTTTGGCCTGAAAAGCGTTAGTGCATTTCTTGATATTAGATTTTAAAGCAATAGATTTACCTTTCTTTTGAGGCTCATTTGCATCCAGCTCAATCTCATGGCTTCTCAAGGCACTGATCAGCTCTTCCAGAGAAACTTCATTCAGATTCTTTGCAATCTTGAATGCAGTCACCATCGGACCCCATCTTCTGGGTAAGCTTCTGATGATCTTCTTTACGTGATCAGCCTTGGTGTATCCTTTGTCAAGAACTCTCAATCCAGCAGTCAGAGTTTGAAATCTTGAAAACATCTTTTCAATGTCTTCATCATCCTCCATCTTGAAGGCTTCATACTTCTGGATTAAGGCAAGAGCTTTTGTCTCCTTGACTTGAGCATTTCCCTTATGAGTCATTTTCAAGGACTCATATATGTCATAGGCTGTTTCCCTGTTAGATATCTTCTCATACTCAGCATGAGAGATAGCATTCAGCAAAACAGTTCTGCATTTATGATGATTCCTGAAAAGCTTCTTTTGATCATCATTCATTTCTTGCCTTGACAGCTTTGCGCCACTGGCATTTACTGGATGTTTGTAACCATCCATCAGAAGATCCCATAGATCACCATCTAGACCCAGAAAGTAACTTTCCAGTTTATCTTTCCAGTATTCAAAGTTTTCACCATCAAATACCGGCGGTCTAGTATAACCATTGTTACCGTTGTATTGCTCAGCAGAGCCAGATGTAGATGTAGTCTTTTCACTTTCATCAACCATCTTTTAAATGAAGCGTTTTTCTCTTCCTGAATCTTTTCTAAACACGGTTAAGTGCTTGCACCTTAGAACCGGCGCTCTGATGCCAATTGAAGGATAGAAAAACACTTAGAAAGGGGGGGGGATTGAATAAGTGTGACTTTAAATCTTGGACGATAAAAATAAATTGCACAATTATTTTTATCCTGGTTCGCTGTTAACGAAGCTACTCCAGTCCACCCCCGCAGAGATGATTTACCTCAACTGAGGATTTAATCCACTAATCGCACGGATTACAATGGTTTTCCACTTAGTCCGCAACTAAGTCTTCCAGAGTCTTCTGATCACACACTGATCACTCCAGGAACAACTGCTTAGTTCACTCCTAAGACTTTTTCTAGAGTCTACTGATCAACACGATCACTCTAGGCTTAGTTCACTCCTAAGACTTCCTCTAGAGTATACTGATCAACCTGATCACTCTAGTTACAAACTGCTCAGCCAACTGCCAAGACTTCCTAGAGTATACTGATCACACGATCACTCTAGTTCCTTACAACTTAATGTAATTCTAAGAGTATTACAAATGCTTCTTAAAAGCTATAATCACAACTGTGATATTTCTCTTACAGTTTAAGCTTAATCTCACTAAGATATTACAACAGCAATGTAGTGAGCTTTGATAAAGATGAAGATTCTGAGTTGTGATTTGAACAGAGTTTCAGCAAGTTAATTTGAATTGTATTGGTGTGAAATCGTTAACCTTGCTTCTCATCAGAACTTCATATTTATAGGCGTTGAGAAGATGACCGTTGAGTGCATTTAATGCTTTGCGTGTTCCGTACAGCATTGCATTTAATGTTATACGCTTTTGTCAACTACCTCGAGCCTTGTTCACGCTGTGTCTACTGACGTAGCCTTTAGTAGCTTTTAACGTTCCTTTTGTCAGTCAGCGTAGTCTGCCACGTGTACTTCCTTCTGATCTAATGTTTGTGAATACGACGTTTGAATATCATCAGAGTCAAACAGCTTGGTGCATAGCATCTTCTGATCTTCTGATCTTGAAGTGCTTCTGAGCGTGATACCATCTTCTGATCTTCAGTGCTTCTGATCTCATGTTCTTCTGATGCTTCCATAGACCCATGTTCTGATTCTGCTTCGACCATCTTCTGATGTCTTGCCAGACCATGTTCTGATGTTGCATGCTGAACCATTTGAGACACAACTTCTGAGCGCTGAATTATGCGTACTCTTTATATATTTCCTGAAAGGGAAATTGCATTGGATTAGAGTACCATATTATCTTAAGCAAAATTCATATTATTGTTATCATCAAAACTAAGATAATTGATAAGAACAAATCTTGTTCTAACACTGTTAACTTGTAACAGGTAGGTTCTCCTTCATTTTAGATTGTATCAACCAGGACCTACTTCTTATTAAAATGTATCAAAGTTGTCCTTAATTATTTATTAATTACACATGGTATTAAATTATAGAAACAAAACTAGAAGGCAGATATATCCAAAACTAAGCAAAACTGATATTAATCTGCAATTGTCATCAAAAGATTACATCAAAGTACCATAATCCATGTCTTACAACTTTAACCTTAACATAAACTAAGATCACCTATTTTTAAACAACATACAAATCAACACTACAATAATCAGAATTAAACATATCATGACATAAAAAAAGCATCATCATCATCTTCTAGACGTTCTTCATCATCTCCTTATTGTATGTGTCATCCTTCATAAGCATCTTAATTTGTACCTCCTTTTCATCACATTTGGAACACTTTAAGAATGCATTTGGTGGTGTCTCTGGTTTGACTTCATCCCTTTGTTGGTTTTCATACCACATAAAGAAATTGCAGCCAACATTCTCATGTTCATTCTGCAACCAAAATCATTAACATCAAACCCAACCAACTCAGGAAAGCGAAGGAGAATATACTCAAATTATTCACAACATACGTACGTACCTTAAAGTATCTGCAGCCCCAAAAAATCTTACCCAAGTTCCTTCCTTTCTTCTTAACTGAACTTATCACAGCTGTGGATCCACACATGCATGTTGGCTCGATTCCTGATTAGGATCCACTCGAAATTAGCGAAAACGAATTCTCAGCTCTCACATTTGTTCCACTGCCACTGTATTGAGCCATTAATGATGAATTTCAAAATTAGGGTTCTGGAATTTGGGGTTTCACATTTTGTTCCTCTAATTGTTAGTTTCAGTCCTTTATCTTTCTTTTAAAGTGAATTAATAGACACTGTCAGCAAGGTTAAGTGACACCTAAGCACCGTTTGTGCCACATCACGTTTTTTGGAACAAAATATGTGGACAAGGACAATGTGGAAGGCGTTAGTCATCTTAAAGGACTTAATTGTAGCGAAACCAACATAAAGGACCAAAGTATTACAATTAAATAACTTAAAGGACCAAGAAATAATTTAACCTATAAAATATTTGGTATAATCTCTCTAACCCCATCTTTTAATTTATACGAATTACTTTCTTTATTTTATTTCAGATGCAATTCACTCAAACAAAATCAATGACCTTCTTGGAATCGTTTCAAATCATGGTAACAAGGTTGTCCACAGTGTGGTAGAAATCTCCGAAAAACATATTTGGCTTAAGGCTAACTTTCTCCCTTTGATGAAGGATATTAGCCACGTTATCCACGCACTTGAAAATCGGCAAAGTGGGACCAAAAGACATGAATATGAAACCAATAAGAAAGGAAATCAACGTTGGTATTACTCCCTCCGTCTCATAATAAGTGTCCAATTTGAGTTTTGCGCGGTTCTTAAGAAAATGATTGGATGTGTTGGTTATAATGATAAAGTTAATATCATTTACTAAATTACCCTTATTTGTTATATGTAGTAAAGTAGTTGAAAAACGTGAAAGTTAATAAATAGGGGTATAGTAGTGAAAAAAATTAATAAATGTTGCATTGATTTTCTAAAGGGACATTTATTTTGAGACATGAAAAAAGTGCAAATGAGACATTTATTATGAGACGGAGGGATTACCATGATATGAAATGAAGGACAAAATTGATATATGTCCAGAAGCATTAGCCTTTATGAAATGGTTATCATAGATTCATAAACAAACGAATTGACTAAATATCTAAATAAAGTCATGTGAAGGCATGTGTCCAGTCCAACATTCCATAGAGAACACATTCCAAAATCGGTTTGTTAAAACGCATTTAATGTGTATGTTTTAAAATATACGACACGTCATTTTAAAACGTATAGAATTTTTTAATTATCGTTACTACTTTTTTATTAAAATTAAAAAGTTTCCATACGTACATTATTTCCTTTTTCTTTTAGTTTTTTAATTCAAAATTAATTTAAACTAATTTTATAAATACATTATCTATGTTTTATTTCATGAATTTATTCATCTAAAAAAATATTTACCATACTATTTAAAATAAATTCATTTATTAAAAAATATTGAAAATTGTAATATATATTTAAATGAAATGAATGAATTGTAATATATATTTAGATAATTTTTATAATTAGTGGATAAATAAGGTTAAATTTTTGTGATTGTGTGGTGAAATATCTTCACAAACTCTTGTATCCAATCAAAAGAACAATTGTTAACAAAAAATTGTTGAAGAATAAAATGAATCTATATGTTAGCTTCAAAAAAAGCATAATACATTTTTCACCCTTTCTTTTTTTTCCCTTTCACTCTCATACTATCTTTTCCCTCCACCCCAACCTAACTCTGGTGAATTTAAGATTGACCCTTGATTTCAATATTTCATTGTAACACTTTCCTACTAACATTTCAAAGCACAAATGAATTTTTCCTTTTTGCAATTCTTCTCTTTCCCCTATTGAATCCTGTCTTGTTCCAAAGAAGATCATCTCTTCAAGCTTAACTGATTACAAAAGAATCTTGAGAGCAGTCCTCTTCAGAGTCATACTAAAAAAAAATCAAACAATTTCTGCATCCTAAGAAACTGTTAACTTTCAGACATTGTATCCAGGTCAAACCTGTCCAAGATCAAAAGACAAACATAATAAATACAAACTGTGTGTTGTAATGAATCTTAAAAGTCAAGATGGATTGAACATGTCATTTACCTAAATGTGTCTGCCTTCATTGAAGCTGTTGCTTTGGTTTCGATCATTGAAGCTGTTGCTTTGGTTTCGATCGTTGAAGCTGTTACTGCGGTTTCGATCATTGAAGCTTACAGTTCTAAGTTTCAACTCTCCCCTGCTGGTTGTCATCTCGTCCAAAATCTCTGCATCATAGTAATCTTCCGTGCTTCCATCAGTATCACTACCACATGGTTCCGTATCCTGATCAAGCATATTCAGATGCTAAGTTGGAAAGCTTGGAATATAATATACTACTAATTAACAAAAGTATAAAGAAATAAAGAACACATGATTACTTATAAGTTTGGTCTCTTTTCTATGCAGTATACTCGTAACCAGAAATAAATACTCAATACTCGTAATAATCCATACCTTTAGTGACATGCTACGTATTCCACGCGGAGCACCGATAACTTCCTCGTATTCAGAAGCATCTAGTTCCTGAAGATCGTTAGGATTGAATACGTTTGGTAGAACGTGTTCTCGTAGAACTATGAGAAGGAAGAACGGTAGTGGAAACAAAATTCCACCAACCGGTATCCATGTGACCCCAAAACAGAACAGAAAATACGCGAACTGTAAGGCTGTAAATCCAGCTATGGTTTTGAATGGTACTGTCTCTACGAATGAGGCATGCGATTCTTGCAAAATTCTACATGACACAAAACAGACAATAACAACAATTAGTACTACACTAGCTTCTACATTGAGAAAAAAGTTAAAGCACAAGCTTGTTTAATTACTTGAAACGTCGGCTCGGGGCGATGAAGAGGAGCAATAGCCTTTCCCAGAACTGATTCCCTGGAAGACTATCAATGGCCATGTAAGCAAAATAACCCCATAAAACTGAAGTTGGTATCTTCTTGATAACGGAGATGCCTATTATCGACAGGCCAACCAGGAGGGACTGCAATAAGTTGGTCATTCTTTGTTCATTAACCCGGACCGGTAAATTAGCGTCTATGTATTTCTCAGGATCAAAAGGTTCCATTGCACCAGCCTTGGTATCAGATTTCATTACAGCTTCTTTCAAAGTCTCCAATTCTTTAACCTGTTACGATTTGAAAACCAATGCTAAATGTATTAATATTAACCCAACAATACACACAGAGCTATCAATCCAACAATACATACGCTAGGGGCTGTATCCATTTCAACGAACACGGCTTGCATTTTTCCATATAACTCAGAGCTGGTACTGTGTTGTTCCATGCATTCCTTGGCGCTTTTCACAACCTTCTTTCGGATCAGCTGTAAATCAATGGTGTTACACATGGATATAAACTGAGTTGAAGTTTAAGAGGAAATTAAGAGCCAAGAGTCTTGATGCAAAAAAAATTGATGCTTACCTGCCTCTTAAGAACTGCCAAACTCTTTGTATGCATGGGGGACTGTGGAAGGACTCCGTTTGAAGGAGGAAGGCCAAGGAGACCGCAAATCAAAGTCTAAAGACACGCCATAGAGATAATTACGTCAAGCAACTTTATCAGCAACATCGAATAACATAAATCCATATTCTAGGAATAACATACCATTATTCCAAGTAGGAAAACATCATAATGGTAGGCAGATGGTTTTTGAAGGTTGAATTCTTTCTGTTGTGCCATCTTAGAAGCCACACTATGATCGAAAAAGTATAAACCCGCTATCATCGAAGCTGGAACAATTGCCCCAAATATATAAGCCACAGGTACCTTCCACATATCCTGGAGTTCATACTAACTGTTAGACTTTGATGGATATTAGGACTTGCCTAAATTAAATTGATCACACGTTATAGTTAACAGTTTGAACAGTGACACGTATCAGTGGACACGTCTTGAATCTGAAGTGTTGGTGCTACACATGCGTATATTACATGGACAAAATCAACAGAACTATGAAAACAATGTACCTTCACCACTGTCCAGTGATAAAGAGATGCGGGTTCCCAGGGAAGGGGACAAAACAACCTTCTAGGAACATCATGTGGAACGGTGCTAGGCTTTATATAAGATACTGCAGTCCACAACACTACCATCAATGGAACCCCATAATCTGCAATAAAGCCTCGTAGCTTCCCTGAATCGAAATGCAAGAACAAAGATCAATGGAGTCATAAGGTAAATCAAGTGTAAACAACTAAAAAAAAAATTGTTTAAGATTAAGTGAGGTATTAGATTTTTAGAATCACTTACTTGTTCCATATCTCCATGTTCTTGCTCTTCTGCTTTTAAGTGCAGAGACAATTAGTCCTAGAGAGAAAATGACTGCAAGTAATCCATTTGTATACTGCCATTGAATTTGCTCCGACGAAGGATCTTCAACTTTGGGATTGCTGAACTCGCCTATCAGTCCCTGCGGTTCAAACAATTATCGTCAAGTTGATTGCCAAATTCAAACTACACATTATTTTTGCTTGAAAGAGGAAACAAAACAATCAACAACACCTTTATAGCCTCTTGAAAGAAAAGAACAGTGATAAGCATGCCAAATAACTCCCCAGCAATTCTTGTAAATCTAGTGATAATATTGCAAGCATTAAAAATTGCAAGCAAAATTAACATTAACGCCGTCCAAACACAAACCCTGCAACGCAAAAAGTTCGATAACTATCGTTATTTCGGAAATGTAACAAACCCTAGAAACAGAAATTAGTATAAAGCTGAAATAGCTTACCAACCAGCCCAAGCTAAAAAGAGCTCAGCACCCAAATCAGGTGTATTTTTGCAGAAATTGTAGAGATAAGTATACATTATAACAGTCGGTTCCGCAACTCCTAAAATCAACAAAGGTTGGCCACCTATAATCGAGTGGATAATTCCACAAATAGCAGTAGATGCTAATGTTTCGACCGTGCTCAAGCTTCCATTTGTATCCCTACTAAGTTGCTCTCCAAATGCAATAACAGGAAGTGCAGAAGCAAAGAATATGTAGAAAGTCGGAGCCAATATGCTGCCATTATTCATAAAACCCAATTCAGAAACATAGATCAATAAAAAAAGCTGCTAATAAATCAAACACATATCAAAATCACAAAATTTCTAGTCCTAGACAATATGAAATCGAACAAGAACAACCAAATGAACGAATGCATTACCTAACACCAGAACAGATTGCACAAACCCAATCTTGCTTATAGCATTTAGCTCTTCCTTTAACATCTTGAACAATTCCCTCGAACGGTGCCCCCATGTTAATTTCCTCCCACAGCTGAAGGAGAAAACTGTATATTATGCAGAGATAATTAGACACAGACCAATGAACAGATTAATTTCAGAAAATGTAATGTGTAAAGTGAGGAACTTCAATTAATACTAATAATGAAGTGAATTTATTTGCATGTATATAAGAAGAAAAGGGGAAATGAATGAAAGCGCGTTGAAGAGTAGTTTGACAGTAAAAAAAATCAAGTCAGAAAGGGACAAGATTGACACTTTAAAACAGTTGGATGCATGTGATTTTCAAAATGTATTTGAATTCTTGAATTATTCATTTGTATATACAGCCGAAAAAACAGTGAAAATTATATTCTATATGAATATTAAAATAAAATAAAGAAAATATTTAAAAAACAACTATTTCGAGAGTGTAATGAATATAGTTAGGTTAAATGTCACTTATCAGGTTCGAATCCAATCGCTCACATAGTTGAGTAGAGTTTGAGTTTTTAGTAGTTATTCCTCAAGCTGATAAAATAAATAAAATGCTAAAGAATTATTGTCATTATTTCTAGAAGGTAATCATTTCTATTTCATGTTCTCTCAATAATTCAAATAATAGAAAAATGTATTTCCCGCATTAAAGTGGGACCTAGAATGATAAATGTGTTTTATTGTAAAGAACAAATTTAGAAAAATGAGGGACCAGTCAAAGTTGAGAGGCGCAAACAGGAACAAGAGAGTAATTAAAAATGCAAAAAAGGTGCTGACATTTTTCAAAGGTAACGAAGAGGCACCGCGAATGATGGAGAGAAAGCTAATGAAGAAGCTTTAGCGGCAGGTGGGAGGGGCGGCACGGACGGACCCTCGGGGAAGAGAAGGAGGGTCCCCGGAGAGAAGGTGGGGTCTTCTCTCTCTAAAAGTTGGTGTAGGCGAGGAGAGAGAAAGAGAGAGATGAGAGGGAAGAAGGGGTGTGGTGGTGGAATGGGTTACATGGAAAATAAGAAAATGATACGCGGGATTTGTGGGGTCTACTATTTCTAAACATGGGAGATCCACTTCACCATCCTACTCTATAGGATGTGTAGGTCCTATGATGGAAGCTTAGTTCCTACTACTATACTACTTTGATTAATTATTACTTCAAATTAACTTATAAAATGTTAACCGATCCTATTTATAATTTTTTTTTTACTTTTTAAATATATTTAATAAATAATAAATAATGTATTTGAATATTGTCCAAATATATTATTTATTTAATTTATTTAAAAAATAACTTTTTTTTTATAAATAAGGTCACAGGAAATAATTAGTAGTTTATAAGAGATGGAATTAATCAAATTATAGAATACAACAAACAGAAAATGAGCTATAGTGTTGAAGTTAATTACTTGATAAAGTTAACTATTGAGTTAATTGATAAATATAAAATAACATAAAAAATAAAAAATATTGATTAATATTTAGATTTATTCAAGTAAGATAGTGGTGATAAAAGTGATAGTATAAAATAATACACTATTGTATTGTGATTATGAGTCTAAAAGGTCACACTTAAATATATTTTGGGTGAAATATTAAGAAAAGCATACAAGAAAGCATTAAGAGTTCTTTTTATAGGACACTTTTACATGTACATTTCTTCTCTACAATTTTTTAAAAATCCAAATTTAATCTTTCATAATTTATATATTTAAATTTATTTGCGATGTCTTTTTAAAAAATTATTCTCAAAAATATTATTATCTATCGTTCAACAATAATATTCATGTCTCGTATCACAATATCAATCATATTGGTTATTCGACGATCTATAATAACTAATTATTTCCTGTGACCTTATTTATAAAAAAAAGTTATTTTTATAAATAAGGCTATATTATCCTATCAATCATATTGGTTATTCCACAATCATATTATAAGACTATAAATAATAAGAACAATAGGATAATATCATAGTTAAATAATATATGTGAATATCTAAATCTATCTCTACGATTTAACTTTTTGATATGTGAATTATTCTAGGTATAAACCTAAAGAATGTAATGTGTTCACAAATAATTTAAAACAATTAAACTATTTTAGACATAAATACTTATCTTTGGTTTAACAATTAAACCTAAGATTGTTTCTACATTAGATTAGAATCACAAACATGTTCAAGATATAACTAGCATTAAACACAATAATAAAGATAAATATGATTCAATTACTAAAGAAAGTAATGTCATCATCAAATTCAATTTATATAATCTATAATAACATATAAATCTAAAGAAAATATATTCTTACTTCAAGAGTAAGTGTAGAAGAGTTATTTCATATCTTAATCATTGATTTTTATTAATCTAACAATTTTAATTAAATCTTTATATAAAAAAATATTTTCAAAAATAATTAGATTAAATGATATATTAAACCGGCTAGATTAATGAAAATCAATGATTAAAATTTTGAGTAACCTTTCAATCCTTTACTGAATTCACTTCAACCTGTCATCTTCGATAGTCTTGACCCTATTTATAAATTTTCAAATCTGTCTTCATTCGTTGGATTCGTTGGGTGAAGAGTGAACCGCCCAACAAATTGAGATTTTCAACTTTCTTCACGTCAAAATAATCTTCAATCTACCTTTGACCGCCTTAAGTCCGATATGCTAAATGTGGCTCGCTGATAGGCTCTAAAAGAGAATACTATCAAAACCCTAAGAAAGTTTTAAAATTCTACACTAGAGAAAAGATAAACTAAACTAAAAATAAACTTTATTGATTTCTTTTTTGATACTCTAATGTCTCAATGAAACTACAATATATAATGTTACTAGTGGATAACAAACTAAAAAACTCAAATATTAATAAAGGCTCAAATAAATATCAATACAAATAAAACTACTAATATAACTTTTTAATTAACTTAAATATTAAATTCTACTCTCTATCACTCGCCCAACAAATTTTCTCTATTCACCCAACAAAATTTCTCTATTTTACCATGAAAATTTTATGTTTCAGATTCGATGGTCGAGGGATGCTCACCCAACCAAATTAGTTTGAGTTTAGGCCTTCAAGATTTGGCTCCCTTGCTCAATGTTGCTTGAATTTTTTTTTCTTTCTTTCTTGAGTTTGTATTCATCAAACTTATTACTTTCAAATAGTTAAACATTAGGATCAATTCACGATTACAAGACATTATTCATTCTATGCACAAATCAGAGATTTTCTGAGTTACTTCATGTGAAAATAAGTGAATGAGTGTGTGTGAAATCAATAGTGATATTCAAATATATTACACACTCATCAACTCTTCCAAACTCAGTATTTTATTTTCCCTCGAACAAAAGTGAAGACAAACACACACATAATTTTCAAATCATCAACATACAATACAACAACCTAAGATTTTTAATCAAACATGATTTTTCAATTCCTTACCAGCTTCCTTTAAGTATATCTATGAAGAAATTGCTACACTAGAAAATATAATCTGAAATTTCAATAAAAAACTAACCAAAAAGAATAACTGCCTCACAAATGTATCAACTCAAATAGGATAAGTGTTTGGCTCAGAGACCATACAAAAATATTTTACATCAAATCAAATTGATTTTAATCTAAGTAAATGCGAAAGAATTTTCAATCAAAGATCACTGAAGCTGTTTTTTGATATTGTACCATAGTCAGATTTGGAAAGAATCATTATTTCTTTTAAGTATTAAAAAATCATTGCTACATTCAAGCTCTAGCTCCATAATTTCGGTCAAATTGATTTTTCGTAGCAAGCATTGCCTTGCTCCATAGAAACTGATTCAAGATCAGCTATAAGGCTTATATGTCGGCAACAGTTCCCTCAATCTAATGACTTCTGAAAAACTTAAAGAGAAAAACAAAGCTTTGCAATGCCAATGCAATGAATAGCAAGGGACTGTGGCAACTTATGTACAGAACGAGATCTAAGAATGGAAGAAAAAAACTATTAGTGAGCCAAAGATAAGATATATGAAAAGGAAATTTGTGATATGCTAATGAAAAAAATCTAAATCCTAGAAAGAAGTATATATCTGATTGACTATGGAACGAATCTCGTGTGAATTTTTCTTTCTGCTTCAAGGAAACGTTAAGAGTAGAGAAAAGAGAATTTTAACCAAAAGATGATGGACATCCATTTCACAAAACCAAATCCCAAACCATTGTCAATATCCAACTTTTAAAAAACCGGTTCTGATTATATTTGTGGTTTGGATGTAGAACCAGATATTGGCAATTGGCAACAATAACATAAATCTTCACTTGTTAAACTGTCCCAAATTATTATATTAACATCCCCCCGTTATATTTTACACTCATTTCTATACAATTAAAATGGCATCAGCAAGCATGTAAAACAGAACTACACAAGTTACAAACATCAGCAAATCTAATAAAGCTTTTGCATTCATCATATCTGAGAAAAGACATAGCACCTTTGCCCGATTCAAAAGCACATAAACGATAGAGCTTCACGGGTACGGCCCAGTAAACTCAACGCTGTAGCAGCAATGTGATGTCCAGTCAACCCCGCTTTGTCAAGCTGTTGATTTGGTGATGCATGTTCAATGTAACTGTCTGGTAAGACAATTGGGCGCCACTGAAAGAGTTGATCCCGAAAAATGAATCAGAATATCAGAAACTCGCTCACAAGAAAAACAAAATTGAGTTATGCTTTGCCAGAGAGGTTATGTCAATAATTACCAATAGCACATTTAGAAGCCCCGAATATTTTTGAAAGCATTACGTTGTTTAAACTAATAATTACCTTAATTCTCCGGTCAAGAAGTCCATCAAGAGCAATAAATTGAGCAACATGAGAACCAAATCCTCCAATAGATCCTTCCTCGACGGTAACTAAAAAAGAATGGTGTTTACAAAGCTGCCTCAGAAGCTTGATGTCTAGGGGCTTGCAGAACCTTGCATCAGCAACAGTCACCTCAACACCAAGATTTGCAAGAAGAGAATGAGCATTTAGACAGTTACGAACCATTGATCCATATCCCAGTAAGACAACATCTTTACCTTCAACAAGAACTCTTCCCTTTCCAATCTGTGTATGAATATTACAACAACTTCATAATTAAAAAAGGAGATACATTATTATGACAGATTTTCGGAACTTAAAATTGAAAAACACTTTAAGTTAGAAATTAGTTTTTCCTTTTCATAGTAATAGGTGTCAGCATAACTCAAAATTATCAAGAAAACAATGTTGCCCAATTACCTCTATTGGGACTCCATCATCTATAGTGTGGCCTTTATTAACCAAGGCACCTCTAGGATACCGAAAGCAAACTGGCCGGTCATTGATGTGAGTAGCAGTAGCCACCATGTTCACAAGTTCAACCTCGTCAGACGGTGCCATTACAATCATGTTTGGTAAGCACGACATGAACGTTATATCAAACGCTCCACACTGGACGGGACCATCCGAACCTACCAATCCTGCACTTGTAATGACAAAACGCACTGGAATTTTCTGTTGATCAACATCATGAACAACCTAGACATGACACACAACATGTTCAAATTCATAACTACTTAAACCATTATGCAATGCGCACTAACTATCTATTCTTCATACAAGTAGAAAGTGTCAGATATATAAAGTCTAGATTCTCTTAAGATTCATAAAGTACAATTCCCTAAGACAAAAGCTTTAGTAGCTTTATGCAGTGACCTGCCCTAACTAAAGATATGGTGTTCTTTGAGAAATTCTTATAGTCTGTTAACAACTTATAGTGGTTATCAAGATATATTAGGGTGAAATAAGGTTGGACCTGATCATAGGCTCTCTGTAAAAAGGAAGAAGGTATGATGCAAAATGGCTTCAATCCACCACATGACAACCCTGAAGCAAACGTGACTGCATGTTGCTCGGCAACTCCCATATTGAAAATCCTATCTGGAAATTTTTCCCGAAACAGTTCAAGTGATGGTTCCGATGTGATTCCTGCATGAACAACCACAATATCTTTGTCTTTCTCAGCTTCTGCAACCAAAGACTCCACAAAGCAATCACCATATGTTTGAGGCTGACCAGCATTGTAGAACAAATCAGAACTAACATATTCTGAAAAGTTAACATACACTATTAATTAGAAAGTGAATGGACAAATCACATATTATTCAAATATTCAAAATATTGAGGAAGTCAAACAAATTCCTGGTATTCAAAAGCATGGTACTATACCTATAGATATATTAATTTTCCACCAGAAGCCAAATAAATACAGTGTTTGTTTCACCTCATATCAGGAAAAGATGAAAAAACTTGGAAATAATATTTAAATCGATCGAGAAGAGGGAAAAATAAATAAATGCAGTGTTGGTTTCACCGCATATTTCGTTTCCGCTATCGGGCCACCCACCATTTATATCCACACTCTAGATGTTCAGTCTTGGGGTGAGGAGGTGTGTTGAAGATACTCACATTGAAAAGGATATGGTCTCAATATATGTTTATAAGTGGGGGTAAATGGCAATCCTCACCTTAAAAATCAGTTTTGTAAGGTTGAAAATCAGTTTTGTAAGGTTGAGTTAGGCTCAACCACAATTCTTAAGATCATCCTTTATTTTTTTTCCAAGTTCTCTCCACCCCTTCCTCCTAAACTTTCAAACAAAGCCTTAGAGTTTTGTCCTATACCATAGCTATAGAATGGTTATGTCACATGACCATTTTAACAAAAAAGTATGTGACAAAAATTGTTGTCTTGTCCAGTTCCTCGGAAATTGTTATTGTCGTTTTAAGCAAATCATCAGATTCCTAATCTGAATTATCATTTTAATTACAAGAAAAAACATTTTACAACAAGAAATAGTAGGCAGGGGAACAAAAACATATGATACATTTATGACAGAATAGCAAAAGCAATACCATCCTGCTGCTTGTCTGTTGTATTACTTTTCTTATTGTGTTCTCCAACCTGATTTTCATCGGTTATAACATGAACCAAGACAGGACCCATTGAATCCAAGGAAGCTACTTCTTGAAGAACACATATGAGATCTTCAATATTGTGTCCATCCACCGGCCCTATGTAATACAACCCAAGCTCTTCAAATAGAGTAGAACCTAGGGGACCCATCATACCACGAGCATATTCATCTACTTTAGCTGCCAATTCATGCATGCCCCTGCCAATACGTTTTGTAACACCCTGTGATAAAGCAGAAAAATTGCCACACACTTAAATATAACTTGAACATGAAGAGCGAAGCATTAAGATTTAGAGACTAGAGGCTAAAAAAGGATTATCATAATCACATTTAAGACGGATCACTTATTTTTAATGAGAAAAATATTGAAACGCCGGAGCAAAGATGAATACAACCATTAAAAAATACAAGCAAGCATTTTTATTTTGGGAGTTGGTGGGGGAGGGAGATTTGCATATTCATTTATGAAAAAAAGTATCAATTTAGTCCCTAAACTATCAATCTCTCTCCAATTTAGTCCCTAAACTACGTAAGTATAATAAATAGTCTCCAAAGTATATAAAATTCGTCAATTTAGTCCCTGCTATTAACATGTTATGGGCAAAATTGACATACTTCTATGTACTTTAGGACTAAATTGACAGACTTTCATGTACTTTTCTACTTATTATATTTATATAATTTAGATTAAATTGAAGCGAAAGTGATAGTTTATTCACTCATTTATATTTCCTAAGCTATACAAAGACAGAGCTGAGCAGTCACGTTAAATCAAAAAGGAAAGCAGAATATTTTTTTTACCGGCCTTAAATCATTTCCTAATACTTTTCATTTATTCGTTTCGTAGTACTTGTCTATCATGCAGACTTTCTTTTTATTGAAAGCCCATTTAAAGTAGAAATGATGTGGCATTGTCACGTGGACCCTGCATGCTAGCAACACACCGAATGCTAATTTACAACTATCTTGCATTTTCTCTGAAAAGAAGGAGAAAAGGATGCATACCTTAGCAGCTTCTCTAAACCTTCGGAAAGATTTACTGGATTGGAGCCTGCTAAGGGTACTAGATAGGGCATTCACAGAGGTTTTTGAGCCCTCCTCAGTTTTGGGGAGTAAAGAGTGGCGGCTATCATTCAAAATCACCACCATATTTGAGTCCAAATATCCCGCATTTCCCATTGCCTCATACACCTGACCAGACATAGTTGTCCAATTGCTGATAACTGCAACTATACGTTCTCGTCTTCCTTTAATATCCCTCGCAACTGCCATGCCTGATATTAAATATACTATATATTAATTTGAGGAGATTTGAGATTTCACCTATAGGAATTTTATCAGTTCATTGATGAAACATAGAAGAAAAATATAAACTACCAAGTCCGGCAGATATACTGTTGCATCCATGACCTGCACCAAATGAATCATATTCACTCTCAAACCGAGAAGTAAAACCAGAAAGTCCATTCTTTTGTCTGATTGTCCTCAAACGTAATCTCCTTCCAGTAAGCATTTTATGTGCATATGTCTGCAGACAAATACACATAGGTTACATTACCTGTAACAGCTTTTTCATTGAACTGTTAGAAAACGAACTCCCTGAAAAGGGAATATATATTTATTGCAAAATGAACTACACAAAAGAACAATGTTAACAATTTGTAATTTGCAATCAACTTTCCACTATTCAAACAATGAAACTTGAAGTGAAAAGGGAGCACTGGCATTTTTGCTTATAAGTAAAATCTTACTTGATCACCAACATCCCACAATATCTTGTCTACTGGAGCATGGAAAACATGATGCATTGCAACTGTCAGCTCCGTCGCAGCCATACTTGGATTTGGGGATATTTGTGTACCTGACAAAACAGAATACAAATCTAAACGGATTTCAGCAGCGAGTTGTTTCAACTCCTGCAAAAACAATTATATAGATAATCAGATACTTCAGGATTACAAGTTCCAAGTAAGGTGAGAGCAAACAGGGGTAAACTTAAAAAAAAAAAAAAGCTAATGAGCTGCTTAGAACTGACCCTAAGGGATAAGTTCTTCAAGCAAAGAGGGCTTTCAATTGTGTCAAGAATGGGCGTTGGTTCTTTCTCCCAGTAGAAATCATCAATATCAGGCCGTGCACATACTCGGTGAACTAATCCCTGCATCCATGACCATGATCTATTAGATACTACCAACCAACTCATCATTCGTCCAATAATGAACTGCATATCAGCTTCTGTTGTACATATAACATTCAACTAGGATGGTAAATACCATAACATAGTAAAATTATGATCCCTTATGAGTCCATAGTCATTTCAAATCCTACAAATGCTTATGATATAAATTCAAACTACAAAAACCTGATTATAAAAGTCCTTTTGAAGAGTTGTAAGATTCTGGGGAAAAAAAAAATCCAATACACCCCCTTAGTGTCTTATCAACATTCCATAATGTACCATAAGTTCTACACCAACCTCGAAGTCGAAAATAATTAGACACCTTAGCTACCAGTACCACTCAATTTCAATCTACATTACTACTTGTAGAAAGCCTTTCAAATCTTAGTTACTAAACAAGAGATAGAAGTAAAAGGCATTATAATTTTCCATTGATCATCACTTATCACTTATGTCCTATGAAACACGTACACCAAAAACACGACACTGACACGTCGACACCGGTAATATTTTGAAAAATGAATAGGTTAAACGTAATCACGAGTGTCAGTGTCGGACACCTGCACTGACACACTTTTTTTCACTTATGTGCTATGAAGCACGGACAACAGAAACATGACATGACACGTTGACATAGGTAATACAACAACAACAACTAAGCCTTATCCTACTAAGTGTGGCCGACTACATGGATCAACTTGCGCCATAATATTCTATCCAAGACCCTCCTTCAATCTAAATTGTTAACACAAGATCTTTCTTAAGAAACTTCTCTTACGGTCTTTCTAGATCTTCCACTCCCTCTAATTCTTTTTTTACTTCTCTAAATCTAATCTCCTCTCCTTACCACAGAATCTACAGGTCTACTCTCTACATGCCCAAACCATATAAGTTTATTTTTCACCATCTTCTCTAATATAGTTGATACCCCAACATTCTCTCTAACATTTCCACTTCTAATCTTATCCTACCACACATCCAATGCAACATCCTAATCTCTGCTACACTTACTTTATTCTCATGTTGATTCTTAACCGCCCAACATTCTATCTCGTACAACATCGCAGGTCTTACCACAGTCCGATAAAATTTTCCCTTCGACTTGAGCGATACCTTTGTGTCACATAGAACCCTTTAATGACGCCCTCCTCTATTTCAACCACCCAGCTTGAATTCGATGATTTACATCCCCTTCTATTTCTCCATCATCAAGTATTACAGACCTAAGATATTTAAACCGTGTGACTTGAAGGTGTGACTTGGGGATGATATGATTTTTTTCAACTTTCACCTCTAGGTTAGAAATGCTTATTCTTTTTTGAACTTGCATAACCCGTACCAAACTGGGTAAAAGGAGAGGGGCATAACCATTCGACAACCAACGTAAAACTTTTATCGAATCTCTATGACATCAATCATCTACAAAATAGTATAGATAGTAGTAGTATTTTTTTAAAAAAATAATAAGTTAAACGAAATCACAAATGTCAGTTTCGGACACATGCACTGCTCTGACACTTTTTTTTTTTAAGAGGTGTGGTGCTAAAGAGCTTATGTGTCTAACACCATATTAATTATCTGATTTCATTTCCATTTAAAATGATTTTCGATACCTAACAGAACGAGAAAGTAACTAATTGGTTCTAACCTAACCTAAGATTCAATTAAGTAATTCGGTTATGTAACAGCTTGCGAAAGGACAGAAAAATAGAGATACCTGGGAAGAAGAATACAAGGTGATTCTGGAAAGGTCTACGTGAGAAGGAAATTGGGAGATTGAGCAATCGAATCGGCGAATTAGGGATTGGGAATGGGAATGAAAATGGATTCCAAATGGGTGTCTAGCAGAAACAGTACCCATTGAGATTGTTACGGAAATCTTCAAAAAATTTAGCTCGACGAAAATATGTTATTATCTTTCAGAATCGGGGCTACTAGTTGTTTCGTACGAATCAATGTAACGTCGAGAAAAATAAATTGATATTTGATTACATTAGGAATACAGATTGTTAGAAATCGAAGCAAGACAAAAAATTTGCCCAGAATCTATCTAATCATCGATTCTCGCTATAGTCAGTCTCTCATTCACACTGCGTTTGGTTTAGAAGAAAATGGGAGGAGAGAAAGATGGTGGAAGGAAACCTTATCCAGCGTTTGGACCAATGACGAAAATCTAGAGATTAAAAATCTAGATGGCCTACAATTATAATTTGTTTGTGTTGAAAGTACACAAAAATCAAATATTCAAATATAAATTACTAGGATTTAAATTCTTTCAATACATTGTTTTTATCTAGAAGTTGTTTTTTATAGATACTAACAATTTATTTAAATTAATTTTTCAAATATTTATTATTTTTAAAAAATAAATAAATAGAGATTACAAGTTCCAAAGTGCATTTTTACAGTCTGATTTCTTTACACAAATATCAATTCAATTGAATTAAGAGAATATATTTCTAATTCTATTTATAATAGAAATGTATAGAAGAGTTATTCTAAATTTTATTAATTTTCATTATTCTAATAGTTTTAATTGATTATTTAATATAATTAAATTTTTATATAAAAAATTAATTAAAACAGTTAAATTAATGAGATTCAAGTCTTAAGATTTGGAGTAACTCAAAGTAAAGTATAATTTAATGTCATTCAACATTTGGATTCTTTAGGTATAAATTATATATGTTAAATAACCTTCTTTTTAATATATAAATGGCAATTTTTATTTTGGTAAAAATATTTATATGTTTTTTTAACTATTTGGTAGAACAAGTTAATATTTATGAAATAATTAAATAAATATAAGAAATTATTAAATCAACCATAATTTTGACTACAATTTTTTTATTATATATATATATATATATATATATATATATATATATATATATATATATATATATATATATAAATTGATTTTAAAAACTTATATTTTATTTTGTTAAAAAAAGTTATATATTTTTTCTAATAAAAAATTATAACTAAAAATAACATATAAATTTATTAATAAAAAACGGAAACCATTAAAAAATAACTTTTTTTCATTTTGTTAAGTTTATATAATGTTCATGCAAAAGGAACTCATTAAAAAATTGAAATAAATGAGGTAACTCACCTAATATGTGATAGTTGAGTTAAATAAATAAAAGATCTAACAATCGTTAGTGCTGATTGGCGCTGACCTTGGTAGAGAGGATCATGGTTCGATCCTCCGCAACTACAATCGAAAGAGACCCGCACCGGAATATACTGGTGGTGATAAACAAAAAAAATATAAGATCTGACGGTTATGATTCTTTGTATTCTCGATGTATTTCAATTAATTTCTATAAATTATTTATCTATAGGTCAATTACTAAGAATATCATTTATTTATTTATTTATTATGAGTTTTAATGTAAATAAATTATTGATATTTTAAATAATTTTTTTTAAAAAAATAGATACCTAAAAATTGTGGTTCAAGGAGTTACTGATTTTTGCAAAAGAATAACAATTACAAGAAGAAAAGTTCTAATTTTTTTCATTTTGTTAGTGAGAGAAATATTAGTTTTACTAAATAATTTAAAAAATAAATATGAAAATTTATTTAATTAAATTTAATTTTGATTCTATTTTTTTTTTCAATAACTCAACAATTTTTATAAATCTAAAATTCTTTTCAATTTAACAACTATTATATAAAATGTTGTTAACAAAAAATAAAGAAAATCAATATAAAAAAGAAACATGAATTTCATTTTGTTAAAACTTTATATTATTCTTATCTAATAAAAGTATGATAATTAAAATAATATGATAAAAATATATTGTTTATAAAAAATAAAGAGAATCAATAAAACTCACCTCGGCAAAACTGACCTAAGTCACGCTCTCACTTAATACTCAATCGCATCAGTCGTCTCTCTCACCATATTGACACGACGAGGCATTACAACAACTAGCAGTAGCGACAACGACTACTATGAGGCCTTAGTAGATATGTGAGCTGATGTGGAGTAATTTCAACCAAGCTTTGCAAGATAAAGTCATGGCCATTTTGGAATAACATCATGATGACATCTTACTCGAAGACGATGAGGTCATAGATCCGTAGCCTCTCTTTGATGATATTTAGGGCTCTCTCATACCAAAAAACTTCAAACTGTCAACAGTATTGGAATTTGATGAAAAAAGTGACCCCTAAGAATACATCATCGCCATACATATGCAAATGACAATAACTGGTGCATATAACTCCTTGAAATACAAGCTATTGTCTAGTACTTTCAAGGAGGTGGATTCTATGTGATTTTTGAACCTCTCCCGTTTTTCAGTGATCAATTATAAATACCTCTCAAGGAAACTGATCCGTCAGTTTTCAATGAGTAAACACCAAAACCTTTCAACAACCAACATATTCAATGTCCATCAGGGGGATGTCGAGTCATTAAGGGAGTACCTTGTCCGGTTCAATGAGGCAACCATAAAGGTAGTACATTTGAACCAGAAGATGTATGTGGGAGATTTTTAAAATGGTTTTAAGATCAGACTCTTCAACAAGTTTCTCGCTTAGGAGACCATTGTTTCCATGGATCAAGCCATGGTTATAAAAGAACATGCTTTCAGTGGGTTTAATTCGTCGCAACAACAACGTCGTGGCCAATACACTTCACCCATTATAGGTGGGGTAACTTTTAAACATAGTGGGAGATCCAAAAACAACTTCATACACCTTAACACTCATTAAGAGCGGATCTATAATGGAGTTCTCCATTCCCATGATATTCCTCCTCTACCAACTCCAAAGTTGAAGGTCATGGGGTCCGAACCCAACATGTGGTGCAAATATCATGGGGTTAAGGGTCATCATAGCGATGACTAACACCAGCTCAAGAGGGTGATTGAGCACCTTATTTAAGAAGGATACTTAAAAAAGTATGTCAAAGGAAGATCTTAATGAGTAGGGGCAGGTCCATAGCCCATGAGTAAGACCAACCCAAAAGCCTTAGGTCTATAAAAAATAGAGAACCATAAAGAAGTAAAGAGGATATATCAGTATCTCATACATTTAATACCATTGCGGAAGGGTTCACCAGGAGAAAGGAATCCAACTCCCCATGTAGATGACACACCCTTTAGGTCATGGCAGTGGAGTACTTGCCCACCAAGCCAAAGTCAGGCCCATAAGATGATCCAGACATTGAGATAACCTTCTCACGTAAAGACTTCGACGAGGTCCTCCTCATGAAATAGACTCTAATGTGATAAAGGTACAATTGGCAGACTGAGAAATCAAATGAGTGCTAACAAATTCGAGAAACTCGGTTGATGTCCTATAGTTGGATGCCTTTGAGAGGCTGAAGTTATATCCAAATGGTCTACTGTCATTCAGGGGTTCCATGGTCAGTTTCTCTGGCTAAAGGTCTAATTGACTGGCTATATTGCTCTCAAAATGGTGTCAGAACTGAAAAAGAATGCAAAAACGATAAAGTTGGGTAACTCATTATAGACGTGTTGAAGCGGTAAAGCGGCAAGCATCAAAAGTTTTGGAAATATTTATCTGAGAAATTATCGTGTCCATAGAGATTAGTGATATCGAACTGCCATTCAACAGTTCCCACAATAATGAGTTTGGGTTAAAAAATTTAAAGCATAAAAACGGAAAAGTAAATATTAACACAAAAAGAATTCATTCTTCAGCGGGAAGAGACTTATCAAGCATGTATATAATCTAGGCTTAAATACACTTTTGGTCCTCGTGTTTTGATCAAGTCACGAAAATGGTCATGCCTTTTTTAAATCCACGAATTTGGTCTTTACCTCCACTTACGCCGTCCAGAAATGCATATTCTATGGTTGAATCTGAGACAAGGGATTCTTGGAAGTGGTTTATTGACCTACTGTTGGAAGATCTTAACCCAATTATGCCTAGAGAATATGCATTTCTGGAGGGCGTAAGTGAATGTAAGGACCAAATTCGTGGATTTGAAAAAGGTAGGGCCATTTCCGTGACTTAATCAAAACACGAGGACCAAAAGTGTATTTAAGCATATCGAGTTAAACGGACGGGTCGACTTGCATACTTAGCTCTAATTATTATTCAAGTTAAATTAAAATAGTAAAATAATTTTTAAAATTAAATATAATTATTATAGTTAGCATTTATTGTAATTAACCCATTATAGTTAGAGAAGTTGAATAAATATTTTGTGTTGCGTTATATGCAAATTTCTCCTATTTTTCTAAATGCTACTTAGAAAACATTAATAATTGCAGATAAATAAAGCTAAATTCGGTTAACTTACGAATTTATGTGGACCGAGTTAAACAGGGCGATTTAGCCCACATACTCAACTCAAATTATATTTCGAGAAGTTTTTTATATTAAATAAAATAAAAAAACAAAGAAGTAGTTTTATTTAGTGGGAAGAAAAACGAAGAGTTAAACTCGGACAACTAATAAATAATTTTTTAAGAGTTTTGTAATGGAGTACATTTTTAGCATAAAGAAGATCATGCAAGGTGGTGTTTTATCAAATTTACAGCTCGACATTTTCGAATATGCATCTCTGAAAATATCACTGACTTGTTAATTAAATTAGTTGAATGAATAACAAAGCCCTATAAATGAGTGCAGATGATACTCCGAGATGAATATCCAAATACACTTAATTTTTTTTATTTTTAAATTAAGGTACATCTCAGAAACGTCAAGGCTAAAGGCGAATGTAATTTTAAATGCGTCCGAAGATATATTTTCAAGTATATTAAATTTATTTTCAAATTTTCAAGGACAAACGACAAAGAACATCCCAACAGATAGATCATTTTATACATGTTTTGCTGTTTTTGGCAAAATCCCATACGTTGGTATTATCTTATGAACATTCATCATATTTTTGGTCAAATATCAAATTTAATATTTTTGGTCAAAAAAGTTTATCGCATTAAATGATATCTAAATGGAAGTATTCTTGAAAATCCAAATCAATAAATTCACCTAAAACATAAAAATAGAAATTATTTAATGTATGGTCAAAGAAAATAAATATTGGATGTCACATACACTGAACAAATCAGTGTTAAGTAACGTAATGGCAAGATAATATAAGTTGGGGTCATTTGATTCTCTTTTCAGTTACTTAATCGTTTCTTAATCTACTGATATTTATCTGCTCATAGTTGCTGGAGTACTCATTCATAACATTCATTTCCAACAATTTCATATTTTACTCTAAAGTGAACGACCAGGTATGCGATTCATGATTTTCTTCTTTAATTTTGTGATTCATGTGCATTTTTCCAGTATCGATATCTCATGTGCATTTTCCGATTTTTTTTTAAGATCGTCTTTGATTTCAGGATATTTACTTCTTATGGTTATTGTATTTTTACTGATGTTTTGAAAATCGAACCGAATTGAATAAGTTATTTGATCGATAAAACTACTAATGGATATAACCTGTAACGGACCAATTCGTTAATTGGGCAGGTCTTGGTTGAAGTAGGATAAAATCAGATTATAAATACTTTTTATTTATTTATTTAAATGTGATTAAACAATTTGATGTGGCCGCAAGCTTACAATTTGATTCTGTTTTAACAGTTAACAACACATATACCATCTCAAATTTCCAGGTTATGTTGAATGATCTTATGTTCAAGCCTTCCCTGCACAAATATATGTTAACTTAAACTAACATGAAACTTACTATAATGTAAGATTAATGTAATTACAATTTTAAAAAATTTCTTTAATTTTCTAATATATAATTAAACATGATACTCTAATATTATTACATTTTTATTTTATGCTTAATAATATTTTAGTAAGTAAATTGTTGTTATTTTTTATTATTCATTTGTTTTATTAAAAAAATGCGCGTCCCGTACTAGAACCCGTGCGAACGCACGGGTTTGTTACTAGTTTAAAATGAAATATTTCAATTCTCTGTAAATTGTGCAATTTTGATTAATGGTTGATTAATTCAATATCTAAAGCAAGATGACCCTAGTTCCTTTTCTTTTTCTACTTGTGATAAAAAGTCTAAGTGGCATGGAGTTTAGGTTTTTTTATAGGTTTAGAGTAGGTTAGAGAGGGTTCCTCGATCTTATTTGAATGATTTAAATAACCTCTTGTCGTTTAAAGTTATTCTTTAAGGTTTTGAATTTTTGTTAGATATTAAGATGAATATCGTAGAGTTGTTTCATTGGGGTTAATGAGGATTATGTCTTTTTGAATTTATATAGTGATTTCATCCACTACGCAAGAGTCTCTCCCCTTCAAATATCTTAGGGTACTGGGGGACCCAATCCTTATAGTGTGTCTATGTGAGAACTTCTAGTTAGCCTGTTGTCTGGTAGGTTAAGCACACAGAAGAATCAATATGTTAGTCTGGTTGGGTAATTTTACTAAACTTATCTTCTTCTTTTTTTCCCTTTTTTCATTAGATATTGGTTTCTTAGATTGGGAGTGAGTATTTTTTTAACCTTTTTTGTCTTGGATTTATTGGATCTTATGCAGTGATGAATTCCTCTTTAGATTTTTTTTTATTGTATAAATAAGATATTTTTTACGCGCAAGTGTAAAGACACTTGAATCAGAAAGACGGTAAAACTCTTTCTCAAAATTTAAAACTGCTACATACTTCGAGTTAGATTCGAATCCAGAATCTCTAGTTAAATTGAAAAAGAAAAAATAAATTTCCTCTTTAAATACTAAACAAATTTTCAATTATATATAATTTTCTTTTATTCTTATCCCCACTTGAATTCTAACAATAAAATTTTGTTGTCCTTGATATTTTCAAAACAATAACAATCTTAGTTTAGAAATCTAATTATAAATTTAAAGAATAAGATTTGAATATATACCGTGTCAATAAAAGAGGTTTGAACAAATTTTAAAATATGGTTGCAAGTACGTGCTAACCAGTAACCACCCACGCCGGTGGCCGGCATCCAAGACCCATCATTTGGACCCTGCCTGTCTGTCCGTGTGGACATATTAACCAACGAAAGAAACGGGCAACGACACATACCGACGAGCCCAACCAAAACAAACTTCCTTTTAGAATCAAACAATTAATATTAGGAATAATATTAATTATTTAATTTAGTTGCGTATTTCTTTTCTACACTCAGAATTTATATGTTTAAAATAAAAATATTTGATTCTCTATGAAAAAATATTCGTTGTTATAGTCAATGAAATTTAATGAAGTTCTACCTTGAACCCATAAAATACTCTAGAAACTGGATAGAATCATATAACAAAATTATTGTTTTGATTTTGATAGTTCCCTTTCGCTAGACCATAGATTTTTCCGCATTGACTTTGTTAAAACTTTACGCTAATTATAAATAATCTATTTTTCCCTCAATTTTCTTCGACTCGTTATTTTTTACTTTATGCAGCAATGTCTTCCTTCCAGCACCTAATCATCATCCTCTTCTCATCATTGTTCATCCACTTCTCTCAAGCTGACGTTGGCACTGCTTCCCATTACGGCCCTCCCTTTATACGTAAGTGCCCCTCTTCCTCTTTTGCTCCTGATATACGATGCATCAGATAAATTATCTGATGCACCGTAAAATAAGAGCAGACTTAGAATTCCAACAAATTGAAATTATTGATTAATAAAATTGTTGTGTTTTGTGAAATGTGACAAGACAGCGACAGAGTGTTTCGGGGGAGGTGCGTCGCAATTTCCGGCGACCAACATGTTTGGTTCTGCTGGAGAAGGTATATGGGACAATGGTGCAGCATGTGGGAGGCTCTATGAGGTGAGATGTATCAGTGCGGCTGTTCCAAGAACTTGCATTCCTGGTCAAACAGTTCAGATTAAGATTGTTGACAGAGCACAATCCTCTGTTTCTAGGCCCTCAACTGACGATACTTCCATGGTTCTTTCCACCACTGCTTTTCAAGTCATTGCAAATGTTTCCTCATCATTAATTAACATTGAGTTCCAACAGTAAGTTATCATTCATCTGTTTATTCTTTCTCAGAAAACTATTGTTATTTTATTTTACAGAATAATTAATGTATTTGATGTATATATATATATATATATATTAGATACATTGAGTATTCAATGAATTAAAAAATAAATGACCAAAAGATACAGTTGTGTTTTGGTTAATTGATTGTTGAAAAATCAAATGTTGAATTGTGGACTAGTTAATTTGATTATATTTGAAAATTAAAAGTTGAGAGTTTATGAAAACTACATTATTTTTTCTAGTTAGGTATTGAAGTGATGTGTTTTTCATGTGCAGGGTTTGAAAATTTGAACAGAGTAGGAATTGGAACCTGGTGAATTTGTTGTTGAGAAATTAAATTTTATGGTAATGGAGGAATTTGTATGAGTATTTAAAATACTAATTGTCAATATCGATGAATATTTATATAAATATTTTCTTCTCAAGATTATTTATTTTTCTTACTTATCTATTTGAGTAATTTTGTGGATGTTTCAAGTTCAAGTGATGAATACAAAACATATTAGGTACATGTTTGGATTCTTGTTGGAAAACACCAACTTTATGCTGACTGCAAATGAACTAACATGTGCTAAACTTGTGTTTGTTGGAGTTTTAAGAGTAAATCAAACATATGCTAACGGTTCAATTATTGTGCAATTATTGATTTGAATATTCATAAGTCATGATTGATGCCGCTTATTGCGAAATCAAGGTGCAAATGTGAGTTTTATTAATATAAATAACATAAAGGCTGACTTGTACCCAATGTACAATTAGGAAATTTAATATAGGATTATTTTCTCTATAATTCAGAATTATTAGATTTGTTATTTTAGCGAATTTATCTTTAAAAGACTTTGTTATATAATAATTTAAGCAACGATCATCTCTATGACAAATTTTCTTAAAATTTTATCTTTGAAGTAGAAGATAATGATATTTTTGGCCTTATTCTACATTTCGATCTTCTTTACTTGGGAAGTGTGTAGATATGAATGTCTCTTCTTCAATGCTTCAACACATTAATTTTGAGTTAAGATTTCTTGCATTTTCACTTTCCAAACCTCAAAAGTGTTGTCTTTGGAAAATTTCTTAATTAATCATTTAAATTTCATGGTGTTCACTTGTAAATTAAATCTATTTGTCCCGCGATAGGTGTCGCTTGTTGTGAAAATAAATCTATTATTAATATATAAAAGTAATAGTACTTGGAAATTCCAGTAAAAGCCTTCTGATAAATGAACTAAATCTTTTCTTATTCCACGGGTATAAAAGTCTTTTGTCAAAATAACACAATAATATTGATTTGGTATTTATTGCTGCTGATGTGGCAGACTCTAATTTTTTGTTGATTATTTGTTTTTAATAATAGATTATTTTTTTTCCTTCCATTTCAAATCTTCACGTTAAATTAAATAAATGGTTAAACCCTAAAAGTTAATTCATCATTAACTGCGTATGTTTTCTATGCGTTGGAAAAATCCAATTCCTCCACTACCCAAAATCAATTACTTGTGCCCTTTCAATTTTCTATGTGTTTCAAATTTTTCATTCTCACGGTATATATAAGTCCCAACAATGGCATACCAATATTCACTTGCTCTTTTACAGGTTTGAACCTTCTTCTCCATTTTTGTTTTCTATTAATATGTACGATTTGGGATTTAACAAGTGAAATCTGTTTTCTTCTTGCAGCTATTTAAGCATTCCCATGGCTCGCCCTATGGATTCTGTGAAGGAAATCAATGAGTCGAAGGATTTGTGGAAGATTGCAGTTAATTGTAAGCATATATGGTCTGTAACAAGTTCTTCAAACAAAGAACACATAGAAATGGTTTTAGTTGATTCGAAGGTGGTATTTTGTTCCCAAATTATATTGTTTTTGTCTAACACACTGTGTTCTGCCTTATTACTAACAAATATTATTTCTGTTTTTTTTTTGAAGCGTGATATGATTCAGGCGATTGTCCCTACTTATTTGGTTTCCAAATTCAAGTCCGAACTATCAGCGGCATGTTCTTATATCATGCAAAATTTCAAAGTTTCGAAAAATGACTTCTCTTTTAAGTCGACGAATCATTCATACAAATTGGTTTTATGTGGCTCAACTTCTGTTAAGAAAACAGACCTTCCTGGCATTCCTGCTTATTACCTTAACCTTATTGGATTGGATGCCATAGTTAAAGGAAGGTTTCAGTCTAATGTTTTGGTTGGTAAGTTAATTGTATTATTTGTCATAGATTACTAAATTTTGTGTAATATTATTTATTTCCTGAACATTTTTTGTTTTTTAGATATCCTTGGAGGTATTACTGAGATTTCTCAATCTCAAATAAATGGTGACAACAACAAGAACAGAATTGTTTTTACAATTGTTGATACCAGGTACGCTAAGTAACATTGACTGGTTATAATTATTTAATTGCAGTTTATTTTTCCTGTATACACAAATTGAATATTATGAACATCCAAGTAACTATTTCGTTTTATTTTCACCAGGAAATCTGTTGTACAGTGGACGCTTTGGGGTCAACTCGCGGTACAGCTTTATGAATATTCTAAAAATTATAAGGAAGATTCCAATATTGTGATTGTATTAATCAATGCAAGGGTTAAAGAGTCTCAAGGTATTTCTGTAATTAAAGTTAACTACAATTTATGTATTCCTTGATAATAATATTTTGTTTTGATTTCCTTTATTCCCTGTGTTATGTATGCATTTGCAGGAGGTTATTCATTATGTGGAGCAATTTTCCGTAAACCATAATCTGCTACATAAGGGCTATAAGTGTTCTTCTCCAAATTTGCTTACTAAGAACAAAAAGGGTTTCTTCTGCAAAATGTCAACCGAGTCACTGTCGTCATTGAGTCACTCTATCATGCTGCCGACTAAATAGTCCGAACCATTCATATTCCATTTCCTATTTCTGAATTCATGAATTTTAAACTAAAGTTTATTATGTTAATTGAACGAAACTTTGATATTTGTTTATGCAGGAGTGCTATTGATTCCTCTTTATTCAAGCAGTGGTTGCATAACTTGCAGACAGAGAATGGTATTCTAGCTTATGGGACGATGTAGGCTTAAGTATGTATTTGCTTTGATGCATGTCTTTTGTTTTTTTAACTGATATGATTTACAGCCTGTTTGAACTGATGAGTTACAGAATTTTATATTGCAGGTTTGGATTTTATATGGCATGATATGAAGTGCAAGATGTTGTGATAAATGCAAAGGGATGATTCATCGGGTCGCGACATCTGATGGAAAGCAGAGATTGCAAAATAACATGGGAGATTTGAAGTTGAAGCCAAGTTTTATATAATGTAATTCTATCATTCTTCTTTTATGTGTGTTTAAAGAAATGTCATATGGGAGATTTGAAGTTGAAGCCAAGTTTTATATAATGTAATTCTATCATTCTTCTTTTATGTGTGTTTAAAGAAATGTCATAAAAATCAGTAGAATTGTTTCTTTTGAAATTAAGCATGTGACTATTAAGACATTTATATTTCAATATTTTTTTATACTTAGAATATAAGATATCGTTATTGTTTATCATGCAGAAAATTGCAAGAGAAATTGATGTTAAACTTACTATTGAGTAGTTGTTTATAAAGGGTGTTGTGTTTATTTAATTATTGATATTGAGTGGAAAATGTTATGTTTTAGATGTTATAGGTGATGGGAGTTGGTCCGGAGTCTGTGGATGATGAAGGCAAAATAAACATTTATCCATTACACTCTGGAATACAGTTCGGTTCCGACTATATTGCTTTGAGAGCCTCATATAACAGTCATTTTTTTCTTAGTATGAGGCTTGAAATAGTTAATTGCTTCTATATTCTTTGCACAATTTACATTACATATGTTGTACCTGTTTGTTTTGCATTATTGTTATTGGCTTTTCACCTTTGTAGGTGAGACTATAAACTTATTTGAGTTTGTTGTAGATTAAATATAGTAATCCGTAAGTTAAAAAATAATTTATTTAATAAAATAAAATAGATAATTTATTATTATTAATACCATTAATAAACCTTTAACATTAAATTGAATATGAACTTGAAGTCAAAAGAAAATGGTTCAAAAGATGTGTGACGTTTAGAGACACACATAATCTATTTAAATTTAAATAAATAATAGTCATACTGAATATTGAAATAAAACATTGGTATTTAAGTCGTTGAATAATTAAAAGATATAAAATGATTCAGTCTTTTGGAAAATTGATTCTTTTTTTTTTTGGGAAAATTAAAAGACATTAGGTGTGTCATTAAAGTTGCACATTCAAAAGATATAAAATGTTTTAATTTTCATTGATAGTAGATTTGATTCAATAAAAGAAATTAATTATGTGATGAAACGTATCCATTCCAAATAAATTAATCATATTTTTTTCGATTTTATAGTATAATTAGGTATTATTTGTTAGATTAAAATATGTTATCTTTTAATAATGATATACGGGTTTCTCTATAAAATTATTATATTTTAATAAGCAAAATTTAAATAGATAACAATTATTTAATAAATAGAACAAAATTTAAAAATTGAAACGTTCACGACATTATTAGCATTATTGTAATAAAATAATATAAAAGAAATTCTAATTTTAAATTTAAATAAACAATAATTATCCAATAAATTATAATTCCAAAAATATCAACTGTTTTAATTTTGAAAATCGAAACGTTTAATCATTATTATGACACAAATCAAACTTTATGATATTTAATTATTATTATTGAATTTGAAATGTTCAATCACTTTATGTCTCTTGATTATATTGTAAAATAAATTAATATTGATCTGACATTTAATGTAGGATGGTATGTCAGCTCTTTATTGGTTGTTTTTTATTTTGTTATATATTATTATTATTATTATTTGTATTATTATTTTTATTATATTTTGTATTGAAATAAGCATCTACTATTAATACCTAACCATATATAAACCCTAAACTATAGCTATTAAATGCCTACGTGAAAAAAAAATATTTATTGGTTAACGTTACTCCCTCCGTTCCTTTTTAAGTGTCGTTTTAGAAGAATTTTTTTGTTCCTACTTAAGTGTCGTTTTATAATTTAATGTTATAATTTGTCAATTATACCCTTATTTTCTCAATAACTCCACCTCACATTTTTCAATTAGTTATTGGAAAAAGAGAGTGTATGAATGAATTTATTTGGAAAGAGAAAAATAAATAAGGGTATGATAGGAAAAATAACTCTAATAATCCATTATCTTGGTGGAAGAGCTTTTTGCTAAAATGACACTTAAAAAGGAACGGAGGGAGTATTTGATTGTCTTGGTTAACGTTATAAAATAGAAGATGTAAAGTGTAATAGTCAATTTTCAATAGAATAAAGTGTAACTTTTTATTTAGATTATATGTCACTCTCTATTTGTCAAAAAACAATATCACCCTCTAAATTATTTATAATATTTTGGTTAGTTGAGTTGTCATTGATAATGCCACTTTTATCTAGAAAACATAATTATCAGATTTTTTATTTTTAATATTGTTATAATTATAGGAAAAAATAATTAAAAATCAGTTTTTAATTACTAATGGCATAACTATATTGGACTATGGGTAATGATAGTACTTTAAAAATTACTGGTGATAAAGTGTAGTAGTCAATTTTCAATAGAATAAAGTGTGACTCTCTATTTGTCAAAAAAAAAATATCACTCTCTAAATTATTTGTAATATTTTGGTTAGTTGAGTCGTCATTAATGTAATATTTTGGTTAGTTGAGTCGTCATTGATAATGTCACTTTTACGTGGAAAACATAATTATCAGATTTTTTATTTTTTAATATTATTATAATTATAGGTATGAAATAATTAAAAGTCAGTTTTTAATTACTAATGGCATAACTATATTGGGTAATGATACTACATGTTCCAAATCTATTCATCAGTTTTTTATAAAATTAAATAATATTTATTGATTATTATTATTATTATTATTATTATTATTATTATTATTATTATTAATGTATATTAATGTATATCACCAAAACAATTTTTAGGAGTTAAAAATGAAATAAATTTTATTTGCGTGTTTTTTATCATCCTAACGTAATATAAGTGGATAAAATATATATATATATATATATATATATATATATATATATATATATATATATATATATATATATATATATATATATATATATTAAAATTATGTTTAAAATGTGTCAATAATTCATGAAGTTAAAGGCTATTGGAACAGACATACACGAGTAAATGACTATTTAATTATCATAGCTATTAAAACTCATGTTTTTAACTTTTCATGTAAAATCAATTTTCCATTGCTCAATGCAATTAATTTGAAAGGTCACACAGGAAGATGAAAAGTTTCTTAATGCAGATACGGAAACTCAAATTTTTTAGTTTTTCATTCAAAAGGTAGACTTTTTTAAATCTTAAATTCAATTAAATGATAATTATAATATTGAATGAAATTATTATTATTGAATTGAAAACTAAATAATTTCTCATAATTATTAATTTAAAATTTATTTATAATATAACTAATTTGTTTATACTACTAATTTGTTATTTTATTTAATTTTTTTATTAAAACTAAAAGTTCTAACTTAAAATAAAATATATTTTATAATCATTTAGATTATTAGAAAAGGTTAATAAAAACAAATCTAAATCAATAGAGATAAAATTTATAACTTTTTACTACAATTTAAAACTTTTTTTTTTATTCCAAAGTTAATTATTTAGTTTTCCATTATAAAAATATAAGAATAAAAATTATTTTGTAATTATTTAGATCCTTATGTGAGATAAAATTTATTTTTAAATTATTTAAACTTTTATAGAAAGGTTAATAAAACAAAATAAATTTAATTGAGATTTTGTAATTTTTGTAAACTTATGAAATAACTAAAACTTCTCAGAATTTTTTCAAATTAACTTCATAATTTAATCATGTTAAAAATATGTTAATGGGTAGTTATGAAAATTTAATGATAAATGGTAATCATAAAAAATAATGATAAAAGATAAAAATTTATTAATATAGTCAATCTTATAAATTGAACAAACTACGATCGTTTTTGCATTTTAAATTTGAGATTTTATATTTATTACACTATCCAATGGAGACTATTTAATCGGACTATTTTAGATATATGAGAATAAATATATATTATTTACCATACATAGGTTTTAAATTTCTATTTTTTTTATAATTGTACATATTCAAGATCTAATTACTCTATTAACATATTCATATTTTTATTATTTATTTAATTTTTAAATATTTTAAGTATACATTAAACGTAGAAACTTTTAATATTTGAGGGGAGATGTCATACATTTTAGGTTTGAAAAAAATGAGCTAATATCTCAAATAGATTTAATAAATTTTATTCTCTAACTATATTTAATTTCTTAATTAAAAATATATTTTTTAAACTTATAAAATTATATGTTTTTTATATTATAATAATATACGTAGAAACTCTTAAGCATTTAACTGGAGTGGTTATACATTTTACGTTTGGGAAAATGGGCTAATATCTCAAATAGATTTAATAAATTTTTAGAATTAACTCATTTGGATTCAACTGGGGTTTCTTAACTCATCTGAATTGACGGGTAGATGTGAACGTATCTATGAGATACCAGTGATTGACGTTTCTTAACTCATCTGAATTGACGGGTAGATGTGAACGCATCTATGAGATACCAGTGATTGAAGGATCATTTTAATGTCTATCTTTTAACTATTTCTTTTGTTACTGTTTTATATATATTGAAGTTATAAAATTAATTGACGGGTAGATGTGAATGTATCTATGAGGTAATTACGTGAATATTTATGAAGTGCAAAATAAGTTATATTATGTTTGATATTCCAAACACATGAATTAAATTTTGATAAATGATTATAATGTATAAATATATTAATGTTATCTAACTGAAAATATGATGTCATATTTAATAATTTAGTCATTGATACGTGTAATATGAATCCATATGTTTATTGTTTATACTTAAAGAGCTAAAAAATTTGATGTATTATTAGCTCTTTCATTGTTAACTATTATGTTTTTGGGATTAACATTGACTAAAATTTGTTTGCATTTTGGTTAAATATATATGGTTGATTTATATAGATGAACTTTACAAGTGATATTTGGATATATGTAATGTGAAACCTCGACCAGACCCGTGCGATAGCACAGGTTTCCTACTAGATTGGTGTATTTTCTGGTGCAAACATAATTATGAATTGGTACTTTTATAAACTTACATACAAAGTGTTAATTGGTGTATTTTTTATAGATATGCAGTTAACAGACGCTGAGTTGAAAAACTTGACACTCATTGAGATTGAGAATATGTTGCAGTCCAATCGAAGAAGTTTGCATGAATTTAAGGATATGCCTTACCCTGATTCTTATGTCACACGACACGTTGGCAATAGACTGATTTATGACGAACGTGATTATAATGCCGATACTGAGCGAGAAAACTTCAACAATCTCTTTCGTGCCCTTACAGGTGACTGTTTTTCTTTATATTATGTTCTTTCTTGCCCTTATTGTCGTGATTCCCAGCTCCCAGCATTCATTTAATCTGTCTATTGACATTATGTGCTTTAATATCTTGACCTTATTTGTTTTTAAATTTTTAGAAAAATAAATGTTTACATTCTATTTAATAGATGAGCAGCGTTCAATCTTCCACACAATAATGAAAGCTGTCAGGAAACAAAAAGGAGGGGTGTTTTTTTTACATGGTTATGGAGGGACCGGTAAAACTTTCATGTGGAGAACACTATCAAGTGCACTTTGTTCGAAGAAAAAAATTGTTCTTACTGTTGCTTCAAGTGGCATAGCTTCATTATTATTGTCAGGCGGAAGAACTGCTCATTCGAAGTTCAAAATACCTGTGCCAACACTTGACAACTCTACTTGCAATGTTGACAAAAACACTGAACATTCACAGTTATTTGAGGAAACCGATGTCATAATATGGGATGAAGCACCGATGGCTCATAAAAATTGCTTTGAGGCATTGGATAAAACACTTAAAGATGTCATGAGCAAAAAGGGTCTTGGCAATAAAATCTTTGGTGGCAAAGTAGTTGTGTTTGGAGGAGATTTCAGGCAGATTCTTCCAGTTGTTCCAAGAGCAGGACGTTCTGATATTGTTCATGCATCAATATGCTCCTCTTATATTTGGGACTATTGTCAGGTCCTAACACTAACAAAAAACATGAGACTTCAGCAAGGAAGAGATGGTACAAGTTCTACCGAAATAGCAGAGTTCTCAAAATGGATCTTAAATGTTGGGGATGGTAAGATTTCTGAACCAAATGATGGATTGGTTGACATAGAGATTCCTCCAGAACTATTAATTACCAATTTTGAGGATCCTATCAAAGCTATTGTTGAAAGCACATATCCCAATTTGGTTCATGTATTCCAAGATGTTGCATATCTACAAGGAAAAGCGATTCTTGCCTCAACCATTGAAGTTGTGGATAAAATCAATCATTATGTATTGGATCTTATACCAGGTAAAAAAATATTTAACTTTCTTTTATTCATACATACAACAAAATAACGTTGATGTTGAATTACCTAATGTTAATTTGTTATTGTTTGATTGCTTTTTAGGAGAAGAGAAAGAGTATCTTAGTTACGACTCAATTGATAGAACTGATACGAGTTATACTGAAGCTTATGAAGTTCTAACTCCAGAATTTCTTAGCAAACTAAGAACATCAGGACTACCAAATCATAGGATCGAGTTGAAAGTTGGTACCCCTATTATGCTGATGAGAAATTTGGACCAAAGTGACGGATTGTGCAATGGAACAAGATTAATTGTTACAAGATTAGCAAATCATGTCATTGAGGCAAAAATCATGTCTGGAAAGAACATAGGTAACATTTTTTACATTCCTCGAATGTCTATGTCACCTTCTGAGTCGCCGTGGCCATTCAAGTTGATTAGGAGACAATTCCCGATAATTGTCTCTTACGCAATGACAATTAATAAACCACAAGGTCAATCACTTGATAGTGTCGGGTTATATTTGCCTTCTCCTGTTTTCAGTCATGGACAATTGTATGTTGCAATTTCAAGAGTTACTACCAAAAGTGGTCTTAAAATTTTAATACACGACAAGGAGAAAGTCCCGTGCTCGACCACTACAAATGTTGTATACAAAGAAGTTTTCCAATCACTTTGTTAGAAGGTAATTTTGATAAACCTATCTTTTTAACTAAATGTCACACACTTGGTTTATTTATTTTTTTTCAAAGTTTTGATAAATCAAAATTTATTTTATGCATTTCACGATGCAGGTATATGATACAGGCGTTGATACTGACTGGTTTTATCATTTAAGCAAATAGCATTTGAAAATTGTACCATCTATATGTTTATTGTTTTATTTCAAGAACCAAAAGTTAAGATGCATTATTACCTTTTTCGTTGTTAAACATTATATTTTTAAATTTAACATTACTGAGTTTGGATTACATTTTGGTTCAAGTTACATGTTTGATATATGTAAAGGAACTTTGCAAATCATAATTAAGTACGTGTAATGTGAAATACCGACCAGACCCGTGCGACAGCACGGGTTTCCTACTAGTATAAATAATATTTGAACACATTAAAATTTTGATCACAAGTGATAAAGAACAATGATAGCAAATCCATAGTAAGTAGGAGGAAGATAAAAGACAAAAAAAACACAAATTGTTTACTTAGTTAGATCAAACTAATCTATTACAAGGGACAACAACTCTTCAATCCACTAAACTTTCAAAATTGTTAGAAGAGTTAATAAAAAATTTAGGCAAAATACCATTCTGGTCCCTTAACTATACCCCAAGATCTATTCTAGTCCCTTATCTTTAAAAAGTGTCAAAGTGGTCCTTTAATTGTTAAAAAATGACCACGTTTGTCCTTTTCGTCCATTTTTTTCAAACGGCGTCAACTTTTGCTTGGGTGGACCTAACATGGTATTTGGTCATACACGTGACACGTGACTTGGCACACATTCATCTTCAAGGTCATTAAAATTCTGAAAAAACATTCCAAAAATTTTGTTTTAACCAGGATTTGAAAACCCAAGTCATTGGGTTTGTAAGCAATAACAACTTACCATTAGATCATTTCACAGTTGATGTTCAGTTATACTAATCATATAATATGTATGAGCAAAACAAACTCCATTGTTAAAGCTTGAAAAACAAACCCAGAAAAATAATTTTGCAATGTGCTATGAACAATATGTAATCCTGTTAAAACAAAATCAAAGTTTCCTTAAAAATAGTTCCACATGGAATCTACAACTAGAATTTGCTCTGTGTTTATAGAGCTGAAAGTAATTGATAGAAACTAGAAAGTGTAGCCACTCTTCTAATAATGCGTCTTTATTTAAAAAAAAATGTATCAGACTCTAAAATATCAAGTAACAAACTCCTTAAACCAAGTTGGAGTTTTACATTCAATTTCCTTCAAAATCAAATTAAAACACAGAAAACAAAACAAAAAACTAACAAGCAGACTCTAAAGAACCAAGTACCAAACATTAATCATGAAGTACCACTGGTATTTAATTTCTTAGAAATGAAACATAATTTTTACAAGTGGCAAAACAAATCTCAATTCCAAAAACCCTAACTAACTTCAAATTTCAGATATACACTCCCAGAAAGCTACGGTGAGTATTTAAAAACACCACTGATGTTCATGATGTTAATTGAAGAATGAAAGCTATTGTTTTGGAACAAAAAGCTAAGTAAAATGTCTGCTGCAGATTATCTTCTTTATCTTTGCATCAACTTCAGCCTTAAGCTCAAGCTTCAGCCATGGCTTCTGGACCATTCTTTCTTGGTAACAGTGATTCCGAGAGGATTCTTCAAGCGTCACTCATATCGATACTAGTAAGGTAATTTACCTACCAAGGTTCTTGATTTTTTTGGATATTGGTTTCATGTGTTTTACCCTTTTTGGGTAATTTTAGAATTTGGGTCTCGTTCGACGAAGAAGTTAATTGCTTTTAGGAAATTTTGATGTTCATTGTATCTCTGATTTTAAATTTCTAAATTAATATTATATTTAATTAGTAGACTTAATCATAAAAGAAAAAATTACTCAATTAAAATAATCCACAAGGCAATTTAAATAAACACGTGTCTGCCACATGTATGCCACATACGCCATTCCATTGACTTTGACTAACGGAGCTGGCGGAAAAAACAAACGTGGTCCTTTTTGAACAATTAAAGGACCACTTTGACACTTTTTAAAGATAAGGGACCAGAATGAACCTTGGAGTATAGTTAAGAGACCAAAAAGGATATTTTGCCAAAGATTTATAAGAAAATAATCACTCAAGTTCTCAAGAACAAACAAACCATATTTTCTTTTCAAATGTTTCTCTATCTTTTTAATTTTCTATTTATAATCATACAAGCTCAAGGTATTTAGAAGTGTTCTCCAATCCCCTTAGATACCTCCAAAGGTTTCTGAAATTCCAATAACAAAATCATATGATTTTTTACCCTTGCAAAATTTCCATTATGATTCACAAATCTTCTGTGTGTCTTTAGTTCTAAGGTTATGAAAACAAGAATGATTGAAATACGTATTTTATTTTATAACAGCTTAAATCAAACAGATCCATAATAAGATATAACATGACTCATCAACGAACAAATTAGCAAACCAAAACGACCAAGCTCAATACCCGTAAACCGCCTCAACTGGACCCGATAACTAATAAACTTTAGTCGTCAAGACTCTACCGCCATCACCCTTGTCTGTTTGTGGAACTATGTTCTTGCAGATTTAATCAAGAAGTAATCAAAGCTAAAGCAAGTCATCTTGCCTATCATGGTTTATTTCTGATGATTGCAGTATCGAAATTTTATCCGGACAATAAAAATTGATTTCTCAATTTTTATAGTTTTTGATTAACATAAAAAATACAATAATATTTTAATTTAGTCTTTCATTTTTCACGGATCTTACCATTGTTTTTAATTTCTTCGTGAAAAAAAAATATGGATTTAGGGGGCTTTGGCTAATATGCATAAGGATTTTACTTATGCATCATGCATAAGCCTACATAAGCCATTGGATCATGTTTTTATCTATGCACGGTAACTGCACCCGATTTAGGGTTTTAGTGTTTTCTTGCAAATTATCAAAATTCAAAAAATTCAAATTCAAAGGTTAGTTGACAAAATATTTAATCATGGTCAAAGACTAATTATAGATTTACCAAAGGAGTTTTTCTCTTTGGTGTTAGGAATCTTCATAATCTGAGGCTGTTACGCTTCTTAAATGGAGGGCGACGGAAGTTACAATATATGCTATTATGGAGGGAATCCAAGGGTCGCTTCATCAATACGGCTGTTACGCTTCTCAAATCATTCATGCTTCTACAATCACTTGTCAGTACTATTTTAAAGTGGAGCATATCTTTTCAACTACATAAAAAAAAATATAGACATATAACAAGTGACAAATCCAAATTTATTGAGCTTAAAGCTAAATCAAAAAAATGTAGATGTCACATTAAAAGACAATAATAGAGGTAAAATATTAGGAGATGGTATATATTAAATCCCTCTAAATTCACCATAAAAAGAGTGTTTTATATGTTGAGGATTTTAAACATAACTTGTTATGCATTAGTTACTTGTATGACAAGTGATGTGAATCAAACTCAGGTTATTATCAAATCTATACATATTTATGAACAATGTATGATAATAGCAGCATTCATATGTCTGAACTTTTTTCAATTGTCCATATATTAGAATGTACAACACAAGTAAAATTTCTCATGAGTACAGACACATTATTTTTTTTCCCTTCATATTTACACTAATTTTTTTAATTCTTCTTGTCGAGGCTTATTCACCAGGTTGCACTTATAGGCCTTCTTATTCCTCTTAATTTTTCTGTTCCCTTTCGAACCTTTGGTGAATTCGATCTCTGTAAAAGCTGCAGCAACACATGATAAACACTCATTCACAATGATGTTAGTAAAATACTAATAGGAATAAAGAGAAATTATATTTGAAACATTAAATCCACGTAGTACCGCCACTTCAAATTGAAGGCGTGTTTGGTGGTTTCTGACACAAGTACATAACCCAGATAAGGTTATTATTAATATCAACGTGACAACGTGTCAGTGTATGTGGTGTTCCGTTGTCTCTTTTTCATAGCACTTAATTACTTACCTCTTGTCTCCTCTTGCTCTCTGCTTCAGCCTATTTCAAACTCAAAAATAGATGAATATGTTAAGTATCAGAAAACATATTCATGACACAAGTAAGAAAATAAGAGCATAAATAAACAATTTCTCTATTGTTTACCAGAATTTGTTTTAGCTTTTCATTCTCTTCTTTTAGATGATTCAGTTCTGCCTCTAGCTCGACAGTGTATGCCTGCATTACAAGAATTTTCCATTAGGTAAAGGATCATTAATTGAAACAAAGAGTAGAGAATGATGAACACAAAACCTGTCTTCTTGCTCGAGAACGAGCAGCCGATTCTCGATTTTTCAACATCCTACGTAAAATTCATGGAAATAATCAAAAGATTTATAATGGATACACCATGGTTTAGCTCTTTGGCTTCTTCCACCTTACAAGCAGGACAATCCTCATAGTATTGCTTCTTCTTCAACAGTGGTATACTCATATTCTCCTCCTCCATTTTTGTAAAAGAATTCCACTTCTACCTTTTTTTTTTCTCTCTCTATCACCTTTATATGCAATATTATAGAAGAAGATTAATCTGAAAGAGATATATCAATACAAAGACATGCTTTCGTCCTATAAATAGTTGAATAAAAAACTGAATTTTACTTTTCAATTATTGAGATAGCCTGAATCCATCGAACCTAATGTTGTTGCATGCTTGTAAAAAATTTATTATTTTTTAAGTTATTTAAAGGGGTTTAAAACCCCCGCAATCTATTTATTTTTAATTAGTATTGACTTTAATTGACGTGGCGTTACACGTGGCGTGCCACGTAAGCCTCCGTTAGTGAAATTTAACGTGAGAGACTAAAAATAGGGAGGGAAAATATTACGAGGACCATTGTTTAAAGAAATTTTTTGCAAGGACTAAAATTAAAAATTGGACTAAAAACTTATTTAACCCTTTACTATATGTCACGTATTTTAAAAAGTGACATATAGGCGTTTTTGGTAGCCAAAGTGGGAATGAGAGACCAAAAGTGTTTAAAAACAAAATAAAGGGACTAAAATCGTGAAAACACCAAAATAGAGATTCTATAATTAAGTCTATTATTTTTAATCTAAAAGTCTATATTGGTTTAATTAGTACAAAGTTTATCTATTTAATCAATATAAATTCTTTCCTAAAATAAGATTCTTTCTCCTTCTTTCCCATTCCAGTATTCCATTTTTTTTATATAAAATGCTTCAATTTGTATTATTTTTTATTAATTTACTAACTATAAGTTTATTTTTAAAACAAAAATTATAATAAAATTTATTTTAATAAAAAAATATTTCTATTTAATATAATAATAATAAAAATAAAAAGATATAAAATAAAATAAATAATAATAGTGAAAGACTAATCATTTTTATGAGAGATAATATTCTACCATTCTCTTCAATTTTATTATAAAAATAACTTACAATAATAATAATAATAATAATAATAATAATAATAATAATAATAATAATAATAATAATAATATATTATATATTTTATTTTAAATAGAATAAAATATAATATTTAACCACTTTTATTTATGTGTGAACCAAATATCTATAAAAATTCCTATATGAATTTTCAAAATATGTTTTTTTTTTATAGTTTTTTCCAATGTTTTAAAAACCTGATTGAACTGTCTGGTTGAACCGGTTCAATCTTAAGGGTCTGTTTGGTTCAAATGAGGGGGAGGGGAGGAGAGGAATTTTAATGGAGGGAAGGGAAGGGGAGGGGAGGAGAGAGATTTTTTGTAATTATATATATCTTTGGTTCAAACGAGGGGAGGGGAGGGGAGGGGAGGGGAGGGGGGGGGGGGGGAGGGAAGGGATTTCGTTTAAAAATATGTTTGGTTCACGAGGGGGGAGGGATTTTAATAATAATTTACAAATTTATCTTTGTAATTTTATATAAGTGATATGATATTCAATTGTAAAAATTTCATAAATATTTTCTTAGAAATAATATTTGTATAACTGAGTGATTAAAAAGTCATAACTTATAGCATAATATTAAAAAAATCGAGTGCACTTGATTCGTATTATAACTCTCGACACAAAATAAACCATGCGTTGATAACAACTCCTGAATACATAAAATAAATTATAATAAAAAACAAAAAACTATAGTAGTTATAATTTTTATTAAATAAAAAAATAAAAAATAATTTGAAGGTGAAGAATAATTATAATAAGTTGATGGAAGGCTTGGAAGCAATAGAGAAAAAATTACAAAAAGAAAAATAGGAACATGAAAGAAAATAATATTTTTAAAATAATAAAATAAAATTGAGGATATTTTAGTAAATATATTAATTTAATTAATATTAAAACTCATATCCCCTCCCCTCCCCTCCGAATCCTCCCGATTCGGGGGAACGCAAAAAGTGTCATTTGGAGAGATTTTGCTCCCCTCCCCTCCCCTCCTCTCCCCTCCTAAAAATTGAACCAAACACATTTCATTTTAAATATTCCCTCCCCTCCCCTCCCCTCGCTTTACCTCGAACCAAACACACCCTAAACCATTGTCTAATTCGGTTTGATTTGAACCAATAAACGGTTAGGTCTATAAAATTGGAATAAAATTGCTTCAAGTTCAAAAAACAAAAATAACCATAAAATCTGAATCGGTTTTGGCGACCCAGACGGTTCAATAAATCAAAGATGATTTTTTTTTATGTTCTACTTCATTTTATTTCTTTGTTTAAATCTAAAAAATTAATTATAGCAAACATTTAAAATTGTATAGATGGAAAATAAAAAATAAAATTGAAAGACACAAGACAATTAGGGGTAGGAATAGGCTGGGCCGAGTTAGGCTTTGCCAAGCCTGAATCTGGCCTGCTAAAAAATTCAAAGCCTAAGCCTGGCCTGTAGCCTATCGTAGGCTTATTTTTTTGGCCTGAGTCTGGCCTTTTAGAAGGCCTGATTGGCCTGTTAGCCTACTTAAAAGCCTATTTCATTTGAACATTTATAAATAAGTCATTCAACTCAACTTTATATAGACTAACAAATTAAAAGATCAGTGAGATTAAATGTTTGTTTGCATTGACTTATTTGAGTTTACCTAGTAGTATAAATTTTGTGATACTATTTGTTTGAAAAAACTTATGAAAATAACTTATGACATTGTTCATAAGATTTTTTTCATCTTATTTTCATAATTTCTTTAAGATAACTAATATTTATTTTTATATTTTAATTCAAAATACAAAATATAATATAATATTAATAAAATTATTCAAATTTATTTAAATAGGTCAGCCTCATAGACTTAAAAGGCTTTTTATATGGCCTGTGGCCTAGCCTTTTTAGCTAAATAGGCTTATAAAAAAGCCTAGACCTTTTCTATTTATGTAAAAAGCCTGGTCTGACCTGACCTTGGCCTATGTAGGCTGGACCGTAAGCCCCTGTTAGTCGGCCTGGCCTATTCCCACCCCTAAAGACAATGTAAATATAATTAGAAAGAGAAGAAATAATGTAATATTTGTGGGCGCGGAATAACTTATGTTGGTCTTGGAAAAGATGTGAAAAATTATACTGATAAAGAACTTATGACTTTGAGTTAAGCAATTAGGACAAATATATAAATAATGGTCCTTAACTAATTTTATAATTTGTTTTTAGATCTTACATTACATTCTTCTTATTTTGTAAGGTTGTTTATTAGTCCCGTATTTATCTAAGAATTTTATTTTAAAAATTATGATATAAATTAATTTAATTAGGATAATTAATAATATATTTATTTATTTTCTTAATTTAAATATAATATACGGTTCAATGACGGTTTAACCGGTTGAACCGTTTGAACCGTGATCCGCATGTTTTAACGATTCTTTCAGCGGTTCGGTTTTTAAAATATTGATTTTTTCTACTAACGGATTTCATCTTTTTAATTTAAATAATCTTTTTATTATATTATAATTATCTCAACCGGTTGTATCAATATTTTTTGAGATTAAAGATAGGTGGCAAACTAGTTTTACACTATATCATCCAATAGAATTGTAACAATTTGCCATGTCATATCAAATTTTTAAATTAAAAGTGTGAGAATACACACCCTGATTGGTTGAAAGTGTAAAAATAATTTATAATTCTATATAACTTACTTTTGATACTATTCTCTAAATATTTAATTTAATTTTGAATTAATTTTTAAAATCTTTTTATTTTACAAAAAGAAATACTATTATAGTATTAGAATATTATCTTTAGAGAATAGTATTAGAATATTATTAATGATAAAATCTTTCTATTTTACAAAAAAAATACTATTAAAAAAAACTATTTTATAAAGATACTATTCTCTAAAGATTATAATTTTTAAAATCTTTCTATTTTACAAAAAAATACTATTATAACTTGTTTTAAGAAATGATAAAGATAACTTATTTTAAGAAATATTAAAACTTGTATTTGATCCACAACTAAATTATTATGTACTAATTATTTTTATTTTAAAAATAATAAAATAACTTATTTAAAGAAATGATAAAAATAACTTTATTTTAAGAAATATTAGTAAAAAAACACGTGATTTTTATACATAAGAATTAAAAATACATGATTTATTATATTTCTTAGTAACAAATATTATTTTTCATCAAATAATTATTAATATTTCTTAAAAATGTATGATTTGTAATACTTATTAATATCAAAACATATTTTTATATATATTTTTTAACTTTAATTAAATTTTTCTGTTTTTTATGTAAATAAATTTAAATTATATTTACTTAAAATACACTATAAAATTGATATATTTTAAAATAAGAAAAAATTTATTTATTTTACTAAGAATCTTGATTTTTTTAAAGAAATATTCCGAATCACATTTTTTATAAAATTGAAGAGTGATTTAATTGTTAGAAAATTAGGAGATATCTAATTAATTAATTTTATGAAAAAAAAGAATAAAATATAATTTGATAAAATCAAAATTATATATCACCAAAAATAGATTAAAACTATTTTAAATAAGAATCACGAATCACTAATTAGTCATTTCTAACTATTAGATTAAAATAAAATCAAAGATTATTAATGAGTATAACTATAAATGTAACATATTGGTGTAATTTGATCTCTTATATATATATATATATATATATATATATATATATATATATATATATATATATATATATATATATAAATAATAAGATAAAATCAAATGACCCCAAATATGATATTATCAGTTTTTTCTTTTACAAAATAAAAAAATAGATAGAAAGTTTTTATATTAGTTATAGAAAAACAATATATTCATGGAAGCACTTTTGTCTTTGTAGAACAAAACATAAGGTTATTATAGTCTTTGAACAAAATGTGTGTCTTTTTCCACTTTCCTTTCATTTCACCGCTGAAACAAAATAGAGGCCGGTCCCACCCAGTGTAGTTTTCATTCCTCCTCACTATTCATAAATCACAAACGGCGAAAGAATCTCGTATTTTGAGCTTTCATTCCTTCTTCATCTTTCCCTTCTAACAGACACAGTGAAAAGTAGAGAGCGGCAATGGCCATGCATGGAACCTCTCTTCTAGTTCCATCAGTTAAAGAGTTGGTAAAACAACCAATAACCAAGGTTCCAGAGCGATACCTTCAACCAAATCAAGACTCAATTGTTGTATCAAACACAAATTCTTCAGTTCCTGTTATCGACCTAACTAAATTGCTCTCTAATGATCCAGCTGAGCTACAAAATCTAGACCGTGCTTGTAGAGAATGGGGTTTCTTCCAGGTTCATTCACTTTTACTATAATTTCTCTCTTAAAAAACTAATTTATGAATTATAATATATTCTTGAAAATTATAACTGCAGCTGATTAATCATGGAGTGAACCCTTCCATTGTTGAAAATATGAAGATCGGTGTTGAAAAATTCTTCAACCTTCCAATGGAAGAGAAAAAGAAATTATGGCAAACACCAAATGAGTTTCAGGGGTTTGGTCAGTTGTTTGTTGTATCTGATGAACAAAAGCTTGAATGGGCAGATCTGTTTAACATTATCACTTTCCCATTGGCCACAAGGCATCCGCGTCTCATTCCTACCATTCCCAAACCATTCAGGTTTTCTCACTTTCTCGATTTATATGTGTTAGATTAATCAGGCATTATTGATTATTTAATTAAAATATAATTTGCTTGTTTTATTCTAGAGATCATCTAGAGACTTATTGTTTAGAAATGAAAAATACTGCTGTCAAGATAATTGGTATTATGGAGAAAGCTCTGAAGATCAAAGCTAATGAAATACTAGAGTTATTTGAAGATGCAGGTCAAGGACTGAGACTGAATTACTATCCTCCATGTCCGCAACCAGAAAATGTTATTGGAATTAATCCGCATTCGGATTCGGGTGCCCTTACTATCCTTCTCCAACTCAATGAAGTGGAAGGCCTTCAAATAAAAAAAGATGGAATGTGGATTCCTATCAAACCTCTCCCTAATGCTTTTGTCATCAATATTGGAGACATGTTAGAGGTAATAGACACTAAAATTTTCACAATATTGTTATCAAATCGAGATTAAATACACTCTAAAAAACACCGTAAGCTATAAGTCATTTGCTGCTATTGACGAATGGTTACTCTAGTGAAGCTATAAGTAAGCTAACATATTCTCGGCGGGGTTGAATTGGTTACTCTAGTGATGATATTTTAAATCCTTTTGCAGATATTAACGAATGGAATTTACAGAAGCATTGAGCATAGAGCAACCGTCAATGCAAAGAATAAAAGGATATCTATTGCTGCATTTAATAGGCCTCAAATGAGCAAGGTTATAGGTCCAACACCAAGCCTTATAACTGCGGAAAGACCTGCTATGTTCAACAGAATTGGAGTAGTTGATTACCTGAATGGTTTCCTGTCACGGAAGCTGCAAGGGAAATCTTTCTTAGATGTTGTAAGGATTCAAAGTGAGACTGCTAAATAGTTAAACTTTTGAGGGTTTTGCAAGAAAAGAAAGAATGTAGAATTAGTTTAGAAATAAAAGTGGCAGACATGCTATAGGTTAGTTTTATATTTGCAGGAGATATGATACCTGGTACAAAGTTTATATTATTCAACATTGAATGTGTATTGTTGAATTAGTTATCCAATATTTGGCTTATATGTGGGAAAAATAATACTACATATACTTTGGATTTAAGGAAATGTCTGTGAAAAATATAATTAATGTGTGAATGAGAGTTTTGTACTTGAACAACATTAGTCACAAAATTCAAAATAAAGAGAGGCAAGGGATACACGGTGATTCTTAATGTACCTAAATTTTGAAGATGTATCTCTGGATGCATCAAATATTTACTGAAACATCAATTGTTCTAGAGATGTATATTCGGAAATATTAAATTGATCCTAAATTTTGAAGATGCATTTTTGGACGCATCAAATATTTACAGAAACATCAATTATTTTAGAGATGTATATCCGGAATAAAGTAGGATGTATATTTCCAAAATTTTGCCTAGGAGACAGCAGAAAAATGCAATTGAAAAACACCGATTTGACCAAATCAAAATATCATTGATATCATAAAATCAGCAATATATAAGTGATTTTAACATAAAATGAACATTACGTTTCAATATCCAGATAGACATTCTAACATCTTGATAATATTATCGGCCGATCTCAAAAGAGTCGCATTCAAACCGAAAAAAAGATAATAAAAAGATATAGAATATAGATAGAGTCACATCCTAACCGATAAAAAGATATAGAGTATAGATAATAAGTAGCACTAAAAACCAGTAAAAAGACACGTCCGCACGGAGGAAGAGAGACCATAGACAATTAGACATCATCCCCAGCTGAATTTTTCTTCCAATACTAAACGAATACGATGTCGTTTGGGTCTTCTCTGTTATCTCCTCCGCCGCATCTTGTTTGCCGGAAACGTAACAGAATCTCTCCGTTCAAGGCCGCTGCAAACGTCCCCGATTTCCTCTCTGCAGACTGGTCAGTACTATTCTTTTCATTTTCCATTCCTATTTCTAACATCACCATCACCATCATCATCATTATCGTCATCATCTTAATACTACAGGTTTGAATCTCGCAAGAAAAAACCGTTTGGTCCGAGATTAGATGTGAGCACAATTTGGTTTGAATCTTCTTCATTTTTTAGTTTCATTTGGTTGATTGAATTTAATTAATTTTGTTGTAGTTCACTGCAGAAGATGCTGTTCATCATCAGCTTGAAGCGTTGAAGTATAACGATCAGCCTCGTCAAGATTATGGAATTGAAGTCATGTACAGGGTAGGGTAATTGTTTTCTCACTCTCTCTGTTTTCTTCTTCAACTAAATTTTAATACCTAATTTATCCCTCTGTTATGGTTTTCTTTATAGTTTGCTGGATTTGATCCTTTTGAAAGATCAACCTATTTTGGACCATTCTTTGATCTCGGTCAGGTTAGTATAAATGCTATTTTTGACACACAAATTTCGACAACAATTTAGAAAGTTAATTTAATGCCTATGAAGCACGGATACCGAAAACACGACACGACACAGTAGCTAACATTTTGACAGTGGTAATTTGAAAAATGAATAAATTAAACGTAATCATAAGTGTTGGCGTCGGTTTCAGACACGGACACACATTTTTCTAGAGGTGTCGGTGTTAGAGGTTAATGCAGTTTACTTACGTAGCAATTGTGTTTAGTTGATGATTAATGAATATAACTGAGTGATGCAAGTCATCAATCCTTTATTAAAACACGATTTTTAAGGTGTTCAAAAATGAATGATGAATGTCGTGGTTAATGGATACCATGTATATTTGAAAACCTTAAAAGTTAAAACCATGGTTAATTGTATTCTATGAAAGGTTAATGAGTTGTAACACCTTGTCATATACAGCTAAAACATGTATTTGAACTGTGGTAAAGTATTATGGTGAAGTATCAGTATTCAGTACCGGGTACGTGCCTGGTACTGGGCATACTGTATGTATTTGAACTGTGGTAACCATCTTAAATATTGTCGAAAAGGGTTGTCCTTGTCCCATATTTTTTGTCAAAAATACACAGCACTTTTTTTATAAGCAATAACACAGCTTTTTATTGATTGCAACTATATAGTGTATTGTATACGATGACGGTAAAGCAAATATTGAAACTTTTGTTTTGCAGTTTGAAAGATTCAGGCGTATTTTTCATCATTCTACTTACAGAGTCTTATTGGGTCACAAAGAAAGAAAGATCATGAGTAGTTTATTTGTGGAGGAGGTAAATAGAATGAATGTCGAAGTAACTTTCTTTCATTTCAGCACTAAATGTCGCTGTCATATGTTTAGAACTTTAGTTTATAGAATTTATTGATTAAGTATACATTTGGATATGTGCATTTCCACTACATGAGTTCTTAATAGTATTCTTTTTCATTTTTTACTTTTCTGTTGTGTGATGAACTTCAAACAGAATAAGTATAAGCAACGGATTTGGGTTCGTGGATGTCGACCAGAGGAAGAGGAGATATTTCAATTTACAATGGTTCAGGTTTGATCATTATTGTTATCATCCTTGTTAGACATGTATAATGTATTATTCTGTTTCCATTTGCAATGTTTTATATTGATGTTAAATCATTTCAATTCAGAAAGCAATTAGAACATTCAATAAATGATTTATGTCTCAACACCTCACTTACACATACATAGACACCTAACACAACATCGACAATGATAATAATTAAAAAAAGAAAGATAAATTAAATGTATTAGTATGAATCCATGATGTGTCATTATCCTAGACCAACACATCAATCATCAGACACATTTTTAATTTGAGGTGTCGGTCTTGCGTGACCTATAGACTATAATATAGATTATCTGATACATTTTGTGCATGTCTTGAATTTTGATGCATGCTAAGTTGTGCTGTTAGAACATTTAATTTTGATAGTCCCTTGCTTAATTCAATGTGATATGAAATTCTAAAATAATGATATTTTTTCAGTTCCCTCTGATACACTTGTTGTTATTGGCAGAGGGTTGGCGGTTGCTGGGATGGTTATTGGCTGACCGAGTCACTGCTTCACAATACGGATACATTTTCTGGTGGGTTAGCTTATTGAAAAACATTCAATGGAGAAGAAATCAGTTTCATATTTAAAAAACATAGTGATATACCATTACCATCCTAATCACATACTGTAAAATTTGTACATATATGTAAGAAATTCAGCTGTAATTATGTGTAAATAAATGAGGACAATAATTTGTCCTTGCTGATGATTCAATGTAACCACTCTTGCCCATTTTACTTAAATATTGCAGGTGTTGGCATGTGTTTGTTTGGTACTTATACTGAAATGTGTATACATGTGCAAAATGAAATAGAATAAAGAGAATTTACTCTTAGTTGCGCAGATTTCATTTTCAGTTGGGTTGATATATGATTAAATATTCTGAAAATCTGAGCCATCTCAATTTCATGATTATTATAATTTAATAATGATTAGTGTACAAAATCTGTGCTAAAGAAATACGAAAGTGAAACAAGTAAAGTTTATGTGTCATAAAGAAGAATTGAATAATTAGAAGGCAGTGTACACTCTATTATGTGTTTGAGCTTTCTTATATATAATTTGTAATGGAAAAGTATATATTTTTTTAAACTAATACTCTATAAGATACTTGTTAATTATCATCATGACACTCTATTATGTGTTTGAGCTTTCTTACTCACTTAAAAGAGTCGTTGCCATGCAATATTAATTTTAAATGTTTTAAAACAGCCAACAATTATCTAAGTGTGATTCTGTATTTCATTCTCAAAATAAACGAGAATATAATTTTGAGACATAGCTCAGTGTTCATCATGTTCTCAATAAGAATAATAAGAAGAGAAAAAATATATACTTTAAACTTCAAAGCGCATAGTGTAAGCAACATGGAGATGAAAAGTTAAAAAAAAAAAGAATTGCGTTTGCCGGGAGTCGAACCCGGGTCTATTGCTTGGAAGGCAATTATCCTAACCGTTGGACTACAAACGCTTGGTGCTTTCATTTCAAATCGTTTAAATAAACTTTTTGAAATAAATCGAATGAGGAGTTACAAGTTTTACATGGAAACAATTTAAGAACTTGTTTATTCAAACTGAACAGCAGTAATTTATAATTAAAATAAACTCCCTGCGGATTCAATAATTTTTTTGGATGATATCATTTTTTGTTTTGTATCATATGGCAGTTAGCATATAAACGAATCAACTATGTTACGTATGCATGGAATATGCTCATTAAGTTCCTATTTTCTAATTTATTTCAATGATAAAGATGGGTCTTCCTAACTAACTAATAATTTATTCATGAACATGAAAACAAAAAACAAAGTTCAACTTTTCCATTTTTTTTTTATAATGAAAAAAAAATACTATCATTATTATTATCATCATTATGACTACTATTATTGGTATTATTATTAGTAGTACTATTGTGAATAGTCAATAGAAAAAACGGCTAATATTAACTTAACCTACGTCTATGATGCACAACATGTTGTTTTATTAGGCTCCATAATTCATAAGTTTTATATGGAAAAAAGCATTTTTGATCCTCAACAACAACTAGATTCTCTCCCTTTCAAATTTGTTTTATTTCATCCATATATTAAACAAAGGATTTTAGTCCAACTAAGTAGCTAGTTGATATTGTTAATTATAGTTGACAAAAGAAACTCTAGCATATTTTCTTTTACATGTAATCTAATCTAACACATTGCAAATAAACTAGAGTTTAGTTTTGTCTTTTACACCAAATTAAAAAGTTCTGTTTTGTTTGTTGTTCATGACAAATTTTTTAATTTGGAAGTTCCTAATTCAAGCTCACAGAGAGTTTTCTCTAAGCACTCGCGGATTTGTCTTTTGCGAAAAGCATTTTGTTGGATTGAACTTGAGTATATAAATAGATATGGCAAAAAAAATGTACCATTGTAAATAAGATTCCAAACAAAAATACTAATATGGTCTCAATCAAATAAGTAAAATTTCAAATAAAGTTTGATAATTCATAAATTTTTTGTCTTTAGAGCAAGGATTAATAATAATTAAAATCTCACACACATTATCTTAACTATTAAGATTTGAATTCTGATGATAACGTCCAACCTAATAATAATAGACGGTAAAATAGATCCACTTCGTGGAGTATGTCAATTTTGTCCCCATTTTTTTTTCAGAGCAAGGTTTTAGACCGACATCTCTGTTCAAGCTTAAATATATTTTTACTAAAATATTTTTATTAATTATAGTTGTTGTAGTTTAATATAGTAAAAGATAATAAGACACTCTTTGTGGAACTGAAGGAGTAATTGGCAGTTGAATGTGGCTTTTGGCATTTTAGGTGGCGGGAAAAAGGGACTCACCATAACTGAAACATGGCATGGTGCAGACAATTTCTTCTTTATTATTTCAATTATTTGATTGAACTGAATACAAATCTAATAAAAAAATTACATATATAAATGATTGTGATTTGTTGACAACGTTCCACATGCATAAAGTATCAAAAATAAACTCTTATATAAAATTCATAGTTCAAATAATCAATTATCAATTATTTATTGAAATAATTGATTACTTCAAATTTGCACCACTATAAGAACCTGGTGCCTCCAAACAGAATACATGATACATACAAACAAAATGGAAGGTGGTGAACTGAGAGTGGCCAGTGGACGCATTGGAAGCTCAAGCATATGGAGAAGTGGTGCAGCTGATGTGTTTTCCGGATCTTCGCGAAGGGAGGACGATGAACAAGAGCTTCAATGGGCTGCTATTGAGAAGCTGCCAACCTATCTACGCGTTACTAGAGGCGTACTCGCGGAATCGCAAGATGAAAAGCCTGTTGAGATTGATGTTAATAAACTTGGACCGTTGCAGAGGAAGAATTTGGTTGAGAGACTAGTTAAGATTGCGGAGGAAGATAATGAGAGGTTCTTGTTGAAGCTAAGAGAGCGTATTGATAGGTATGTATGTATGTATGTATGCATGCTACTGATCTATCTAGCCTCGAGTCTTTATATTGAATGTTTGTTTGGTGTCTGATACGTGTCAGTGTTATATGACATTTTGATACCAGGTGTTTGTGAAAGTGCTTCATTGAAGTACTAATTTGAGTTGTTATTTTGTGGCTTAGTTTTAGTTTTAAAATAGATGGGAAATGCAGTTGATGCAGGCTCAATCGTGGCCGCGTTGTAGTTTCCTTTGCCTGTTGCATGTTTAGAGGAATTTACAGGTTCATGTGATTGTGTTGCTAATTGTGTGTTCAGGGTTGGACTTGATTTTCCAACGATTGAAGTCCGATTTGAGCATTTGAATGTTGAAGCGGAAGCTCGTGTGGGAAGCAGGGCATCGCCGACAATCCTCAACTTCACCATTAATTTGTTTGAGGTAGTCATAACAATAGGTTTGGAAATAGAATTAGATTTTTTGTATTCCCTAACAGTTGTAATGTTTATGCATTTATGCTCTTTCTTTGAAGGGCTTCTTTAATTTTCTACACCTTATCCCGAGTCGAAAGAAGCCATTAACAGTCCTTCATGATGTTAGTGGAATCATCAAGCCGAAAAGGTAAGACGACAATTCCTTTGTGAAATTCACATTCTGGACAGAAACTATCTATTTCTCAATCAAGAATCATCATTTTGCTTTGGCTTATACAGAATGACACTACTCTTAGGCCCTCCAAGTTCCGGAAAGACTACGTTATTGTTGGCACTGGCCGGAAGACTTGGTAAAGATCTAAAAGTAAGCACATGCAAGACTCCTCTTGTTTCAGCAACTATATTTGACAATCATAATACATTTCCAGTTTTCCATTGCTGATTAATTGCAGTTTTCGGGGAGAGTTGCATATAATGATCACGGGATGGAAGAATTTGTACCACAGAGAACATCAGCTTATATAAGTCAAGCTGATTTGCACATAGGAGAATTGACAGTCAGAGAAACATTGGCCTTTTCAGCTAGGTGTCAAGGGAGAGGAACTCGTTACGGTCGGTAACATAACCCTTTGTTGTTGTAGCTTGAAGGATTATGTATTGTCTCATTTACATATGATGGAACTGCTTTTTTTTCGTCTTTGTGCAATTGGCAGATATGCTGGCAGAATTATCAAGAAGAGAAAAAGCTGAAAACATTAAGCCGGATCCTGATCTTGATATTTATATGAAGGTAAGATGAGATACTGATTAAACGTTAATAAACCTCTTTGCATAATGAATAGCTTCGGTATATAGATAAACATGCTGAGCTTTTCAGGCTGAAGCACTGGAAGGTCAAGAAACCAACATAGTTACAGATTATATAATTAAGGTAAAAAAATCAAATTCAGAAATTTTTTAAAGATGATTGTCATATAAATAACGAATAAGCTCAGTTTTCATATTTCTAAAACATTTGGCAGATTTTGGGACTAGATGTTTGTGCCGATACCATGGTAGGGGATGGAATGATTCGAGGTATTTCTGGCGGACAAAAAAAGCGAGTCACAACTGGTAAATCATAAATCTCTTTATCTGTGAAATACTAATATGAAATGAAGTGTTTTTATTTTCATTTGTGTGTTTTTTGTGAAACTTAAGATGTGACTTCCGATTATAGGTGAGATGCTAGTTGGACCGGCAAGAGCGCTTTTCATGGACGAAATATCGACTGGTTTGGACAGTTCCACAACATTCCAAATGATTAATTCACTAAGACAATCCATCCACATTCTGAATGGAACAGCTCTCATCTCTCTTCTACAGCCAACACCTGAAACTTACGAGTTATTCGACGACATAATTCTCCTCTCAGATGGACAAATTGTGTATCAAGGCCCGAGGGAAAATATCCTCGAATTCTTTCGACATGTTGGTTTCAAATGTCCAGAGAGGAAAGGAGTAGCAGACTTTTTACAAGAAGTACTTTTTTTAGCTTCACCAAACTAAGACTTGTTTTACTCTTTTTACCTTTAGTAAAAGACACTAAACTCAATCCTTTCAATTCATGCATTTGACAGGTAACATCGAGAAAAGATCAAGAACAGTACTGGGAAAATAAAGATGAGCCATATAACTTCATCACTGTTAGAGAATTTTCTGAAGCATTTCAGTTATTTCATATTGGTCAAAAACTCGGTGACGAACTTGCTACTCCATTTGATACCTCCAAAGGCCACCCTGCGGTTTTAACCAAAAATAAGTATGGTGTGAGCAAGAAAGAACTCTTAAAAGCATGTGTATCCAGAGAATTTTTACTTATGAAAAGGAATTCGTTTATCTATATTTTCAAGATGTGGCAGGTAAATACTCACCATTCTAGAATACCTTACTTGGACTTATTTGGATTGACTTATTTGAACTTACCTATTGGCACAAATACTTGTGACTATCTAGAAAAGAATCGCATACGAAAACAACTTATAGCTTATAAAAATATAGTATGATTTTATTTTATATTTTGTTATAGAATAGTTAGTTATACATAAGCACTTATACCTTAATTAAGTTTTTCATTATCCATCTGTGATATTTCAACTAGATTCATGTTTGATTTCATTTTTTCAGTTGATTATCACTGGCCTCGTAACAATGACAATGTTCCTACGAACCGAGATGCGCCGGAATACAGAAACAGATGGTGGGATCTATATGGGTGCTCTATTCTTCATACTAACTGTAATTATGTTCAATGGATACTCTGAGTTATCGATGTTCATCATGAAACTCCCAGTTTTCTATAAGCAAAGGGACCTTCTTTTTTTCCCTGCTTGGGCATACTCTTTGCCTACATGGATCCTCAAGATTCCTATAAGTTTTGTAGAAGTTGGTATTTGGGTTGTGTTGACTTACTATGTTATAGGATTTGATCCATCTTTTGAAAGGTGAGAATTTGTTTTTGTTTTTAGTGCATAGACTTTATACATAATTTGCTTCAGTCTGCTAAGACACATTCCCTCATGGCAGGTTCATCAAGCAGTACCTTTTGCTAGTTTGTATCAACCAGATGGCATCTGCACTTTTTCGATTTATTGGCGCGGTTGGAAGAAACGTTATTGTTGCAAACACGGTTGGATCATTTGCTTTGCTTGCAGTTATGGTCATGGGTGGATTTATCCTATCGAGAGGTGAAATGCTAATAGCTAGCTAGCGATGTTTGTCATCACAATGCACATTTTTGGCTTCAATGTACTATGATATCAATAGCTCACTGAACTATGTTCTTTTGCAACAGTTGATGTGAAGAAGTGGTGGTTATGGGGTTACTGGGTTTCACCAATGATGTATGGACAGAATGCTATAGCTGTGAATGAATTCCTTGGAAAGAGTTGGTCCCATGTAAGCAAGCAATGCAATCACAGGAATCAAACATTGTTAGATATACAAGAATACAAATATATGACTAGTGAAGAGTGTTAATCCCTGTTTGAAAATATGTGAATACCTTTTCATTGCAGATTCCACCTGGTTCAACAGAACCATTAGGAGTGCAGATTTTGAAGTCCCGTGGGATTTTCCCTGAAGCATATTGGTATTGGATTGGAGTAGGAGCTTCCATCGGATACATCTTACTATTCAACTTCCTTTTCCCTTTGGCCTTACATTATCTTGACTGTAAGTATCCTATATATTTTATGTGCTTTTCAGTTTGTAAAATTCATGTAGTGAGTGCTCTAAGTAACAAATGAAACATTTTACTGCAGCATTTGATCAACAACAGGCTTTAATATCAGAAGAAGCCCTGGCTGAGAGAAATGCTGCCACTGCTGGAGACGGACAGATCATTGGATTATCGCCTAAAATCGAATGTTCTTCAGGCGAATTACAATTTTGCTTACAAAAATTCTACCTATTTTACTGCATATGATCATTCAGTCTAAGATGATCGACATAATTTCGATGCAGCCAAAGGAAATGCAAGTCGAAGAAGTTTTTCTTCGACAACAGTGTCAGCAAAAGTAGGCAGCATTAGTGAAACCGATCACAGCAGGAAGCGGGGGATGGTTCTTCCTTTCACACCCCTTTCTATCACTTTTGATGAAATCGGATATGAGGTGGACATGCCACAGGTACAAGAATTACTGTGTCAAGTCACCAACTTGAAACGTAGTGGCTATTTTTGCAATGGGGCGTTACATTAAGGGTTTGTTAAAATTGACTTATTTTATTTTATCTACTGGCATAAGCACGTGAAAGACTGTTTAGGAGAACTTGTAAAAACAAGTTATAAGATATCTATAAGTTGTTTTTAGCTTATTTTTACAAACTTATAGTAATTCTTATGAAAACAGTTTGACTTTTATTTTATTTTTTATTATATAAATAGCTTATACAAAAACATTTATATGATATATAAGTGCTTAGTTAAGTTGTTTATCCAAACAAGACCAAAATCATCTGGCATGCACATAGCATAATATAGTGGTGACATGTGAAGCTTGCCTACGTTAATCTCTGATTAAAAAAAGCATAAAATAAATGGCAATAGTTAACTGTCCCTTTATGCTTCTAACACTCTCCCTTTATGCTTGCTTGTAGGAAATAAAGGCTAAAGGAATTCTTGAAGATCGACTTAAACTTTTGAAGGGTGTTAGTGGAGCTTTTAGACCAGGAGTTCTGACAGCTCTAATGGGTATAAGTGGAGCTGGTAAAACAACTCTAATGGATGTGTTGTCTGGAAGGAAAACAACAGGATACATTCAAGGACAAATCACTATATCCGGGTACCCCAAAAAGCAAGAAACATTTGCTCGCATATCAGGATACTGTGAGCAAAATGATATCCACTCTCCCCATGTTACTGTCTATGAATCTCTTGTTTATTCTGCATGGCTCCGGTTGCCACCTGAGGTTGATTCGGCCACAAGAAAGGTAAAGTTTGTCAATTTTTTGTTTTTTTACTCTGTATACAAAATCTTTGTATTTTAATAAGTCATGTGAACACACTGCTTATTGCAGATGTTCATTGAGGAAGTTATAGAGTTGATAGAGTTGACTTCAATAAGAGAAGCGCTCGTTGGATTGCCAGGTGTGAATGGTCTGTCCACGGAGCAGCGCAAAAGGTTAACCATTGCAGTTGAACTTGTTGCCAATCCATCTATTATATTCATGGATGAACCTACCTCTGGCCTTGATGCTAGAGCTGCTGCTATAGTAATGAGAACAGTGCGAAATACAGTTGATACAGGACGAACTGTTGTCTGCACAATTCACCAGCCTAGTATTGATATATTTGATGCTTTTGATGAGGTCAGATACCCTTTTCTTTTTTGCCAAGTTGTTGAATAAACTCTTAGTGTGACATGGTTTTAATATATCTTGTAATTTACAGCTACTTCTCTTGAAGCGTGGTGGAGAGGAAATATATGTTGGGCCATTAGGTCGCCATTGTTCTCATCTAATCAATTACTTTGAGGTAACTATATCTTGTTTGTTACTAATACTAAATACTCGCATATTATCGGTTAGTTTTTTCATCAAAGCAAAAAACACCTCCTTGATATAGGGAGTTAATGGAGTCCCGAAAATCAAGAATGGTTATAACCCTGCCACTTGGATGTTGGAGGTTACTTCAGAAGCCCAAGAAGAAGCTCTCGGAATTAACTTCGCCGAGCTTTACAAGGATTCTGAATTATACAGGTAAGATAGGAACAACTTTAGGAATCAGTAATGATGTTTGGAAGTAAAAGCCGTTTTTTAAGCATATATGCAATTCTTAAGCCATGATGTACAATAATTTTCAGGAGAAACAAGGACTTGATCAGGGAACTAAGTACCCCTCCAGAGGGTTCTAAAGACTTGTACTTCACAACACAGCACTCACAATCTTTCTTAACCCAGTGTATGGCTTGTCTTTGGAAGCAGCACCTTTCGTATTGGCGAAATCCACCATACAGTGCAGTGAGACTTTTATTCACTATAGTTATTGCCTTCTTGTTCGGGACAATATTTTGGAATATTGGCAGCAAAAGGTACCAATCAACATTCCTAACTCGTTTCTGAATCGCTGTCAATTATTACCTTCATTCCTGTATTATTGTAATGCAGGGAAAGAAAACAAGATCTATTTAACGCGATGGGATCCATGTATGCCGCAGTGATCTTCATCGGCGCACAAAATTCTACATCAGTGCAACCAGTTGTAGCCATTGAGCGAACAGTCTTCTATAGAGAAAAGGCTGCTGGAATGTACGCAGCATTGCCATATGCATTTGGACAGGTAAATGTTAATGACGATGTAATGGTTAAGGAATGTTAACTATTAAACTTCACAGGTTAAGTGTTTAGGAAACTTACCATCTTTGAAATATTCAGGTTGCTATTGAGATCCCATACATACTCTTTCAGACCCTTTTATATGGTGTTATAGTGTATATCATGATTGGGCTTGAAAAAACACCATCCAAGTTCTTTTGGTACCTATTCTTCATGTTCTTCACCTTGCTATACTTCACCTTCTTCGGAATGATGCTTGTGGGTGCTACACCAGATCACAACGTTGCTGCGATAGTTTCCTTTGGCTTCTACTTGTTATGGAACCTTTTCTCAGGATTCGTGATTCCCCGAAGCGTAAGTTTCAGTGTCCCTTTCGCTTCATTTTTAATATTAGACCATGCAAGTGCAAACATGAAACTTAACTCAAAAAGGCTAATAGCATATTGTTTGATATGTGTAACAGAGAATGCCAATATGGTGGAGATGGTTTTTCTGGATTTGTCCTATGTCTTGGACTCTATGTGGCTTGGTAACTACACAATATGGTGATGTTAAAGAACATATGGATAATGGAGAAACCGTGGAAGAGTTTGTTAGAAGTTATTTTGGGTATGGAGATGAGTTAATAGGTGTAGCTGCAGCTGTGGTGGTTGGTTTTTCACTAATCTTTGGATCTGCCTTTGCCTTTTCAATTAAGGCATTTAATTTCCAAAAAAGATGAGCAGTTTTCATTCACATCTTAATTAGTAAAAGAATAAAAGTAAAAAGTTGTAAAGATAATCTCAGGTGTTCATGAAGCTATGTATTAATTGGTGCAAAAATGAAATAAGAAAGAACTAGTACCAGTAAATTAAAATGTCAGCTGCCGCATATGATACAGTCAGAAAGTTCTCTCTCATCCTACTACACCTAACGCTAACACCTACAGTTACAAATGAATCTCAATTCTCAGAAAGAGGTACAGAAAAGAAAATAAAACAAGAAGGAACCAAAAAGACTTGTGAAAAAAACTCATTTGCCCAAACTATCCAAAAAGCTTTGCAACTCCTTCAAACCTTCAGCAGAGAAGCTCCTGTGTACTCTGGCGCGCGGCGCTACCAAATTTGGTGGAGGCTGTTGCTGGAAACAAACCACAACAGCAGCTAAATTGTCTCCACTTTTTCTCTTCAGAGCCTCATCAACCAGATCCTTACTACACACGGCTGGGTCGTTATGGTCCTGAAGCCTACGCCGGGCAAAATCTACAGCATTTTGACTTCTAAAAACATCCCAAATCCCATCACAGCCTATGATGAGAAATTCGTCCTCAGCAGTGAGTTTAGTTGTCATGAGTTCAGGCTCTGCACTGAGTGGTCCACCATCTTTGCCTTTCATTCCTTCCATGTGCCAGTCACCAATAGCTCGAGTGACACTAAGTTGTCCATTAAGATATCCATCATAGACATACCCCCCAGATGCCTCGATACGCCTCTGCTCTTTCATGCAAACTGGTTTGTGATCTCTTGACATTTCAATTGCTTTGCCATTGCGGCACAGCACTGCTCGACAATCTCCAGCATTTGCGACCAACAGCAACCTACAATAAGAAACTACAATCAACATGCAGCTTATCACATCATCACATCTATGCGCTTAATACCACGTCCAAAATGGAATGAGCCAACTTTTGTGGCAGGGCGAAAAGCTTTCAAACCTCAATCAGATTTATAGCTTTTGAAGTTGTCAAAAAAACATGGACGAAAAAGAAGAAAAAAAATGTATGCCCAGATTATTGAATATCAAAATCCTGACCTTCCTATAACAAGAGTGGCCAATGCAGTGGTCCCAGACGCAAGGGCAGCATCCAGAGAGCAAGCTTCTGCAAATGCATTGTCTGTTTGCAGAAAGGCCGAAGCAACTATCCTTTCAATATCTACTGGGAAACTTTTATCCTCGAGAATGAACTTTGGCAAATGATTGCAAGCAAAGTCAGCAGCATGCTTTCCGCCATGTCCATCAAATACCTGACCATGCCATTGGCCATAATATAATGTAACTTGACTTTTGTTTGCAATTTAAAAACAAATGCAAGCAACATAAATAAACCCGTCTATTCTTGTCAGCTTTAAAATCTCCACAGCCAGAAAAAAGGGGTATCTAATATATGTTTACATGCATTGGTCCACACACCATAGATAAAGCAAACTATTGTTACCAATTACCAAAGAAGATTAGCATGCAAACAAAGATTTGTACAGAACTTCCAAGAGATGCTGACGGATGTGCGGAACACAAGAATGAAAGAAGTCAAAAAAAAGGAAAAGAAAATAATGGCACATGAGGATATCAATTATCAGTGAAGAAAAAACTAAAATCCATTCTCACAACTATCAATACTCCAATCAAGTTAAGCACCAATGACTCGAGGAGAGAGAGAGTTATACCCCATAAAAAGCACTCGGTCCACCTATATGTTTGTTGAGCCCAGGATCCTGCATAAAGTGGTCAACACAGACATACACATCCTCCATACTTGACCGGAACCCAACATCTGCGTATCCTCCAGAACGAAGCTTTGGAAGGAAATCTTCAGTAACATCCCCAGTAGATACATCAGACAACTTCATTTTCGCTTGCTGAATTTTCCATGAAAGTTTCGGAAAAAAAAGAACACATCAAGAAAATGAAAAAAAAAAATATGTAGAAAGAAAGTCAAAAGCTCTTGGAAATACTAGTGGCAGCAGTAATCAATAATCAATGATATGGTTTCCAACTGAATCAATCAGACAACTAATCATAATGAGATGAACAAATCATGATGAGCAAGCAATTAGTTTCTGACAAGAAACAACAAAGTGCAATCTTTTCCAAATTTTACATGATGGTGTTGCCAAACCAACCTAGCATCATTATTCCACATTTCTCTTTCCCAACAAAATTTTCTATCTATTCTAGTCCAACTCAATAGTTGTGCTCTATGAAGAACAGACACCTCGAACACGACCTGACACTGATGCACAGAACAGTAATATTTTTAAAAGATAAATAAATTAAACGTAATCACAAGTGTGAGTTCAGGTGACAGAGACACAGTGTCGGTGCTACATAGGTTGTGCTACTAACATTCCAAAACTCTCACTACATGAAGGTGACAAATGTAAAGATAAAGGAATAATGTTAGTAAAAACGTACACATAAAATAAGAATCATCATTTTTAAGAAAAGTAATAAATGCTGTAATAACTGTTCCAAACCAACAAAAGAAGAAACATCCTATTTCTGTCTACAAAAACAAACTAGTAACATCATTAACACAACAAAAACACACACACTATAATAGAACACACAAAAACAAAAATTTCTTACAAGAGAAGCGTGACGAACAAGGGAGTTTCTACATGGCAAAACGACAGGATCATTGCGTTGGCATTGCCGATACACAGAAGCAATAGATGGATTAGGATTCGGAGGTCGACTCTCACTAGGGCTTCTACCTCCACTACAACAATTCACACCTTCACTTTCTTCCATTCTTAACCATAAGATCCAGATTTCAAACACACAGACCCAGTAACCGAAATTTGAAACTGGTTCGACCCAGATTGAAAAAAGCTATTGGGTGGTTACAAAAAGTGTAAAAATTAGGTTTTTTTGTGTGTTAGGTTGAGGTGGTTATATGTCGGTGATTCAAAGGTGGTTTCAGAAATGTAGAGATTCGTTGGAAAGGGTTTGAAGAAAAGAGTGGTGGGGTAGAGAGAAATGGTGAGGAGAAAGAGGAAGATTCAGCGTCGTGAGTGAAGGCGGTGGTCGGTGGTTGGTGGGGTTTTGAGTTGCGAAAGTGCGGTGGTAGATACGTGACGACGTCGTGTCGCTATGTAACGTGTTTCCTTGTTTTGTGCTTTGTCAACGGTACTTTGTTTTTTTCTATAATAATTGCATTTCATATCTAAAGTATAAGTTTTTCTGCACGAGAAAAAAAAGTATATAAGTTTTAAAAATAAGTGCAATAAAAACGTTTTGAAAATAAAATTCTAAAGTAATAAATAATTAATAATTATAATGTTTTTTTTTAAATAATTATAATGTTTTTTTTCGGACAGATGGTGTTTTTTTCAATGATTGTTTGATTTTTCAGACAATATATTAATAAATATAAAATAATATTTAATAAATATTCTATTATATCACTTATTTTTATACAATTTTAAAATTAAAAAATGTCACATGAATAAATTTTGAAAGTTTCTCAAACCACCTCATACTTATCTTACACACCACGTAAAATTTCACATTTATTCCTAGCTTTCGTAGATCCACATCCGGAAGCACCTCATATTTTGAAAAAAATTGATTCCTTCTGTAGATGCATCTACAGAAAGGTAATAAACCAATGTATATGAGATAAAAATACACATTAAAATATCTTAAGAAAAGCTTCCATAGATGCATCTACGGAACAGCTTAGCGTCACATTGTTCCGTAGATGCATCTACGGAATGGTCTGATATAGTTTGACCCAGAATGACCAACTCAAGAGGACTATCATGTCTTTTTTAGAGGGGGAGTACAAACCTGGAGAAGAAATCAAAAGGATCCAGAGGCTTAGAGTAAGTACCTTGTTTGCGATCGAAAAAATGGAACGTTGGTGGGTTGAAGTGAAATGGGACATGGATTGCATTGCATTCAAATGATGCATGGATTATATGACATTGTTTTAACCATTGTAATTTCTTAGATCTATTAGTTTTCTTAATTTTCTGTTTGAAATTTCGGTGTAATATTGATTAATTAATGAATCAATGCAATGTCTTTTATGTTTACAAATGATTCTGTTTTGGTTTTCTGGGTGATGGGTTTATTCCGTAGATGCATATACGGACGGCTTCCTTAGGTGAAACTACGAAACAGAACAACGTTAAATAAAAAAATGCTTCCGAAGATCCATCTACGGAAACACGGGGGCAAAATAGTCAATTTGGTGGTGCGTAAGAGGGTCATAGGGTTGAGAGAAAAATTCTCTAAATTTTGGTTTAGGATTAAAAATAAATAAAAGATTATTTTGTATTAATAGTATATATTAGGGGTGACAAAACGGGTCGTGGTCAGCCGAGTCGGCCCACGCACCCGTTAAAAATGACGGGTTGGGTTGACATTTTAGGCCCGTCGTCCGCCATAGCCCGCCAGGCAAAACCCGTTGCCCGCCATAGCCCGCCGCTCCATCAAAATCCGCTATTTTTTAAGTTAATTCTACTAATTCTAATTCTTGATCGTTTTATTTTATACATTTATTTGTGAATATATGCAATATTTTTAAGTAAAATTTGTTAAAAAAATGCTTTATAAAAAAATTGTTCTAAAAACTATGAGAAAAATCTAATTAAAAAGTAAAAAAAAAATATTAAAAAAATGAAAAAATAGACGGGCGAGCCCGTCGCCTGCCAACCCGTCACCTTAGCGGGGTGGGCTAGGTTTTTATGCTCATTTTAATTTGCGGGCTTGTCCGCCCCGCTCTTTTTTTTTTTGGCGGGCATCTGACGGGGCGGGGCGGGCCGCCCGCTTTGCCACCCCGTGTGTGTGTATATATATATATATATATATATATATATATATATATATATATATATATATATATATATATATATATATATATATATTCATTTACTAGTTACTACAACAACTATCACTCGAATAAAAGTCCAAATCTACCTTGGTTTTATTAGTCAAAAGGAATGAAAACTAATGGAATGAACTTGGTAGAAAAATAACAATGAAGTTTAAAGCCTAATGAATTCACCACTTGCTTTAATTCAATGTTTTTGACAATTTGCAAATAAATGGCATGATGATCATTATGTATAAATAAGTTCAAATTGACTTTTATCTTAGAACTTTGCATTTTGTCACATGGTGATGATAACATGATGATAATGGAATTATCTTGGTAAAACACATGATATTCAAACTTGTTAAGCAAATGGTCTTGTGTGGTGTTGAGGAAGACAGAAACAACACTATTTGGCTCATAAGAAAACAGACATTTACCTTAATATGAAATGATATCACATTAAACATGTACCACCTTGTTGACTTCTAATTTGCCTTAAAAATGACTTTAACTATCTTTAAATGATGAAATGATGAATGATATAATTGATGGAAGGAAGTAAGGCTTAGCAAAATGGTGTTTAAAGTCAATTGTTGGCTTTTGGTCCTGCTTGACCTTAACTTTATTGTATGAAATAATATGAGATGATGCATGCTTGTGCTAAAATGAAAAAATGACTGATACATGAAGTCATGACCTAGGAACCATTCACCATAGCATAGATGAAATTCAAACACCCATAGCCCGATGATATAAAAAGGGTAGGGACCGAATTGAGATATGACAGAACCAATAGAATATGGGACAGTAAACCTACCTGAATCAGTGAGTTTGGTTGGATGTTTTTATTGAAGGATTCCGTTGTACTATTCCTCCAAAGCGATATTCTCGTCATACTTCAATTTACACTTTTTCGATAAGAGCTCCTTCATAAATTTAACATAAACTGGAATATGTTAGAGACTTAGAGAGCTTCACATAATGGAACATTAACTTGTATTTTTGTCACCATCTACATAAACTTTTTTAATTGACCCACTTCCATCTCTTTCTTTGGTTTCTTTTTCAAAATCGTGTACGGTGGTTTGATGTAATCGGATAGCTCAGAATTCAGTTCATTCAAGATTTGTTTCTTGATCCTCATTTTTTCTCACTAGGGATTTTTCCCAACCTCCTCTTCAGCTATTACCTCTTTTCCACTCTTTTTGTCAACCTTGCTCGATCCTTTCTTTTCTTCACTCATTTTTTATTCTAAAGGTACCACTCTATTTCTCAACTCAATAACTTCACAACTTTCATTTTTCAATTTATCCACAGTGTTACCAATAAATCCCCCACTTGAACTAGCTTGTGTTGCCATTTATCGAGACAATTGGATGATCTGCATCTTTAAGTTCTTTATTGAAACTTTTGTGTTTTTATTCATTGTGATGTGATTTTGTGTCATTTCCCTCTAAGTTTTCAACATGTCTTCTTGAGTTTTACTAACCTGTTCAAAGCTTGTATGGGTTGCTTTCATGAAGTTGGCTAAGGCTTCCTCGAGTGATAATGATTTCTCTTGTGGTGGAATTTGAGGAACGGTGGAATTCATTAGTGGTGACTCCACTTGAAGTTTGGATGATTATTCCCAACCTGCATTATAACTATTAGAATCAGGATTACCTCTTTGAAAAATTTTAGCATAGTACAAATCTTCGGTATGTCCCTCTAGTACACAATCGCCATTAGCATGTCCCCACCCACAAACATCACATCCTAGTGTTTGAACCTATTAACATTAGCCTGAACCACTGCGGATGTAGCTAACTATTTTGAAATAACCTCAAGTTGAGCAACACAGTTGTATTTGAATATAATTCAATCACACCCTTTTAGTTTAGCTCCCCGTTCACTTTGTGAGTAGTATTCATTCAAACACATTTTTCTATCAACTATTTCACTTTGTCTTTATTCTTTGTTCTGATTGTACCTCCAGTTGAGGCATCCAGAAGCATTCTTGTCTGAACTTTCAAATTTCTAGTGAAAACTTTCATCTACTTCATGTTGTTCATATTTTGATTAGGACACCTTAGTAACAATTTAAATCTTTCCCATGAGTCATGCAGAGCTTTCGTATCACCCTACTCAAAATTGAAGATTTTGGTCATTCTTTCCACAAACTGAGAAGTAGTGAAAAATCTTTCTAAAAATTTGTCTTCTAACTCGGTCCATGTTTGAATGGTTCCATTTGGTAAATAATGTAGTCAATGGCGTATCTTGTCCAAAATAATAAGAGTTGCGACAATTTTTTAAAATTAATAACATTTGTATATAATTTTTTTATTTTTTTAGATGTTTTTTTAATTTTTGCATGTTCAATTATTGTATCTTTTCTAAAACAAAAACACAAAATTCATAATATTTTTATATAATTTTATTTTTTTAGCTGCCTATTCTTTAAAAAATATATATTAATTTCCTAATATTCAATTATTGTATCATTTCCAAATTGCATCAAATAAAGGATAAGAGTTTAACTTTTATATAACTTAATTTAATTAATATAATTAACTATTTAATATCATTGCTAACATTAAAAAAAATACTAATAACAAATTGAATGAATTAGTCTAACTTTAACACCAACTACAAGAAAAATACAAAAATTGTAAAAAAAAAAAAAAAATAGGACCAACATAATTATATAATATGCATATAGACGATTTAAGAATTTTTTACTCAAATATATTTAAATTGTCTATAGTTAATAATTTTTTATGAATTAATTTTATATAAAAATAAGTATCTTAATAAAATTAAACAACTTCTTAGATCCATTTTTTTTAACTTTAGAAATAAAACAGCCTAAGCTAGTGTATGAGAGGTCTTAAAATAGATATAGCATATTCACAGGGTTTTCAACTTTTGAGGGGTGCAGCAGCACCCTCCCGCCCTCACGTTCCTCCGCCACTGAATGTAGTCAATATTTTACCCTCCAGTTAAAGAAAATCCAAGCAACCACAAATTGATATGACTCGCAGTTATTTTGTTGCACAGAGAAGATGTTTCATAGAACCGAGATAGATGCTTCTAAGGATCTATAATAGCACTTCCATTGAACGCGTTATCTCTCAAACTTGTAAAAACAACATGTTTAATGTTAAAAGTAATAGGATTAGTCGGTTGAAATCCGAGAAATATCCTCTCAACGTCAGTTCTCCTACAATAGTCTCTCATGGTTTGCCTCAGTGGGTTAGCCGTGATTCTTTCTTCTGGTTCTTCCCTTCTTAATCGCGCTAACAAAGTTGTTTTTATTATTTTATTTATTTTTTACTCTATCATGCTCGCATAAACAAACAAAACAAATATCTCAGTAGCACTAGACTAGTTAGCAATAACAACAAAAACAGAAGAAAAAAAATAAAATAAAATAACAACAATTAAAAAAACATAAAATAGGAATAAAAATAAAAATAGAATTCTAAGTATTTACAAGAATCAACTAAAAAGTAAAAACTAAAACAAAAATAAAGATAAAACAGCAAATAAATAGCAACAAGAAATTTTTTAAAATTAAACTTAAAAATTAAAAAATATTAATAAAATAACAAATGTTGCACTTAAATTGTCTTGTTGAAATTATCTGTAATCACTGACAACGGTGCAAAAAATTTGATGGACAATTTTAGCAAGTGTACTAGTCTCGTTGAAGTAATAAAATAATTCGTCTCCACATACATTGTAAATTAAAACAAAGAAATAACAGTGGGATTGAAAGTAAATAAATGGTGGGTTTTCAATAGCAATTTGATACGAAAATAAGAACGAGTAAATTAACAAATTAAAATATGATAAGGAAAAAGGAGATTAGATCTTTTATGTCGAATCCCTAATTATACATGTTGAAGAATTGTGTATTAATTGAATTACAATAACGTTATGATCTTACGATAAATTAAAAATACCATAACACTCACGACCTTTGTGTACAAATCACTAATTTACACAATAATTTCCTAATTTCTTAGGTCAATTCAAAGTTAAACTAGGCGTTATAAGTTCGTTAATTCAAAATCCACAACTTCTAATTACCTATTCCTAATTAATTACAAAGTTAAATAATTGCCTTGGATTGGATCGGTAGACTTACTCATCTGATATCATACTGCGCAATCGTCAATACACAAAAAGCATTAAGATCAAGAATAATTAAATAGAAATAATATAATAAAAGCATTCAATCAATCTCAAACAGTCATATGATCCATCAGAGTACAAAAAGGTTCATCTCAAAATACATAATTTAGAAAAACTTAGCTACTCATAAAGATTTTAACAATTACAATGAGTTGATAATAATTCTTCATAAAAAACTATGAAAAATTAGCACTCTGATATTTTCAAAATCGTGATCCAAAAAGCTCATTGCCGTTACTTTCTCTCTCAAAATCGAAACCCCTTTTTCTCCTCCCTTTCTCCTATAAATAGAAGAAAAAAATGTGAGGCAGAAAAAGCGATACATCGCAATGCAGGCCATCGTAGTCGTAACTTTTCCAATAGTTGGATCTCCTTTTTAGCTTTATTTTTCAAAAATTCCCGTCTCAATCCGTGTTACAAAACTCCAGATACGATTAAATTACTGGACATACATCATGATGTAAATTAAGCTGAAAAATACTTGTTTCTTCATGATTTCTCGGATTTGCTTTGTCTCTTCAACTTCTTCACTTTCTTTTTATTTTTTTTCACTTTAGCTCATTTTCGGTAAATTTATGAGAATTTCTTTACCCACCTCCTTACTTTCTTGGTCACCCCTGGTGAAATCTCCAAAATACCCCCTGTTTCGGAATTGCATTTCCGAAACCACCTTTTTTTTGAAAAAAAAAGTGGTTTCGAAAATGTATTTCCGAAAACGTGTTTTTTTTATGAAAAAAACTGATTTCGGAAATGTACATCCGAAATAATGTTTTTTTTCAGAAAATGGGTGAATTCGGAAGTGCATCTCCGAATTCATCCCCCTTGGAAGAATTCGGAAATGTACTTCCGAAATAAGGTCTGGACAGAAGAAAAATAACAAACAACGACGATTCGATTTATTTAACGGATGAAGATTACATCGATCACGTTACATAAGATTAAAGTTACATATTGTTAAACACGGGTAGGTGAGGATGAGTCAACATTTTGATAACGTCGGCCCCCGATCTTTGAAGTTTCGCATCCAACTCGATCGGACCCTTCGAAGAAAATCGGTCGAAAGTTATCCACAAAACCGCTAAATCTTCGTCGTTCTTGATCTCAAAAGGTGTGAACTCAACGTCTCCGTGGAAGTAATAATGACCCAACAAACCTTATCCTGCATTCAATGGAAGTTTCGGAAATGAACTTCCGAAATTGGTCTGAAAACATGTATATTTCGGAAGTTCATTTCCGAATTATGCAGAAACAGAGGTGAATTTTGCATTTTGTGCATTGTATTCTGTTTTGTGTTAACAATACCAAAAGCATTCAAAATAGACATAAAATAGACAATGACAACATAAAACATACTTATATTATATATGTATTGAATCGGTCCGATTTTACATGGTAAACGACAATACATACAAAAAAGACACGCACTGGTCATTACAAACAAAAAACGGCCCGGTAAAAACTAAAATTCGCCGAACCAATCGGTGGCGCCTAAATCTAAAATAGGTATGTTCTTCGACCGCTCTCTATTTTGTGCACGCTCTTGGCTCATCTTTTCTTCAAACTCCGCCATTCTTGAAACGAAAGGATCCGGCCAAGTCTCCGCCTCATTTGAATGATGTGTCGTCCATTGACAAGAAGTAGCCGGTATAGGACACCCCAATTTCAAAAAAACTTGCACGAAGTGCCGCGATCTTAGATACCCGATGCATATGATGCGGCTCGACGCGTCCAATGGCGGTCGACTATGAAGTAGAAAGAATGTCTCACATAGTCCAAATCTCGTCAAATCGACACACACCCGATCATATGCACTTGCTATAAGATGACCCATATCGGGGAATGACATCCACTTCGAAACCGGAGTGATACCGGTAAGTGATGGCACAAGTGAATCATGGAGTTTCTCAAAGTTTTCTTGATTTTCATATAGTCGGTCGTAGATGTCCCGATGCGAAGTCAACTCCGAAAGAAGTTCCCGTCGAATTAAAGTGTGATTTTCTTCCCCTTTACCGAGCAAACCCGCAACGGCCTGATATCCACAATTGTCGTCGCCTCCAACATCAACTATGTTATCGATATATTTGTGCATAAAAAGCGGTATCTCATCAATGTAGATAATGGGTGATTTTTTGATCGGCGGTGTGCGAGGTGGCTTTGAAATACGGGCTCCTTTGCTACCACTACACTTGGACTTCGGTGTCGGTGAATCCGGGAACAATGCATCAACATGTTCAAAGTAGGAAGGAGATTATTTTGTTGATGTGTCTTCTTGTGTACTTTTGGACTTTTTCGGTGCACCTTTCGTTTTAACCGGTTGAGATGGCGGTTTCAAATCGGTGGTCTCCGGAACTGCAATTTTTCGTAATTGTTCTTTTATGTGCATTTTCATTGTATCATCCGCTTTAGCAAACTTATCCATTATCACTTCCAACTCGTCGGAGATGGTGATTTTGGAATAATTTTCTTTCGGCGGGTCAAAATCATCAAAACGAAGCTTCTTCCAATGGTCGATTACCTCATCCATGCGTATCAGTGAATTCAACTTCATTTTTTTAGAAAGTATACAAGCACAAGGAAGGCTGTATGTCTTTCTAATGGTGCACCCACATTTAGAACTATCCGGACCCGTAGTCTCCGCCCGCTTCGCTTCATGAAACATAAAATTCAAACCCGAACGGGATATGTTGTAAATCAATTGGGAGAATAGAATTTGGCCCTTAAACCGATGTTCCATAACCGTGTTACTCCGACCGAACGATGTTTGAATTTTATTGTGTTGATTTTGGAGCATTTGGTTCACGGTGTCTCACCCCCGACACAAATCTCCCTTGCTATCATCCAACCACCTCTTCAAGACCGCATGTGCGGATTCAACTCGGTTAGTCGTGGTGCAACCAAGATATCTTACTCGATCCGTCCAAGCACAAACAACATTTTCCTTTACTTTGTCAAGGATGGTGGATTCGACATAATGATAAAAAGTCTTAATGGAAACTGTAGCAACCTGCCTAAAAATTATAACTTAGAGAGTCGCCACCTATTCTGAAGGGCGAATAGGAAACCCTACGCAATTTAGAGATCGGGGTAAGATACTATATTCAGGTCGAGGAAAGGTGTTAGGCACCCTCAACCCTTTCCTAAAGGCTAATATTCAAAGATCAGGGTTTCATGGCAGGGTTCATAAAGAAATGTGGCAAACAGAATTATAATGACATGATTAGAATTTTGAAGAGGGGGACTCGCCTTGTTGCCAAGTGCCTACGTACCTCCTTAGGGAGGATCAGAGTCTACGTAGTTCGGGGCACGGGTTGTACGCCCTTAAGGTTTGAAATTTGATTTGAAGGTTTGAAGGCTTTGAATAGCCTGTCGTAGATAAAAATCTGTATTTGGAGTTTGAAGTTTGAAAAATGCTTGGAAAATGTTTGAAAAATGTTTTGAAGTTGTTTTAGATGTTCTGGGCGTACAACCCTGATTTGGCACAATTAACCGCGATGATCAATAGGTTTGATCACCATAGTCAAAAGATTAGGGGTTTTGTACCATTACCAATTCAAATCGATTGATTCGATTATCACTAATAATGAATTATTGTGTTTTATTATTTTTTGTGAATTTTATTTTGTATTGTTACCCCTCATAACCGATTGATTCGATTACAAATAATAACAAATTAAATTTAGAACAATGGAGGATTAATCATCACAATCAATAAGATAATTGCAACCATTTAATCGAATATAATTTGATTTGTAATTTATTTAAATAATATTTTAATTAAAATTATCATTGCCCATAGCGATTAATCGATTTAATCGGCGCGAACAACAAATTAGAACTTTTAATATAAATATCATATAATAATTTATTTTTTTTAAAAAAAAATAATTATTATGCAATTAATATATTAAAAGATATTTTAATTAAAACAAAATAAATAATAGAAATTAATTAAGTATATTAGGATTTAGATCCTATATGGCAGCTTTGAGGGTACATGGTATAAACCATCAGATTAGGGACGTTAGATCTTAGGCTAGTGGTGATTCTAGGATTCAGATTTGAGGGTTTACTGTGCACCCTATAGTGTGAGGCGCACATGATTAAGGACATAAATCCGGAAAAATAAATGAAAGGGACAGGGATCGAACCCTGGACCCTTGGGACACACACCACACACGCTTGCCATCTCTACCATGGTACTTACGCGTTAATGGAACGCCTTCAGCACAATATATAAAAATCAATAAAACACAAATGAAAACGAGCGCGAAATTCAAACCGATCCAGTAGCATGAAGACACGTCATCGTCTTCCTCAGATGTACCTGTGTTTTTTCTGCGAAATTTGCTACGATTTTGCTAGCGTTTGGCTTGTAGCATAATGACCTGCAAATCCCAAAATCTACAAACAACCACATAAATCTTTCGCGACACTCTCCTTCTCTTCGTCCAGAGGTCGCGAACCTGACTATACCATTTATCAACCCTAATTTCACCTCTAATAAAAAGCCCCAATTCAAACTTTCAAGAACCCTAACGACCTACGATGGTGAACCACCTTAAACACGCCCAGAAATCCAATTAATCACGCACACACGTTCACAGCATGAAACAAAATCATAATATGCAAACATAAACCTATGAAGATGCGTGCAACAGTCCAATCGATCCGATTTTTAGAGGTACATACCTTGGCTTTAATGGAGGTTATCTGGGGTTGTTGTTGCAGCGTGATGACTCTAACACGTTCAGAATCCTTCAATGAAGCGTTTGCAATCTTCAAATCTTGTGGAGAAGCCTTAAATCCTTGGAAACGAATTTGAGTTCTTAGACTTTTTTTTGTTCTTGAATGTATGCCTTTGATCCGATTTTTCCAACCCCTATTCTGTTGCCTTGTGTTATGTACTTATAGGAGAATGTAATTAGGTCAACAAAGAGAGCCCAAAGCATTTGCATCCAATATTGCCATGTTTGAAAATTTGATTTTATTTTTTGATTCAAAACCTTCTATTTTTGTTCTCAACTTGTGCCAATATTTTTCCAATTAACATCCCACGAAATTATATTGCATTTAGTCATAAATATTGATTGGAATCAATCAAAATATCTCCTTTACCATAATATTTGATTTTTATCTTAATTTAAATCATTAAAATGAAATAAAAAATCATATTAAATCAAATATAACGCTAAATTTCGTGGCAAATGATTTTGGGCATGCTAATGACTTGTGGACCAAGATTGCATCAAAAAACCATAGGCCCATTTGCAAAGTTTCTCAATTTGAACCTTCTTTTTTCACATTTTGCCTTCAAAAATCACCCGACTTTGATCAATCATATCTCACTCAATTTTTAAGCTATGAGGGAATTCTAAGACTTTTTGGAAACCTCGAGAGGTCCTCTATAAGCCACTTTGGAATATATTTTTCATTTGGAGCTTTTATCTTGATCATATCCTCTTTGACAAAACATTGCTTTTGGAGGATCCCTGAAAAGGACCTGTAATCTTTTGCACTGTATCTCTCAAATGAATCATTTCTAGCCCTGGCTTGTGAAAGACAAAGTTGTAGGGAATCCAATTTCCTTCAAAATAGGCTTTGAGTGGGGAATTTTTGATGTTCCATGTGAAAGTTATGCCCAGACAAAATTGGGTTGACTTTCTCCTAAGAAACCCTAATTTGAACCTTTTTGTATTCGTTCATCTCTGAGTTTCTATTAATGGAATCATGATCAATCTTTGATCAAATGATGGTTATGCTTCACATACTTGATGTTGACCAAAATTGGGAGGCTTTGACTATGCTCTGATTGTAGTTGACCTTCAGGTTTGAATCAGTTGACTGTGGATCTTAGGGGATTGTTTGAGCAAAGCTTTGGCATTGAATCTTGAACCTTGAATCATTGTGAATGGAACATGGAGGGCAAATTTTGGGGTATGACAGAAACGCACAATGACCTAAAGTGTACCAATTTCTCGGTATACACCTCTTCGGAGTGTGCATATAAAATCTTCCTCCACGCGGCCATAATCATATCCACCACAACACCGGCTTTGATAACTTTACCGTTTTCATCCGGCCTATATTTTGTCCCAACCGCGAGTTTGAGCTTACTTCTCACGTTGCAAGTTATGTGATACCGACAAAGTAATGCGGTCGATGTCGGGAAGATGATATCGACCGCATTCATCAAAGCATTGTCCCGGTCGGTAACAATGACATTTGGCATAACCTTTTGATCAACCAACAAAGACTTGCATATTCCCAAAGCCTATAACACCCATATTTTACATTTATTAATTTAATGGGAGTTTAAATTAATTTCTTGAATTATTGGTATTTTAATTGGACTTAAGTTGGAAATTGTGTAAAATAAGCTATTGGGCCAAGTTGTGGTTAGTAATGGAGAGGGTGTGATTGGTAGGCCCTATTATTAAAGTTATTTTGCTTTATTTTCATAAAATAAGAAAAAAAGAAAGAAATTGGAAATTAGAAGAAGAAAACCTAAGAGGAAGAAGGAGAGAGCTCATGGACAAAGACCTATTTTCGTATTCATGGAGCAGCTCCCACAAATCATGTCATAACTCTCTGTTCGTAACTCCAAATCAGGTAATTCTTAAAGATTCGGATTCTACACGAAATTTCCTTCGATTTGATATATTAATTCATGTCAGGGAGGTTTTTGATGAGGGAGATAAGTGAGTTTGAAGATGGGAGATTCTTGCTGAATTTGAGGAAAAAGGGCTTACGGGTTTGATGGAGAAGAAGGGGAAAAGTCCAGATTCTTGGTTAAGATAAGGGGGGACTCTTCCGATTAACATCTATTATTGGGTTATGGATAATAGGACTGATATAGATATATTATTTCATGTCAATTGAGTCGAATGATAGAGTTTGGGTTTTGGGATGTTTGTTGATAATTATCTGTTTCGATGAATCCAATGAATTTGGTGTTGTATGATGTTTGATGATGCATAATATATGTTATATGTGTGTATGATATACGTTGGGTGGTTGTTTTGTGGTGTTTGATCAATTTGAGTCGATTTGGTCGAGGTTGAGGAATTTGGGATTCAGGTTCGTATGCTGTCAATTGTGATTGGGATCTCTGATCTGGTCAGTTCGTGCCGCGTCCCATTGTTGGCGCCGCGAACTACTTAGCAGAAAGCTTAAGGAAAATTATTTCACTCAGTTCGCGTAGCGTCCCTTGTTGGCGCCGCGAAGGCGTCGTTTCCTGGCAGCGCGTCGCGAACATTGTGTGGCGCCGCGTGCTGCTAGTGATTTTGGAAAGTTTAAAGATGCATAACTTTCGAACCGTTCGCCTGCTTTAAGTGCCGTTTCGAGCCGGATGAAGCTTATGAAATATTCTTTATGTTATAATAATGAAATGAGCAGCATCTTGAATTTATTTTATCATCATTTGTTTGTTTTGGTGTATTATGATGTGTTGTGGATATATATGATAAGATATGACGATGTATGCTATGTTTAAAAATGAGTCGTATGATGATTTGTTTGAATTGTATGACGAAACTTATGAGACATCTTATGCGAGGATATGAGTATGATGTGCATATTTTGTCAGTTTGATGGATGACATATTGTTGACATATATGATGAAATGTGACAATATAAGATGTTGTTTTGAAAAACATTATTATGTGATGATTGTTGAGAATTGTATGGTGATGATTGATTGTTTTTGGAATGATCTGGATACATGTATGTTATTTCTTATTGATGATGATGATTGATGCGGATACATGTATGTTCTTTAGTGATTAATGATGATGATTGATTGTATTTGAATGATGCTAATGTATATAAACATACTTTGATGATGATGATAATGATGATGATTGAGTATTGGATGATGTTACTCATAGACTTGACGATGGTATAAGTATGTTCATGTATGTTTGCATTCATTCATATTCATTGATGATGTTGTATCCATGATGATGTGTTGGATCAGTAAAGGGCATGATTCCCATTGTGTGGAATCTGTGCTGGCAGGGCCGTATCTTGATGATGTTGCATCGGTCATGGGTTATTCCCATTTGATGATGTTGGTACCACATGTAACACCCTTCTAAACCCCGCAGAAATTAAATAATAATCAGAGTAAAAAATATAATTACAAGGGTGCCACAATTATTTAAAAACAAATAAACTAATTATGGTCAAAGTCATGCTTCATTAGGAAACGGTTCACCAAAACATAATCATGTTTATCACAGCGGAATACTAAACATCATCAAATACAACCAAATGGAATCATATTTCAACATCAATTAAAATGGATAAGTTCATAAAAACTTCTACAACTATCGTTCCCCAGTGTTACAGATCAGAGCATGACCGACACGACCCAACATAAACGGATAAACTCTATTAGTCATCCTCACCAAGCACTAATGCCGCTACTCCTCAATCTGAAAATGACAACATGTAAGGGTGAGTCTCATTCTCAATTAGTAAATATTATGCAATTCATAAGCAACAAGCATCATAATATATCGTTCACCCAATTATACATATTCAGATTCACATCCATTATTAATTCACACAATAATAGATTACAACACTTACTACAGAAATCCATACAATCATATTATGACAAAATGCATATGACACAACTGACACTATGCATGTGGTACCAATAAACCGTGGAATCAATCCACCTAACCGATCTACGCCTCATCGAGATACGGCCCACCGACACAATTTCCACACAATGGGAAATATGTCCACCAACGATCCAAACCTCACCGGGATCCAACATCAATGCACATGAATGAATGAAACACATATAACATACTTAAAACACACTAAATCACGATGAGCAACTCATCTCAACACCACATCACCGAATAAGTATGTACATGTTTTCAACATCATTCAAATAGTCATGCATCCATCACAATCATAATAACAAATCACACCAATTCATCATCACATCAAACACATTGTCACACCTATCTCATATGCACACAATGTTCAATTCTTATCAAGTAATTAAATCGAGTTTTAAAGAAATAAGGTCGGATAATACCAATATTCATCGTTCATCATATAAAACATTTAATTACTTGCACAACGCCCAAAACGGCACTAAGAAATGATACACGGATCAAAAGATACGTTATTTTGAAGTTTGGAAAAATTCACACACAACAAGGTTCGCTCAGCGGAGCAAGGCAGAAGCGAAACCCTTCCAACCCCCGCTCAGCGGACCTCAAGCGACGTCAAACAGAAGCGAACTACGTTGGGACCTCCGCTCAGCGGACCTGCGATTTCAGCAAACCCCAAGTCTGCGACAGACCCTGCGATTTCACTCCCCTTTCACCCAAAAACGATTCCAGACATCACATACAGGCATACAATCATCATATATTCAATTACACACCACAAAAACATCATTTAACGCATTATTAACCAAATAGTTCACACAATCATCATCAATTAAATCCAAATTAGAACATCCTAACCTAACAATCCCAATGTCTAATTGAATCAAACCATACATCAATCTACCTATCACCTAAGATCACATAAGAGATACTGAAAGGAAGAGTCCCCCCTTACCTTAGCCAAGAGTTCTTGATTGGTCTCTCCCTCCATTGCTCCTCTTTTACGTTCTTCGTGTTCCAAACTCTTTTCACATTCCTTTCTCTTATTCCCAATTCCTTATTATTTTATAAAATAACCTTTTAATTAGAATAGGGCCTTTACTAACATAACACCCCCTCATCCCTTAACATCACACATGGCCCAACACCATAACCATCCTTTCCCAATTAAATTCTACAAATCACCAATAATTCTAATTATTAATTAAATTTCCATTTAAATTAAAAATTAAAATATACGGGTGTTACAACTCTCCCCCACTAAAAGAGTTTTCGTCCTCGAAAACATACCTCAAGTAACCAGCTCGTATAAGAGTCCTTCACCTGACTCTCCAGCTCCCAATTAACATTACCATCAGTCAATCCTCAAAATCCATCTGACATAACCAACAGGAAACATGTCTCATACATTCAAATTCCAGTTCTTACGCCGCATTTGACTATCCAAAAGTATACTACTCGCTATAGCTCCAAAAAGGTTAACAACAACAGAACATTGAGGTACAACCTATACAATATGCTCAACAGCCGAGTAATACAATTACACGATCTATAGTATGATCACACGAATCAACACTGCAGTAATGCATACCATCTACCAACATACCAACCTTAGACATACTCTTCCATCTGAGCGATAAAATAATACTTACACTTTTCACCAACCGCTTCCTTCAAGAAACTCAATACTCATATTCCTATACCATTGAATTCCAATTATCTGACTCCCCTCAAGTCACACCATCAATTATCCAGCATGTTACATTCCGCTTTTCTGCACTACTCTGATTACTCATCACAATCATCTGTACCAATTAGATTTCTGAGTTTCACCCGATTCCGACTCTCTTTACTCATTCGTCCAAGAATCATTCCTCACCATTCATGGTACCACTTAGCAATACTTACTCGCACTCCAAAAATGAATTCCTGAGTTACTACATCTATTAAAACATCTTAACCATCGGAATAAGTACACATAAGTAGTTATAATCACACTCATCAGCCTCGATATACCATTGCTTACATAATAGCTCAAACTGAATCTCACTCTTCTTTAAGAATTAAATCCACTTCGTCCTTCATAGAGTGTAATTACTCATTATATCTGGAATTTACAATATCACCTTAATAACAACACAAAATCATTACAGCATCATATAGTATCAACTCTTCGTTTTAATTTCGCCGAATACATACTCGTTAACTACGTACAACCGTAATAACATATTCATCATCTCGGCAATTATTCAAAAGAGTTATAATTCTTCGACACGACATCCTTACATCAACTGGATTCTAAATCCAACATATAGATCAATACATATTCTCTATGTAGGCTTCCGACATATTAATTCCTCACTTGCCACAAGTAGTACTCGTAACACTACTCTACATCACACTTTCGTTGCGCGACTCTGATTACCCATCTTAAGTCATCATCCACCATGTTGCACTCTTTCATATTCTCTTCTTCATAAGTCCACACAACATAGTGAGTGATTATTCTTCACGGCTTAGTATTCATCACATCTTAAACCATTAAGGTAACAAAACAAGCTTATCTCTTCTATATGATTCCATCTACTACCAACAAGAGATTTAGGGTGATCAAGTCCTAAATTTGTCAATATTAGTTGAAAATCATATTTAAGCATAAACCGTCGTTACTACATAATAGTGTCCATTTCCGAGTTTGCACTCAAACTTATTAGCATCGTCATAGTTCAATAATTCACTATGGTGTCCTTCTTCTAGAATATTCTTTCGAAGCTCAAAACATCAGGAACACAAATCCAATCACTCAACCTCATTATACTATTCTCGTTGATTCTGAATCCGCCGCCTTTACCTGGTAATTCAAAGTCAACCTATCGATCAACTCAACATCAGCTTTCTGACCTTCTCTAATCTCGTCAAGAGTACCACTAGTCATCTTTTAGCATACCCAATCTAACACTATTACGAGTTCCTTCACATACCAACTCAAGTCTTTAAATTGTCCGATTAAATCCAACTCATTCATCATTAGCACCGACATTTTAAAGACTTCTTACGCGACACAATAGCACAACATTCATAACTCGTGGTTTTAATCCAACTTCTATTACATCCTTCACGTCCAAATATCATCCCCCTCGGAATCTCAACAAAGTCTTCCTCACGTCAACAAATGTTAGAAATTCCCTACAATTCTTCTTTTATACTTATCGTTACTTTGCCATCACAAATACGATTCCAATGGTTCTAAAGTTTACTTCACCTTTACTACTAATTTACTCATTCACTAAAATTCATCGGTACTCAAATCATCTTTATGACCGAACATCTCATCAACTTATTCATCAACAACATGTTCTACTCAACTTCGTTTCAAACAATCGCGGTAGTAGGCATTCTTATTCAACAAGTTTCACGCTTCCATAACCGACTTCAGAACCTTTCCTCATAGGGTCACTCTAATGTATTTATAACTCTTCCATAAATTAGAACACAATCCCTCCTCCTCGTGGGTTCAAACGGCACATTAATCTGACACTCGGAACTCAAGATATGAATTTTCCAATCATTGCCCGGAAAATGCAACACTGACATCATGCAGCGACACTCTATACGATATATCCAAAACTTCTCAAATGGGTAAATTCAATTCTTAAAATTACTCCTCAACAAATCTTCTAATTATTCCTTCGATCCATTCGACACTGACACTGACATCCCGTGCAGTATCAATAAACAAGTCTAGTTATAAGAACAAGAGTAACCGTAACTTCACATCTTTCCAACATCATCCTGTCACAATTAAATATGTTACAACTGCTGCAACTATTTTTATAACAAAGTTCATCTCGTTAGCTTTTCGACGCTTCAAACGGAACTCAATTCGGATGTCCAGAACTCCAGTTATGAATTTTCGAAGTTCCGCAGCTATTCAGCAATTTTCCTGCGTTTTTCTTACGAAAATCTCACTCCAAAACTCATTCTCCTAAATCCTATCACATTCCAAACAGCCCCTTATCGTACCTCTTCACTTCCAAACATTCTTATGACTTGAGCAACACATCCTATCGCCGAAGTGCGATTTCTGGAACATTACGACAACAATCCTCTTTGCAAACTTGCAGCTGAATCTCTTCCGAGACGTAAAGCTACTCAACTGACATCTTCGCAGTACACCAGTAGAGCTGACACATCGCAACTTTCCAATTTCCTTCTCTTACAATAACTGTCAATTACCTCTAATCATCTTCCTTCAAGATGTTCCAACTCAATTCCCAGTGAAGTCTTAATTCCATGTCACCTTCAACTCGGGAAACAACAAACTCCAACAACGCTCGCACTGTTGCCAACAACAGCCTACTGAATCAATCTTCTTACAACTGAAACATAACCGAGAAGCGAAGCTTCTCTCCCACTTGTTTCAATCCAACACCTACAACAAACAACCAAGTACCGACAGTGATTCACGCACATGTCGCGTACCAAGGAATAAAATGCCGACAATATACAACTGTCGCGCAACTCAACTGACTCAACAATTGGCCGGACGGACCGACCTGCTCTGATACCACTATTGTAACACCCTTATAAACCCCGCAGAAATTAAATAATAATCAGAGTAAAAAATATAATTACAAGGGTGCCACAATTATTTAAAAACAAATAAACTAATTATGGTCAAAGTCATGCTTCATTAGGAAACGGTTCACCAAAACATAATCATGTTTATCACAGCGGAATACTAAATATCATCAAATACAACCAAATGGAATCATATTTCAACATCAATTAAAATGGATAAGTTCATAAAAACTTCTACAACTATCGTTCCCCAGTGTTACAGATCAGAGCATGACCGACACGACCCAACATAAACGGATAAACTCTATGAGTCATCCTCACCAAGCACTAATGCCGCTACTCCTCAATCTGAAAATGACAACATGTAAGGGTGAGTCTCATTCTCAATTAGTAAATATTATGCAATTCATAAGCAACAAGCATCATAATATATCGTTCACCCAATTATACATATTCAGATTCACATCCATTATTAATTCACACAATAATAGATTGCAACACTTACTACAGAAATCCATACAATCATATTATGACAAAATGCATATGACACAACTGACACTATGCATGTGGTACCAATAAACCGTGGAATCAATCCACCTAACCGATCTACGCCTCATCGAGATACGGCCCACCGACACAATTTCCACACAATGGGAAATATGTCCACCAACGATCCAAACCTCACCGGGATCCAACATCAATGCACATGAATGAATGAAACACATATAACATACTTAAAACACACTAAATCACGATGAGCAACTCATCTCAACACCACATCACCGAATAAGTATGTACATGTTTTCAACATCATTCAATTAGTCATGCATCCATCACAATCATAATAACAAATCACACCAATTCATCATCACATCAAACACATTGTCACACCTATCTCATATGCACACAATGTTCAATTCTTATCAAGTAATTAAATCGAGTTTTAAAGAAATAAGGTCGGATAATACCAATATTCATCGTTCATCATATAAAACATTTAATTACTTGCACAACGCCCAAAACGGCACTAAGAAATGATACACGGATCAAAAGATACGTTATTTTGAAGTTTGGAAAAATTCACACACAGCAAGGTTCGCTCAGCGGAGCAAGGCAGAAGCGAAACCCTTCCAACCCCCGCTCAGCGGACCTCAAGCGACGTCAAACAGAAGCGAACTACGTTGGGACCTCCGCTCAGCGGACCCCCCTCCGCTCAGCGGACCTGCGATTTCAGCAAACCCCAAGTCTGCGACAGACCCTGCGATTTCACTCCCCTTTCACCCAAAAACGATTCCAGACATCACATACAGGCATACAATCATCATATATTCAATTACACACCACAAAAACATCATTTAACGCATTATTAACCAAATAGTTCACACAATCATCATCAATTCAATCCAAATTAGAACATCCTAACCTAACAATCCCAATGTCTAATTGAATCAAACCATACATCAATCTACCTATCACCTAAGATCACATAAGAGATACTAAAAGGAAGAGTCCCCCCTTACCTTAGCCAAGAGTTCTTGATTGGTCTCTCCCTCCATTGCTCCTCTTTTACGTTCTTCGTGTTCCAAACTCTTTTCACATTCCTTTCTCTTATTCCCAATTCCTTATTATTTTATAAAATAACCTTTTAATTAGAATAGGGCCTTTACTAACATAACACCCCCTCATCCCTTAACATCACACATGGCCCAACACCATAACCATCCTTTCCCAATTAAATTCTACAAATCACCAATAATTCTAATTATTAATTAAATTTCCATTTAAATTAAAAATTAAAATATACGGGTGTTACACCACATGCATAGTGTCAGTTCATACATATGCATACTTTTATAACATGATTGGATGTATTCCAGTGTTATAATTATTAATGATGTGTTGGTTGATTGTTTTGTGATGATAAAACTTGTCTGAATTCTGAATATGTTTTCAATTGGGTGAATGATGTAACTATGATGTGTTATTATTTATGATTCAATAACATTTGTTAATTTGAATGAGACTCACCCTTACTGTTGACATTTTCAGATTGGCGAGTAGCGGCTTTTGGCCTTGGTGAGGATAGCTCATAGGCCAGTTTGTTTAAGTATAGCGTCGATGTCATGCTATGATATTGTAACACTGGGGAACGCTAGTTAGAGTCTAAGATGATACTCTATTATGTTGTTATTGTATTAATTGTGTGGGATATTGCATAGATGATGTTATGCTTATCCGTATGATGGATTTTCCGCTGTGTTAACATGAGATGTTTATGAGTTATGATGAATTGTTCCTTAGTGAAAGCATGACAATGGATTTATGATAAATTTATTTAAAATTGAATTGTGACACCCTTGTTTTCATGTTTACTCTGAAATTTTTATATAATTGTCGTGGGTTTAGAAGGGTGTTACAAAGCCCATGTAAAGTTATCTTCTTTTTCACACTCCAAAAAAGCAAACCCGACCGAATATGTCTTGACCGTCGAGGTCACACCGACAATCTCTAGAAGAGGAAGCCTATACTTGTTGGTCTTGTACGTCGAATCCATCACAAGAACGGTTGGAAATGTGTTGAACAATTTGATACTTTCGGGATGAGTCCAAAAAATGTCACGCACCGTAATTTGTCCTCGGACGCTCGGAAGCTTGACACGTATTCGTTATCGCCTAATAGTTTCAAAAGTTGTTGCATTTCCGACCGAGGGTCCATTTTCAAGACTTTAAGATTGTGTCGTTCATTGTAAACTTGCTTAATATTTGAAACGCTATTCGGTTTTTTACGCTTCAAATCGGCAAGTATGTTGCGAGGCGCCACTTTGACTATCGTTAAATCTGAAATCACATTCTTCTCTTCGCGGGACAAACGACACGCCATTGGATGCCCGTGTAACTTGGCATCCAAGGCATGATTATGAATTCCACAAATGACGGTTAAACGCCACAAATCATCAACCCTCCGAGTCGCGCGCAACTTAAACGGACACCCACACTTTCTCGATCCCGTGTCTTTGTGTTTTAACACCCGGTTTGTTTGTACATAACTCCCACCTCGCTCGCAATTCAAAACGACAAAAGCTTTTTGTCTACTATTTCCATTGTCGGACCTTAAAATAACAATTCCAAATCCAAGTTTACTAGCTTCGTTACGAACCCAATCAAGCAATTGTTCATGACTACCGAATCTCCGAAAAAATAACGCATTTTTTGAATTTTCATGCATTTTGGAAATGCATCTCCGAAAACACCAATTTTTTGGTGTTTTCAGAAATGCATTTCCGAAGTCTAAAAAAATCTGGAAAAAAAAATACATCGGAGATGCATCTCCGAAACAGTGGCAAATGGGGGATTTCGCTGGGGTGACTCCCATAGGGAGGTGGGTAAAGAAAAATTCTAGATTTGTTTGTGCATTACATTTTAGTTCATCATGGTTGTCTTAAATTTTGGCAGCATTAGCTACAATTCAATAGTAACAAAATAATTATAAAGTTCCATTTAATTATAATTTAGGCGTAAAAAAATTAAAATTATATATAATGAGTAATGACTTCATCTTGCACATTCTCAAAAATAATCATGTCTTTGGTGGTTTTTTTTTATCTGTCCTAACGGTGGTAACATGTTATGTTTGAAGGGTTTAGAAGTTGGAAATAAGGAATTCCAATGACCACGCAGGCAATTAACGAGGAAGTCCAACATTTGATTCAAACAAGTTAAATATTACATATTGACGGTTGTAGTAGGTTTGAGTTCGGCAGACGTCGAGAGCGTGACTCCTCCTATGTCTTTTACGTACTTATTCGCAAGATTAATGTTGCTAATACGGCAAGCACTATGACCCATGAAGCTTCTAATTATACTCAACCCCCTAATCCAATCAAAATTCACCACCTCATTCCCCATCCCTTTCACTCACAGTTACCGTGCTCTAACTATCCATCCACATACACCAATAGTCAATTCCATAGTTTAAATTCATTTCATATATAGGAGAATATTCATTTACTATATTAATAATTATATTTTGCATTAATTAATATATAGTTCAACTTCAACCTACTATTTCATACATATAGAAATCGAGAGTGAAGAAAAAAATTCAACACTTTTTCCACCATGAGATCAACCAGTTGCTGCCTCCGTCTTTACCCTACACCAACTTCAAAGGCTTCTCTCATCCCCTCAAACCCACCTCAACTTTCCTTGTAAGTTTTTTTTCTTCTTAAGCTTTTATATTTTATGCATCTCACAATCTCTGTAACACCGACACCTACGAAAAAATACGTGTGTCTCAGTGTTATAGGTCACAACTAAGTTGATTAAGTATATTCTATTGTAAATAAAGGGAGAAAAATAGAGGAAGCTGGAAAAGGCCATGCGTTGTTATAGGAGTAGCTTCATGCTTCACCATAATTGGACTACAATTCAACAGTTCAGTGATATCAGGACACGAAGTTGTTGTTGTGCCTAAGGAGGAGATCATGGTCATGACCATGTCAAATTCAATAGATGATGATGATTATGATGATGAATATGATGAGCATGAGCATGTGGTTTTGGTTGGTGGTGTAGCTAAATGGAGCCAGAAAAGGATGTGTCCATCTTGGCAAGGAAATAATCCACTTGAAACAATCGTGCCGGAGAATCTTCCACGGCCGGCAGCACGACGGCGATACGAGGCGGTTCGCTCCGACTCCAAGACTGCGCCGCCGCTCTCACTTTCTTCAGTCAAACTTAAAACCAGTAGGGGCGATTGTTTCTCCATGTGAAAATTCAATCAAATTAGAATTGCAGTACATAATTATTAATTAATTTTTCTTTTGTACAAATATTCATAGCCAAATCAAATGTAACATTTTTTTTCTTTCAGAAATGTATCAAAGGTTGTGTAATAATGATTGTAATATAGCTAGTACATAGTACTCGGTTGGATTTATGTAGGTTGATCATTGTAGTACATGTAGTACAAATTTCGATTGCTTTCCAGTTTTACCCTTTAATCCAATAATAGATTACCATTGTACTACATGTTTTATGATTTTGTATTTTTTGTCTTAAATAAAAAAGTTTTTTTTCTTCCACTTTTCAATTTTCAGAAATCTAGCGTTAGGCCCTTATTCTATTTGTTATGGGCTTGCCCAAAGTTTAGGGCCAATTAGCAAAGAGAATTTCTTATTACATCTTATAAGTTGGAAAATAATCAAAAAAATAATAATTTTGAAGATGTCTATCGGCTTCGTAAATATATTTTTGGACGTATCATGTGTATAATAATACAGCAAGCACAAAGATTATTGCTAAAAACAATGACCTTTGAAGCGGACGCACAATTGAAGCGGAAATTTGAGAATATGACACATTTGTATGTCCGATTATTTCGGAGATGCATCTCAAAAAAAATCAAATGTGTTATTGCTAAAACCAATGACCTGCATAATCAAATTTCATATTCATTGTTTTCATAAATCCTTTCATTCTCATTCAAGATTTTCACTCCAAAATTTTATTCGTGTGTTTGATCATATCAAAAGGAGCAAAAGAAGTTGGAATTCAAGGTAAATTTTATTCATTTCAAGCCTCATCAACCACATTAATTCTGATTTTAAACTGAAAAAAGTTACGTCATATCTGGAAATGTATATTCGAGTTCTTTATAAACTCATTCGAAAATGCATTTTCGGAAGCTGTATGTTCTCATTTTCCAACAACCTGTTTCCTATTTTAGATGTTGCTTAGTAGTTTATGTTTTGGTTTTCATTAGAAATTGTGCATCTCGATGTTTCCCCCAAACTTATTGTGTCTTTGGATGCCTCATGTGTAGTTGTGAAAGACGTAGATATGGGCAACCAATTTAAAAATTAACAAGAGTTTGAATTTTGTGATCACATGCTTCAATGGATTCATACAAAGGCATCCAAATTGGGGTTTAATATCGTAATTGGAAGGTCAAATAATGATTTTGATAGAAAAGGCGCATTTGTGACATTGACATGCGAAAGAAGTGAGAAATATAAACCTCCCCTCTGAAATTCCAAGCGAGATGAAACTTGTTCAAGAAAATGTGAGTGTCCCTTTAAGTTGTGTGGTTATCGGTTGGGAATTAATAAATAGAGTTTTAATGTGATATGTGGTTTACATAACCATGATTTGTGTGAAAAGTTAGTTGGTCATCCAATTGCATGTCGTCTCATGTCGGAAGAGAATGAATGTGTTTTTGACATGACATTGAAGTTGGAGCAACCAAAAAACATGCTTGCGACCTTGAAGTGTAAAAGACCCGGGAATATCGCAAATATCATGCAAGTGTATAATAGGCACTATCAAACTAAGTTAGTGTTGATAAGGAATAAACCTAAAATATAACACCTCTTGAAAGTTCCAGATGATAACAATTACGTATCTAGGTACTGAACGTGCGAGGAAGGAGTAACTGTTAGAGATATATTTTGGACTCATCCTGATTTCGTAAAGTTGTTCAACGCGTTTCCCATTATACTCATAATTGATTTCCCATTATACTCATAATTGATTCAACATATAAGACCAACACGTACAAGCTTTTATTATTGGAAATTGTTGGTATCACCTCTACTGGGTAAACTTATTCTATCAGGTTTGCATTTCTATATAGCTAAAAAATGATAAATTTACTTGGGCTTTAGAGGTGTGTCGGGCAATGCTGAAGGACCAATAAGACATGTCAGAAGTATTTGTTACCGACCATGATGCCACTATAGTGAATTCGATTGCAAAGGTATTTCCCACTTCTTACGCATTACTTTGAAGGTATCACATAACAAAGAATGTGAGAAGTCGAGTTAATCCTGCGATAGAGACAAAATAAATAGAGGGCGAAGATGGAAAAATGGAAAGGCGGATGTCATAGTGGAAAAAATAATGGATGCATGGAATGTTATAATAAATTCTTCTACAAACGAGCTATATGGCGATGTTGTTATACAATTCAGAAAGATGTGTGGGAAATATCCAAATTTATTAAAATATGTTGAAAGTATAATTTGGGACCAAGTTAAGTAGAAACTGTATGTTCCTGTATCGATCAGGTTAGACACCTTAGAAAAACAACAACAAACCAAGTTGAGTCTGCCCATGCTACTTTGAAGAATTGGTTGGGAAATAATAAAGGTGATTTGTTTACAGATTGGGAATATGTGAACTGAATGATCTAAAACCAGTATAATAAGATACAAACATCATTTGGTCGTAGCATCATAATGTTGGAAGGTTGAAAGACAGAACTTTGTATTCTCAGTTGGTCGGTAACATATCTCGGGAAACTCTAAATTATATTTTTCACGAAGCCAAAAGAGCCGAGAATATAGGTTGCAATAGCTCAAAGTCTTGTTGCACACTTGTGAAAATCTATGGTCTCCCATGTGCTTGTGTGTTATCTAAGAAGGTGAAACTTGATAGCCCGATACGAATGGATGAAGTTTGCACTCACTAAAAAATGCTTAATTTTGATGAGGATGGTGGTGGTGGTGGTGTCATGAAAGACGGTAAATCAAAAATCTCTATATTGACTGAATTAGAAGTGATAAAGATAGATTTTTAAAAGTTGGTGACAATATGAAACTCTAAGTCAAAGAGCAATTGAGGAAGATTGCATATCTGGAGACCACTGACTTGAAACCACTCTCTCAACCAGTAAAACAAAAGAAGCATTTAAGAAGGTCAAGCCTACATCGAGTGACAATTCAACGATGCGATCTCCTTCATATTTTGAACATGTTGACAAACTTTTTCCCAATTCACCAACTCTGCAATCTCATAAAAATGTTTTCAAATGAGCTTTCATTAGCAAACCACCTCCTTCACCAAAAATCCTATTCATTGAGGAGATGCCAATTTTTATGCACAGTAAATTGAAGCTAAAAGAGCTGAAAATATAGATTCTGATAGCTCAAAGTGTGGTTTCCCACTTGTAAAAATCTATTGTCTCTCATGTGCTTGTGTTATATCTAAGAAGGTGAAACTTGATAGCCCGATATGAATGGATGAAGTTTGCACTCACTGGAAAATGCTTAATTTTGATGATGATGGTGTCATGAAAGACGGTAAATCAAATATCTCTATCTTAACCGAATTAGAAGTGATAAAAGATAGATTTTTGAAAGTCGATGACTTTATGAAACTCCAAGTCAAAGAGCAATTAAGGAAGATTGCATATTCAAAGACCACTGACTTGAAACAACCCTCTCAGGCGAGCTCGCATTAGCAAACCACCTCATTTACCTCCTCCGCCAAAAATCCCATTCATTGAGGATATGCCAATTTTTATGTACAATACATTGAACGGATCGTCAGTGTCAAGGGTGATAGTAATTGCAGTTTTTGAGTTGTTTTCGCTTTTCTCGGTAAACGAGAAGAGGATCACACACTTGTCTGCCATCAACTTAATAGAAACTTTTTTCTATGGAAATTTTAACAAATCAAACTTTATGTTAAAAAATAAATACCCTCATTAGCATTATACAAAAAATCTAATAAATGATGAAAAAATGAGAAAAGGAAGAACTCACATGCATAGTTGGAGAGAGAATGGGTCAAAATTTCGTAAGTAGAAAGGAAAGGCAGTCAAATGTGTAAGTATCAGATATGCCTAAGAGGGGGGGTGAATTAGGTTTTCAAAAATTAATCGGTTTTATGAGAAAGTCTTTACTGATTTTTGGTTAAGTGTTTGAAGGCTTTTGATGGTTTTTATCTTTTTCTTGGAAATGGTGATGAAAGCGGTAAAAGCGAAAAGATAAAGAACACAACGATATATACTGGTTCCCCTCACAATCCGAGAGTACTCCAGTCCCCTTTCAAACACGAAAGAGATTTCACTATAGTTAGAATTATTGTACAAGCCTATGCCTACTATCTAACCTATAGGGTGATCAAAGGTTCTTAACACCTTTAAAATCAATCAACACTAATGTGGATGAAGAACAATCCTCTTCAAACACACCACTTACTTCCAACAATCCTGGATAGTAAAGAAATAATTTTCTTTGAATTTTTACAAGAGATTTAGATGAAGTTTGTATAGCACTATCAATCTTGGATTGATCTTCTTCTTCAAATAAACAATTCTCAAAATGAATATAAGTGTTCACAATGTATGCATGAAACTTTGAATGAATTTCTCAATGAAAATGTGTATAGAAAGTTTCACTTGAAAGTAAGAATTTGATGAACACTTGGAAATATTGAAAGATGAAGATTTATGAAAGTTATGAATTGTTAATGAAGAAGGTAATTAATGATTATGAAAGATGTAGTATTTATAATGTGTTAAACACCTCTTTGAATGGTTATTTTTCCATGAAGCAATGCAATGATTTAGTGGTAAGAAGATAAATTCGTTTGAATGAAATCATGCAATGGAAAAACACACTGGTTCAGTAGGAACCGGTTCCTGCCTGAGACAACCCGGTTCCTGCTGAACGTTACAGCAGAAAAATTCAAATTTTGAACTGAGGAACCGGTTCCCACCTAGGGACAACCCGGTTCCTAGTAGTAAAACACATAATGCTGAAAATGTAGAATGCTGGGAACCGGTTCCCCCATAGGGACAACCCGGTTCCTAAAACCTTTATTTTGGATTTTAACTTTGAAAGAGGTTTTAAATGAACTTTTGAAGGATGATACTTTGTAGTATGTTTATGATATGCATGAAAATATATTTGTGAACAATTATATGTCAAAGTGAGTATTGTTTGTACCTTTGACGTTTTAGCTCGATTCTTGCTTCTTTATTGTTTCTTCAAGACTTTGAAATGATGTGTTTCTTGCCTAAAACTTAAAATACTTTTTGCACATCCTTTATGAAATCTTGATGTCCATATTGTCTTCATCAAAACCAATTATGCTTGAGAAGCTTGCAATTACATTCTCCCCCTTTTTTATGATGACAACCAAGTCTTGAAATGTTTTTGAAAAAGTTGTTTTGTGCTTTTGAAATTATGTTGAACAATGCAAGAATCCCCCTATGTTAGAGACTCCCCCTAAATCCATGATTCCTTCTTTGATTTATGGTGATGAGTTTCATTTGTTAATGTTAACAATGACCTGCATTTTTTTTTCTTTGAAACAAAACAACAACAAAACACATGCATATTCTTCTCCCCCTTTGTTATTATCAAAAAGGATGGGGAAAAAGATAAAATATATATATGAAACATAAACATAACACAATGTGAAATACCACAAATATAACACAATTTGAAATACTACAAACATAACACGATAAAACGATACGAAACATAGTTTTTCACGATTACAACATAAACATAAATAATCCTAAACATCACGAAACATAAATGGAACAATGTCTAAAAACATAAATAAAAACCAACAATAAAATAGAACATAATAATAAAGAGCACAAAATTTAATCACTTTCATCCATTTGCTCTTCATCATCATCATCTTGTTCATCTTCTTCTTCACTTCCTTCCTCTCCCTCATAATGAGCCAAGATCCGCCTTTGAGTCCGTTGAATTTCCCGCATTTGTCTTCTCATAAGGTTATGCTCATAGTTGTTCTCTCGCTTGTTGTTATCAATAGATGTTTGAATAGAGCAAAGCTTGTCAAACATCATCTCCATTGTGTATCCACCTTCGGGAGGTTGAGGGATTTGTGGCACGGCTGGCTCAAAGTCAACTTTGTAGAAAAATCTACCTTCACGATCCGTAACAATTCCTGTATTTTTAAGAGCGGTAGCGGTGGTGATAGCACACTCTTGTTCATCCATATTTTTATTCGGTTCCCTTTGGAGGAGAACACCGGCATTCCGAACAATATGAGAGATGGCCCTTGCATAAGGTAAGCCTCCTTTAAGGGAAGCCATAAGCTGCATGTGGCGCATGATTGAAAGAGCCCAATTTACTTCAATGCCACGTCTTAGAGCAAGCAAGACCATCAACTCAAACTCATTGACCCTGGAATGGTTAGAGTTCTTTGGAAATAAAACATAAGCAATGATAAGATGGAGCATCCTATCACTCACCGATAAACTTGAACCGAACATGTTAAACTTGGTAACAAGTTGTTGGCGAAGCGTGTCGCGTTGAGTTGGTCGGCACATATCCACAAAGACATCAATCTTACTATATGGTTGCCAATCCTCCGGAATGTTACCTTGAAGGAGCACTAAACCCTGAGATGGAATTCCTAACACTCTTCCAAATTCCTCAACATCTAAACATATTTCTTTATTTGAAACTTCAGACAACAAAGTGAAATCATCAAACTCATCGGTCACTATCTTAAGATTATGATAAAATTCTCTAACCAAATCCGGGTAATAATCACCATGGTCAAGTACAAAGTTAGCTACTCCTGCATTAGCTAGTCTAGCCGGAAAATTGAAGCTATGATTAGGAAAATCAGGGAGATTACCGTACTTTGCCGGAAGGAGTTTCCGACTACGAATGTTGAATGTGAGTCTCCGACTCTTGACAGTTGGTTGGATCTCTTGAGGTTCTTCATTTGTCTCACCAACTTTGTTCTTCCCCTTAGCATTTCTTGAAGCTCTTGGAGGCATGGTTGAGAGTTAGGGTTTTGGTTTAGGATATTTGGATTTGTAGAGTGGAAGATGATTTGAGTGTGATATGTGAAAGAGTGGAGGATTATATAGAGTTTTGAGGTAGTGGGTATTTTAATTTTGAGAGTTATGGTGAGATAATGGGGTTTTAATTTGGTTTGACAATGGAGGTGGAAGGTTTGAAGAAGATGAAAATGAATGTTGAATGAGAGTGAATGTAAGTAAGTGAGTGGTTGTAAGTGAGTGAATGTGTATATTAAAAGATAGAAAGCATTTAAGTGATATAACAAATAAAATTAAAAAAATAAATAAAATAAACAAGTTTACGTTACAACAAAAGAGAGGAAAAGAAAGTCTGGAAAAAGGTCGTGGGAACCGGTTCGTCCCTACATGGGAACCGGTTCCTGAAGCACATAAAAACAACGCCTCTGGAAATTACTATGGGGAACCGGTTCGTCCCACATGGGAACCAGTTCCTGGACTGAAAAAGTCCAAAAACTTTAATTTTTATGAAACATAAAGCATACATATCATACATAAATACCAAGTCATAATATATGAACATTTATAAAGCACTTTTTAACCCATAAAATGTTAGAAACGTGTACCTTTAATTTATGATAATGACGAACGAATTTAAATATCACCTTCATTTAAAATTCCAAGTTCTCGTCGAATTTTGTAAAATGATTCTTTTGGGAGAGGCTTGGTGAAGATATCCGCAAGTTGATTATGAGTATCTACAAAAGTGACTTCAACATCTCCTTTAAGCACATGATCGCGAAGAAAGTGATGTTGAATGTCTATGTGTTTGGTTCTTGAATGCATAACCAGATTCTTTGTGATATTTATAGCACTTGTATTGTCGCATCGAAGAGGAATGCATCCGAGATCAAGTCCGTAATCACGAAGTTGTTGCTTAAGCCAAAGAATTTATGCACAACAACTACCTGCTGCTATGTATTCCGCTTCGGCCGTACTAAGAGCAACACATGCTTGTTTTTTACAAGCCCATGATACTAATGCATTTCCAAGAATATGACAAGTACCACTTGTGCTTTTACGATCAGTTTTACATCCTGCATAATCCGCGTCAGAATAACCAATTAAATTGCAAACACTACCTTTAGGATACCATAAGCCAACGTTGGTCGTTCCTTTGAGATACTTCATGATCCTTTTAACCGCCATAAGATGTGATTCCTTTGGATTTTCTTGAAAGCGAGCACAAAGACAAACACTAAACATTATGTCAGGACGGCTTGCCGTCAAATACAATAAAGAACCAATCATACCTCGATACTTGGTAATATCAATTGGAGTATCGGATTCATCTTGATCAACATATGTACCGGAGCCCATTGGAGTATTCATTGCTTTACAATTGTCCATATCAAACTTCTTCAATAGTTCTTTACAATATTTGGATTGATTGATAAAGATTCCATCTTTGAGTTGCTTAATTTGTAGTCCAAGAAAGTAGTTCATCTTTCCCATCATAGACATCTCGAATTCTCCTTGCATCATCAATGAGAATTCCTCACACATTTCTTTGTTAGTCGATCCAAAAATGATATCATCAACATAGACTTGAACCAATAAAGTGTTACTCTTGATTTTCTTAATGAACAAAGTTTTATCAACCTTACCCTTTTCAAAACCCTTTTCACACAAAAAATTGCTAAGTCTATCATACCATGCTCTTGGTGCTTGCTTTAAGCCATAAAGAGCCTTTCTCAACTTAAAGACATGTGTAGGATTCTTGAAGTCTTCAAATCCCGGGGGTTGTTTGACATAGACTTCTTCATTGATGTAGCCATTCAAGAATGCGCTCTTGACGTCCATTTGATAAAGCTGAAAATTTAATGAACACGCATAAGCAAGTAAAAGACGAATAGCTTCTAACCTTGCAACCGGAGCAAATGTTTCTTCAAAGTTAATTCCTTATTCTTGATTGTAACCTTGGGCCACCAATCTTGCTTTGCTTCGAACAATTATACCATTTTCATCAAGTTTGTTCTTAAACACCCATCGAGTACCTATGATGTGCTTATTACTTGGTCTAGGAACAAGTTCCCAAACTTGATTTCTCTCGAATTGATTTAATTCTTCTTGCATTGCATTTATCCATTGATCGTCTCCTAAGGCTTCATCAACTTTGGAAGGTTCAATTTGAGAAACAAAAGCCATGTGTAAGCAAGCATCTTTGAGATTTAATCTTGTTGCAACTCCTTGACTAATATCACCAATAACTTTATCAATAGGATGATCTCTATGAGTTCTCCATTCTTTTGGTAGATCATTGGTGTTTGATTCTTGTTGTACACTTTCTTGTTGAACTTCCGGTTGTTAGAACAAGATTTGTTCTGATCAATTATCTTAGTTTTGATGATAACAATAATATGAATTTTGCTTAAGATAATATGGTACTCTAATCCAATGCAATTTCCTTTTCAGGAAATATATAAAGAGTACGCATAATTCAGCGCTCAGAAGCTTTGTCTCAAAGGGTTCAGTATGCAACATCAGAACATGGTCTGGCAAGACATCAGAAGATGGTCGAAGCAGAATCAGAACATGGGTCTATGGAAGCATCAGAAGAACAAGAGAACAGAAGCACTGAAGTTCTGATGGTATCACGCTCAGAAGCACTTCAAGGTCAGAAGATCAGAAGATGCCATGCACCAAGCTGTTTGACTCTGATGATATTCAAACGTTGTATTCACAAACATCAGATCAGAAGAAAGTACAAGTGGCAAGCTACGCTGACTGACAAAAGGAACGTTAAAAGCTACTAAAGGCTACGTCAGTAGACACAGCGTGAACAAGGCTCGAGGTAGTTGACAAAAGCGTATAACATTAAATGCGATGCTGTACGGAACACGCAAAGCATTAAATGCACTCAACGGTCATCTTCTCCAACGCCTATAAATATGAAGTTCTGATGAGAAGCAAGGTTAACGAATTCTACATCTATTCTGTGAATATCAACTTGCTGAAACTCTGTTCAAATCAAAACTCAGAATCTTCATCTTCATCAAAGCTCACTACATTGCTGTTGTAATATATTAGTGAGATTAAGCTTAAACGTTAAGAGAAATATCACAGTTTGTGATTATCGCTTTTAAGAAGCATTTGTAATACTCTTAGAATTGATTACATTAAGTTGTAAGGAACTAGAGTGATCGTGTGGATCAGAATACTCTAGGAAGTCTTAGAAGTTATCTAAGCAGGTTGTAACTAGAGTGATCGTGTGGATCAGTATACTCTAGAAAAGTCTTAGAGGGTATCTAAGCAGTTGTTCCTGGAGTGATCAGTGTGTGATCAGAAGACTCTGGAAGACTTAGTTGCTGACTAAGTGGAGAACCATTGTAATCCGTGCGATTAGTGGATTAAATCCTCAGTTGAGGTAAATCATCTCTGCGGGGGTGGACTGGAGTAGTTTAGTTAACAACGAACCAGGATAAAAATAACTGTGCAATTTATTTTTATCGGTCAAGTTTTTTAAAGCTACACTTATTCAAACCCCCCCTTTCTAAGTGTTTTTCTATCCTTCAATTGGTATCAGAGCGCCGGTTCTAAGGTGCAAGCACTTAACCGTGTTTAGAAAAGATTCAGGAAGAGAAAAACGCTTCAGTAAAAGATGGTTGATGAAAGTGAAAAGTCTACACCTGCATCTACATCTGGCTCTGCTGAGCAATACAACGGTAACAATGGTTATACTAGACCGCCGGTATTTGATGGTGAAAACTTTGAATACTGGAAAGATAAACTGGAAAGTTACTTTCTTGGTCTAGACGGTGATCTATGGGATCTTCTGATGGATGGTTACAAACATCCAGTAAATGCCAGTGGCGTAAAGCTGACAAGGCAAGAAATGAATGATGATCAGAAGAAGCTTTTCAGGAATCATCATAAATGCAGAACTGTTTTGCTGAATGCTATCTCTCATGCTGAGTATGAGAAGATATCTAACAGGGAAACGGCCTATGACATATATGAGTCCTTGAAAATGACTCATGAAGGAAATGCTCAAGTCAAGGAGACTAAAGCTCTAGCTTTAATCCAGAAGTATGAAGCCTTCAAGATGGAGGATGATGAAGACATTGAAAAGATGTTTTCAAGATTTCAAACTCTTACTGCTGGATTGAGAGTTCTTGACAAGGGATACACCAAGGCTGATCACGTAAAGAAGATCATCAGAAGCTTACCCAGAAGATGGGGTCCTATGGTGACTGCATTCAAGATTGCAAAGAATCTGAATGAAGTTTCTCTGGAAGAGCTTATCAGTGCCTTGAGAAGTCATGAAATAGAGCTGGACGCAAATGAGCCCCAAAAGAAAGGTAAGTCTATTGCATTAAAATCCAATATCAAGAAATGCACTAACGCTTTTCAGGCTAGAGAAGAAGATCCTGAAGAATCAGAATCTGAAGAAGAAGATGAACTGTCCTTGATCTCCAGAAGGCTAAATCAACTCTGGAAGACCAAGCAAAGGAAGTTCAGAGGCTTCAGAAGTTCAAAGAAATTTGAACGTGGAGAATCTTCTGATGACAGAAGATTTGACAAGAAGAAGGTCATGTGCTATGAATGCAATGAGCCTGGACACTTCAAGAATGAATGTCCAAATCTTCAGAAGGAAAATCCCAAGAAGAAGTTTCATAAGAAGAAAGGTCTTATGGCAACCTGGGATGAGTCAGAAGATGATTCAGACTCTGAAGATGAGCAGGCCAACTGTGCGCTGATGGCGACAGAAGATGACAGATCAGAATCTACATCAGAATCAGATTCTGAAGAGGTATTTTCTGAACTTACTAGAGATGAGTTAGTTTCCGGTCTAACTGAACTTCTGGAACTCAAGTCTCAGATTAGTCTCAAATACAAAAAGCTGAAAAAGCTATTTGAATTTGAAACAAAGAAGCTTGAGTTGGAGAATTCTGAATTAAAAGAAAAACTTTTAAAATTATCCAATAATGTTGGATCTCCTTCTGATTCAGAAAAATCCACTCCTAGTCTAAACCATATTCTGAAAGAATATGATTTAAGTTTCAGGAAGTTCTTATCTAGAAGTATTGGCAGAAGTCAGCTAGCTTCTATGATATATGCTGTGTCTGGAAACAAAAGAGTTGGCATTGGTTTTGAGGGTGAAACCCCATACAAACTTGAACCTGTTGATGAAATGAAACTCACATACAAGCCATTGTATGATCAGTTCAAGTATGGCCACTCCCATGATATTAGGCACACTTCACATGCTCAAAGTTTTCACATAACACACACCAAAAAGCATGTGACACAACCTAGGAAATATCATGAAACTCACATTAAAAATTATCATGCTGTTCCTCCTATTGCTTATAATGTTAAACCCAAGTTCAATCAGAACTTGAGAAAATCTAACAAGAAAGGACCCAAGAAAATGTGGGTACCTAAGGATAAGATTATTCCTATTGCAGATATCCTTGACTGCAAAAAGGACAAAGCACAACATGTCATGGTACCTGGACTCTGGATGCTCACGACACATGACAGGAAGAAGGTCTATGTTCCAAGACCTGGTGCTTAAGTCTGGAGGAGAAGTCAAGTTTGGAGGAGATCAGAAGGGCAAGATAATTGGCTCTGGAACTATAAAGTCTGGTAACTCTCCTTCCATTTCTAATGTACTTCTTGTAGAAGGATTAACACATAACCTCTTATCTATCAGTCAATTGAGTGACAATGGTTATGATATAATCTTTAATCAAGAGTCTTGCAAGGCTGTAAATCAGAAGGATGGCTCAATCCTATTTACAGGCAAGAGGAAGAACAACATTTATAAGACAGATCTGCAAGATCTTATGAGTCAGAAGGTGACTTGTCTTATGTCTGTTTCTGAAGAGCAGTGGGTCTGGCACAGAAGATTAGGTCATGCTAGTTTGAGAAAGATTTCTCAGATTAACAAACTGAATCTGGTCAGAGGACTTCCTAATCTGAAATTCAAATCGGATGCTCTTTGTGAAGCATGTCAGAAGGGCAAGTTCTCCAAACCTGCATTCAAGTCCAAGAATGTTGTTTCTACCTCAAGGCCATTAGAACTCTTGCACATTGATCTGTTTGGCCCAGTCAAAACAGCATCTGTCAGAGGGAAGAAATATGGATTAGTCATCGTAGATGATTATAGCCGCTGGACATGGGTAAAATTCTTGAAACACAAGGATGAGTCTCATTCAGTGTTCTTTGATTTCTGCATTCAGATTCAATCTGAAAAAGAGTGTAAAATCATAAAGGTCAGAAGTGATCATGGTGGTGAATTTGAGAACAGATCCTTTGAAGAATTCTTCAAAGAAAATGGTATTTCCCATGATTTCTCTTGTCCTAGAACTCCACAGCAAAATGGAGTTGTAGAACGAAAGAATAGGACTCTGCAAGAAATGGCCAGAACCATGATCAATGAAACCAATATGGCTAAGCATTTCTGGGCAGAAGCAATAAACACTGCATGCTATATTCAGAATAGAATCTCTATCAGACCTATTCTAAATAAGACTCCTTATGAATTGTGGAAGAATAGAAAGCCCAACATTTCATATTTCCATCCTTTTGGATGTGTATGCTTTATTCTGAACACTAAAGATCATCTTGGTAAGTTTGATTCCAAAGCACAAAAATGTTTCCTTCTTGGATATTCTGAACGCTCAAAAGGCTACAGAGTATACAATACTGAAACATTGATTGTAGAAGAATCAATCAATATCAGGTTTGATGATAAGCTTGGTTCTGAAAAACCAAAGCAGTTTGATAATTTTGCAGATTGGGATATTGATATATCAGAAGTTGTTGAGCCAAGAAGCAACGCATCAGAAGCAGAGCTTCTCAGAAGCAAAGAATCTGAAGATCAAGTATCAGCTCCTCTGGAGAATCTAAGCATTTCTGAAGAACCATCTGTCAGAAGATCATCCAGACTCATTTCTGGTCATTCAGAAGATGTCATTCTTGGAAAGAAGGATGATCCAATCAGAACAAGAGCATTCCTTAAGAACAATGCAGACTGTCAATTAGGTCTTGTATCTTTGATCGAGCCAACTTCTGTTGATCATGCTCTAGAAGATCCAGACTGGATAATTGCTATGCAAGAAGAATTGAATCAGTTTACAAGGAATGATGTTTGGGATCTTGTTCCTAGACCAGATGGATTCAATATAATCGGTACAAAATGGGTCTTCAGAAACAAGCTCAGTGAGAAAGGTGAAGTGGTAAGGAACAAAGCCAGACTGGTGGCTCAGGGTTATAGTCAGCAAGAAGGGATTGACTATACAGAAACCTTTGCACCGGTGGCCAGGAGTTTGCTGAGTCTATGCAGGCTGAGTTTGAAATGAGCATGATGGGAGAACTCAAGTATTTCCTTGGAATACAAATAAATCAAACATCAGAAGGAACGTATGTTCACCAAACCAAGTATGTGAAGGAACTTCTGAAGAAGTTTAATCTTCTAGACTGCAAAGAAGCCAAAACTCCTATGCATCCAACATGCATCCTAGGTAAGGATGAGGTAAGTAAGAAGGTAGATCAGAAGTTATACAGAGGTATGATTGGATCTCTTCTATATCTGACTGCTTCTAGACCTGACATTCTGTTCAGTGTTTGTTTGTGTGCTAGATTCCAATCAGATCCTAGAGAATCTCATTTAACTGCTGTTAAGAGAATTCTAAGGTATCTGAAAGGTACTACTAATGTTGGCTTAGTTTACAGAAAATCTAAAGAATACAACTTAGTAGGATTCTGCGATGCTGACTATGCTGGAGACAGAATTGAAAGAAAGAGTACTTCAGGAAGTTGCCAATTTCTTGGAAGTCATTTGATCTCCTGGTATAGCAAGAAGCAAGCAACTATTGCTCTATCAACAACAGAAGCAGAATATGTCGCTGCTGCTGGTTGCAGTACACAGATGCTCTGGATGAAGAGTCAGTTAGAAGATTTTCAGATATTTGAGAGTAACATTCCTATATTCTGTGATAATACTTCTGCTATATGTTTATCTAAGAATCCTATTCTTCATTCAAAAGCTAAACATATTGAGATTAAACATCATTTCATAAGGGACTATGTTCAGAAGGGTGTTATATCTTTAAACTTTGTGGATACAGACCATCAATGGGCTGATATCTTTACAAAACCCCTAGCTGAAGATAGGTTTAAGTTCATTCTGAAGAACATCAGTATGGATTTATGCCCAGAATGAGAAGATGAGAAGTTCTTATGTATGAGTATCTTCTGAAATGAAAATGGATTATTTTTTTAATCAGAAGTTCTGATTGAAATCTTTTAGAAATTATGATTCGGTTATTACTAACGTTTCATTGTCTAAGTTGATTCAGAACCTCTTTTAAAGCAAAACAGCTGTAACGTTCTATCTCGGGATGGTAAACCTGTCGTTACTGTTCATGGATAAGCGCGCGTGCAGTTGAAGGGACGCCGACCATAGGTAACTGTGCTAGTCACCTCATTTGTCTTTATTATCTCTCCTCACGTCACGTAACATTAAATGCTTTTCATCATTTGCTCTCTTTCAGTTTTTCTTTATATTCTTCAAACACTTCTCCTTCCCTCCCATATTCTCTTTCAATCACTCTATCTTTTTGCATTCATATCAAACCCTAGCTGTTCATTATCTGCAAATCCATCATGAACTCTTCATCAAGCCCAGGAAACCATGGAAAAGATCAAAACAAAAAGAGGAAAGCTGTTGAAACATCTCCCTCCAAACCCAAAAAGATAAAGATCACCTATGACCCTCTCAAGGTGAATCCATTCGAAGCAATGTTATCTGGAAACTATTCTAGACGTGTGTTTCAACCCCCTGGTGAAATCCCTCCATCATCTCCATCTTCTTCCTCATCTTGTTTCCTTCTAGACTCAACTTCCTCTTCATCTAACCTTTCCTCTCCCTCAACCCATTCCAAAGAAATCTCCTCATCTTCACCTGCTGAGAATGTTGTCTCTGATAAAGATTGTGGAAGATCTGCATCAGAACCAAGTCTCCCTGACCCCTCGCCTGGAAGCCCAAGAAGCAGTCAATGAGGCGTTTCACTCCTTCATGGCATGCTGGCACAGACTTTGTCTTAGCTAGGGTCTTAGGCTTTGGTCTTTGTAGTTTTCTTTCCGTGTTGCATCTGCTTGTTAAACATCTTCATGTAATATCGTTTGATTATCAATGAAAAAGTGTTCTTTGTTTTTACATTCCAGTAATTTCATTTGTCGTTTTATTCATCTGAATCTTTTGAAATATTGTTTTTGATGTTATGACAAAAAGGGGGAGAAGATAAATGATAAATGATTTGACTAATCTATCAGTTGCTGGGTAAAGCTCCCACACATTCACTAACAAGAACTGCAAGTTCTATATGGTTTAAGTGTTTTGCAGGTATAAAGAAGTGAAGAGAATCTTCAAAGCAAACACAAGAAGCAAAACCATGGAAACTGAAGCAAGCTGAGTGCTATCAAGCTTCAGAGATCAGAAGCAAGAAAGAAGAATGAATCAGAAGCACTGATAATAGAATTTGATCCATATTTGTCTATTTGCTTTGACAAAATTCTATTTGCTCTGATACATTATTTTAGCCTATATGGCTCTGATACATATCATGTGTTCGAATATATATTTTATGTTCTAACTCGTTCATGCTGACTTTTGTCGTTTAGTTTTTGTTCTGTAACATTTCAGGATGTAGAGATGCTCTGATGATGCTCTGGTACATTCAACAATGTTCTGATACAAATCTAGCATGAAGTGGTGTTGGTAGAAATTCAAAGCTCTGAAGCTATCCGAGGGAAGCAGAAATCAGAAGCTGCGAATGTTCTAAAGATCCAGAAAACTCAAGTTCTGAAGCTGTCCTAAATGGAAGCAGAAATCAGAAGCTGTGAATGTTCAGAAGATCAAAGAAATTCAAGTTCTGAAGCTGTCCTAGATGGAAGCAGAAGTCAGAAGCTGTGAATGTTCAGAAGATCAAAGAAATTCAAGTTCTGAAGTTGTCCTAGATGGAAGCAGGAATCAGAAGCTGTGAGTGTTCTAGGGATCTAAAGAAATTCTAGTTCTGAAGCTGTCCTATGGAAGCAGAAGTCAGAAGCTATGAATTCTCTAAAGACAGAAGCTTATATGATCGTCTCTACCAAAATAATCAGGGAAGTCTTTTATTAAAGTTCTTCGAGTATTTATTTCAGGGGGAGATTATTTATCTCAGGGGGAGATTGTTAATCTCAGGGGGAGACATATTCATATGCTTATGCTATAGCTGTGTAATTTGTCTTTTGCCGTATGTTCTTTCTGATCGCAAATTCATATCATTTATATATGTTTTTGTCATCATCAAAAAGGGGGAGATTGTTAGAACAAGATTTGTTCTGATCAATTATCTTAGTTTTGATGATAACAATAATATGAATTTTGCTTAAGATAATATGGTACTCTAATCCAATGCAATTTCCTTTTCAGGAAATATATAAAGAGTACGCATAATTCAGCGCTCAGAAGCTTTGTCTCAAAGGGTTCAGCATGCAACATCAGAACATGGTCTGGCAAGACATCAGAAGATGGTCGAAGCAGAATCAGAACATGGGTCTATGGAAGCATCAGAAGAACAAGAGAACAGAAGCACTGAAGTTCTGATGGTATCACGCTCAGAAGCACTTCAAGGTCAGAAGATCAGAAGATGCTATGCACCAAGCTGTTTGACTCTGATGATATTCAAACGTTGTATTCACAAACATCAGATCAGAAGAAAGTACAAGTGGCAAGCTACGCTGACTGACAAAAGGAACGTTAAAAGCTACTAAAGGCTACGTCAGTAGACACAGCGTGAACAAGGCTCGAGGTAGTTGACAAAAGCGTATAACATTAAATGCGATGCTGTACGGAACACGCAAAGCATTAAATGCACTCAACGGTCATCTTCTCCAACGCCTATAAATATGAAGTTCTGATGAGAAGCAAGGTTAACGAATTCTACATCTATTCTGTGAATATCAACTTGCTGAAACTCTGTTCAAATCAAAACTCAGAATCTTCATCTTCATCAAAGCTCACTACATTGCTGTTGTAATATATTAGTGAGATTAAGCTTAAACGTTAAGAGAAATATCACAGTTTGTGATTATCGCTTTTAAGAAGCATTTGTAATACTCTTAGAATTGATTACATTAAGTTGTAAGGAACTAGAGTGATCGTGTGGATCAGAATACTCTAGGAAGTCTTAGAAGTTATCTAAGCAGGTTGTAACTAGAGTGATCGTGTGGATCAGTATACTCTAGAAAAGTCTTAGAGGGTATCTAAGCAGTTGTTCCTGGAGTGATCAGTGTGTGATCAAAAGACTCTGGAAGACTTAGTTGCTGACTAAGTGGAGAACCATTGTAATCCGTGCGATTAGTGGATTAAATCCTCAGTTGAGGTAAATCATCTCTGCGGGGGTGGACTGGAGTAGTTTAGTTAACAACGAACCAGGATAAAAATAACTGTGCAATTTATTTTTATCGGTCAAGTTTTTTAAAGCTACACTTATTCAAACCCCCACTTTCTAAGTGTTTTTCTATCCTTCACCGGTGCCTTCACAATTGTATCATTTGAAAGTTCTTTCGGTGCCTTCACAATTGTATCATTTGAAAGTTCTTCCGGGGGTAAATCTAAAGGATCATCATCATCACAAACAACTAATTCCTCTTTGGAGGTGTTAGTCTCATCAAAAGATACATGCATGGATTCTTCAATAGTTAAAGTTCTTTTATTATAAATTCTATATGCTTTACTAGAAAGAGAATAACCAAGAAATATACCTTCGTCGGATTTCTCATCAAACTTACCAAGGTTGTCTTTGTCATTGTTGAGAACAAAGCACTTGCATCCAAAAATGTGAAAGTGAGCAATGTTTGGCTTTCTTCCTTTGAAGAGTTCATATGGAGTCTTCTTTAAGATCGGTCTAATGATTACTCGATTTCCAACATAACATGTCGTACTAACCGCATCCGCCCAAAAGTATTTAGGAAGATTTGCATCACTAAGCATTGTTCTTGCAAGTTCCACTAGAAACCTATTTTTCCTTTCAACTACTCCATTTTGTTGTGGAGTTCTTGGTGCTGAAAAATTATGAGAGATACCATGTTCTTCACAAAATTCTTCAAATGATGCATTTTGAAACTCTCCACCATGATCACTTCTTATGGATACAATCTTTAATGATTTTTCATTTTGGATTTGTTTTGAATACTTCTTAAAGGCTTTAAAAGCATCACTTTTCTGCACAAGAAACAAAGTCCAAGAATATCTAGAATAATCATCAACAATAACTAAAGCGTATACATTACCTCCGAAGCTTCTTGTCCTTGATGGACCAAATAGATCCATATGCAACAATTGAAGTGGTTTTGTTGTAGTCACCACATTCTTTGGTTTGAAAGATGATTTGGTTTGCTTTCCCTTTTGACATGCATCACATAATTTATCTTTGACAAACTTTATCTTAGGTAAGCCAATAACAAGATCATGTTTGGTTAACTTATTTAAATGATCCATATGAATATGGGCTGCTCTTTTATGCCATAATCATGAATCATTATTATTGTTTACCAAAAGACATTTTACTTTCAAAGATAAATCATTTAAAGAAATCATAAAAATGATATTAATTCTTGTACCTTTGAGTTTTACCTCATTGGTGACTTCATCGATGATCAAGCATTCCTCCTTAGTGAATTTGATCTTGAAGCCTTTGTCACAAAGTTGGCTAATGCTTAGAAGATTATGCTTTAGTCCTTCAACATAAAGAACATCTTCAATGGATGTGAAAGGTGGTGCACCAACTTTGCCTTTGCCAAGAATTCTTCCCTTATTGTTGTCTCCATAAGTGACAAAACCCTTGGCCTTTAACCTTAGATCTGAAAATTGGTTTAGGTCACCCGTCATATGCTTTGAACAACCACTATCTAGATACCATAGGTTTGAAGTGGTCTTCAAGCATGCCTACAAAATAAATTAAGTTTTGTTAGCCCAAATGGCTTTGGGTCCATCATAGTTAGTTCCTTTCTTCACCCATACATAATGTCCACTAGGAACACTAAAGTTCCTTACATAACAAGCATTGGGTGTGTGACCAATAATACCACAATAAAAACAAGTAGGTTCAAAGTTACTTCTATATCTAGGAGGATAAGATTTCTTCTTAACAAAGTTCTTCCTTTTAGGATAATGTTGCATTACTTTAGGCTTGATCATTTTCTCTTGAATTGGTTGGTTACTAGCCTTGACAAAGATAGTCTTGTTGGATCTTGGTTTATCAAATTTAGAGAAACCAAGTCCGCTCTTATCATTGGAGTATCTTTGTGTGCTAAGAACATTTTCCAATCCAATTTGCCCTTTTTCATATCTTTCTAAAACACGTTTTAATTGGACAATTTGGAAGGAAAGTGATTCACAATTCTTGCATGCAACATTATCTTCTTGAACACTAATCATTTTTTCTCTGTCATCTTTATGTTCTACTTCAATTATCTTAACCTTCTCTTCTAAAGATGATATTATTTTCTTTTGAGATGAGATAGTTTTATAGAGAATTTTGCATTCTTTTAATAATTCATCTATTGCACCTTGTGCACCATTATCAAAAAGAGAATCATCATAACTAACCTCGCCTTCTTCATCGTCGGAGTGGTGTGATGCCATTAGTGCTAGGTTTGCACTTTTGTCACTATCAGAGTCCGATGAGGAACTTACTTCATTATCTTCCCATGCTATGTAGGCCTTTTTATTTTTGAACTCCTTTTTGCCTTTGAATCCATTCTTCTTCGAAAGCTTTGGACATTCCGGCTTTATGTGTCCTTGTTTCCCACATTCATAGCATGTAACTTCTTGTGATGAAGTGGATGCTTCTTTATCTTTATGCTTTGAGAATTTCTTTCTCGTGACATAGTTAGTATTATCAATATTATTTTTATTACCAAAAAATTTGCCTAATCTTTTTACAAGAAGCAAGAAGTTTTCATCTTCATCCGATGCATCTTTCATTTTACTTTCTTTTGAATCTACCTTTAATGCAATGCCTTTGGATTTCTTCTATAAGTTCTCATGCTTTTCCAATCTTCCAAGTTCCGTTTCATATTCTTGAAGTTTTCCAAATAGTGTTGCGGAAGTAAATTTTGATAAATTTTTCTTTTCGGATATCGCCATCACTTTTGGTTGCCACTCCCTTGTCAAAGATCTGAGCACTTTAAGATTAAGTTCTTCGGTAGTAAGAGTCTTACCAAGTGCCTTCAAGTGATTTGTCAAATGTACGAATCGTTTTTGCAAATCGAGAATAGTTTCTCCGGGCTTCATTCTAAACAGTTCGTACTCTTGGCTTAAAGTATTCAATCTTGATCTTTTAACTTCAGTGGTACCTTCATGAGTTTCTACAAGAGTATCCCATATTTCCTTTGATGTTGTACATGCCGATACTCGGAAAAATTCATCCATACTAAGAGCACCTTGAAGAAGATTGACCGCCTTTTTGTCAGTAAGAACCCTCTTTCTATCGTTATCATCCTATGACGCTTTAAGTTTATCCGATCCAACACTATTAACGACAGTTACAGGAACATGAGGACCTTGTAGGACAGCCTCCCATACTTCTTCTCCTTGTGCTTCTAGATGAGCCTTCATTCGGATTTTCCAAAAGTCGAAATATTCCCACAAAACAATGGAGGCTTGTTGTTAGAACCACCATCTTTGAAAACTGGATTTTGATTTGCGGAAGCCATTCTGGATCTTTAGGAACAAGTTACCTATAACTTGCTCTGATGCCAAATGTAAGTATCAAATATGCCTAAGAGGGGGGGGGGGGGGGGGTGAATTAGGTTTTCAAAAATTAATCGGTTTTATGAGAAAGTCTTTACTGATTTTTGGTTAAGTGTTTGAAGGCTTTTGATGGTTTTTATCTTTTTCTTGGAAATGGTGATGAAAGCGGTAAAAGCGAAAAGATAAAGAACACAACGATATATACTGGTTCCCCTCACAATCCGAGAGAACTCTAGTCCCCTTTCAAACACGAAAGAGATTTCACTATAGTTAGAATTATTGTACAAGCCTATGCCTACTATCTAACCTATAGGGTGATCAAAGGTTCTTAACACCTTTAAAATCAATCAACACTAATGTGGATGAAGAACAATCCTCTTCAAACACACCACTTACTTCCAACAATCCTGGATAGTAAGGAAATGATTTTCTTTGAATTTTTACAAGAGATTTAGATGAAGTTTGTATAGCACTATCAATCTTGGATTGATCTTCTTCTTCAAATAAACAATTCTCAAAATGAATATAAGTGTTCACAATGTATGCATGAAACTTTGAATGAATTTCTCAATGAAAATGTGTATAGAAAGTTTCACTTGAAAGTAAGAATTTGATGAACACTTGGAAATATTGAAAGATGAAGATTTATGAAAGTTATGAATTGTTAATGAAGAAGGTAATTAATGATTATGAAAGATGTAGTATTTATAATGTGTTAAACACCTCTTTGAATGGTTATTTTTCCATGAAGCAATGCAATGATTTAGTGGTAAGAAGATAAATTCGTTTGAATGAAATCATGCAATGGAAAAACACACTGGTTCAGTAGGAACCGGTTCCTGCCTGGGACAACCCGGTTCCTGCTGAACGTTACAGCAGAAAAATTCAAATTTTGAACTGAGGAACCGGTTCCCACCTAGGGACAACCCGGTTCCTAGTAGTAAAACACAGAATGCTGAAAATGTAGAATGCTGGGAACCGGTTCCCCCATAGGGACAACCCGGTTCCTAAAACCTTTATTTTGGATTTTAACTTTGAAAGAGGTTTTAAATGAACTTTTAAAGGATGACACTTTGTAGTATGTTTATGATATGCATGAAAATATATTTGTGAACAATTATATGTCAAAGTGAGTATTGTTTGTACCTTTGACGTTTTAGCTCGATCTTTGAATCTTTATTGTTTCTTCAAGACTTTGAAATGATGTGTTTCTTGCCTAAAACTTGAAATACTTTTTGCACATCCTTTATGAAATCTTGATGTCCATATTGTCTTCATCAAAACCAATTATGCTTGAGAAGCTTGCAATTACAAAATGCAAAGGAAAAAGGGTTGAAACAGTGAGGCTTAACGAACTCACCAAATTAAGGCAAGTCGGAAACATAGTTTTGAAAAACTTCAAAAAGTGGTTGAAGATATGAATTTTAGGGTCAGATTTTCTTTATTTTATGAGTTTTTGAGTTTGTGAAGAATCAATTGAAAGAATGAGTATACAAATTTATGAGTTCGAGAGGGAAGATTTTAAATTTTTTGAGTGTTTTTTGAATTTTTAGGAGTTCAAGAGGGAATAATTGATTTGTTTTAGTTTTTTTGGGTGGGAGCGATTTTCTAAACGGGGGGAAGTTGAAATTTTCTAACGTATAATGAATGTTTTACAAGATATATGAGAATGATCTTAATGAATTTTTTTAATATTGTCCTTTTATGAAACATACCAAAATGATATATATATATATATATATATATATATATATATATATATATATATATATATATTAAAAATTGTATGAGAAAGACTTTTGCTCGTTGTTACAAAAAGTATAAAAACAACCATTCTATTTCTCATCTACAATAATGGTTATTAGCTGTTGCATAATATATATGATATGGCAGTGAAATATGAAATTTGTTGTCTATTATACTATACAAGAACAATCTTTTTATCTCTAAAAAAAATTAGGCATTGTCGTAGAGTCAAAATATTGTTGTGGTTTAAGTTGTTGTGAAAGATTGTTTTGTCAGATCCTATGAAAAACTCAATATTGTTTAAGTGAAAATCTCAATGAAAAACTATTGAAGACTGGAGTAGGCTAAATGATTTAGCTGAACCAAAATGATTATCTAGTGTGAACTCTTTATCCTTTATATTTTTCAATTATTTTCTTTATTTAGCCACTTCTACTCCACTTTCTTCTATCCTTTAACATAAACATTTTCGAAATCAAATTTTTTTAAATCATTTTTTTGAAATCCAAATTTCACAATTCACCTACGCTCATTTATATTTATAGTTACTTGGTTAACATGCTCTACATGCAATTGTAAAGACTAATTCTTCAAATGAGAGAAAATTACACTAAACAACATAATTTTCTCTCAAAAAAATGTAAATACGGTTGCATTATTAAAGTTGAATTATGACAATAACTCTATTTGACAAGCTCAAAAGAAATAATTTATAATCTATCTAATCATTATAATTAGCAAAATACCTAAATTTATGTTAATTAGAAAAATTAATCAAAATCAAATAATTTTCTAAATATAATATACTAAAGGATGATATTTAACGAATCAACTACTCTAATAATTTTTAAGAAAATCTCAATCCACCCCTTGAATCTTTTATCCATCTGGTGAAATTCCAACTATGCCCCCTGATTCCGTAGATATTCCAGAGATACACATCCGGTAGCACCTTTTAATTTAAAAATTTTGGTTTTTTCCGTAGGTACATCTACAAAATGTGTTAAAAATAAAGTGTTCCGCAGATGTACCTACGAAACCTTCTGTTATATTTTAAATCAGTATTATTTCACTTCAAAACTCCAATATTTTTAACAAAAATGGAACATCAAATTATAGTACATCAAAGTAGTGCAATTTAAAGACAATGAAATATAGTACGAAAAAAAGTACATTGTATATAAATCATTCTAATAGTGTCAAATACATAATCAAAATAAAGTGCAAAAATGTAATATATATATATATATATATATATATATATATATATATATATATATATATATATATATATATATATATCAATAAAACCACATGCATCACTACTGTGTGTGTTGGACAACATATTCCTCATCTACCCTGGCTCTGCCTCTGCGTCCACCACGTCGTCTATTGGCTACTTTGCCTCTACCGTCAAGTGCCCCACCGATCCTGGAACAATGTCGATGGTACAAAAATGCCTCATCTGCCACCTTAATGATACAATCCAGTATACGCCTATGATCAGACCCCTTAGGGAAGAAACCATTGGCAATGCCTGCCCGCGCCATGTAAAGTATCTAACGATATCGAGGAAGAACATTGTCAATATGGTCCAACTGAGACTAATGAGTTTGCAAGATCTCCTCATGAGCTGGCCTGGGCGGTGATCCCACTACAATGGGGATCATCTAGGGGTGTGACACCTTGAAGTACCAAGTGATGTACCCATCAGCGCAACTCCAGTCTCTCTTTGATCTGGTCGCTCGAGCCTCGTCATGAACCATGTGATGCTCCCAGTCTGCAAAGACCCTATCTATCTACCGACGGGTCATCAAGATAGGAGCGAAGACAATAGGGTTGTGAGGTATTGTCTAATAGTAGTCGAACTATCGCATGACGCGCTCTAGAAGATAACAAACAATGATGGTCAAATTGGCAGCCAACCATCCATAATATAAGGCAATATGATCCCATGGAACCGTCTCACGGTGAGCAGCATAACAGTCGTATCAGATGCCCTCTACAGCCATGCAGTCAATAGAGTACCTGTAAGGATCCCTCTGAGGGGGATGTAGGCACTAGCACGGGGCATGGCCGTAGTGTAGTCATGCACCTCTCCCCAACCAATGATCATGAGGAAGTGGTGTAATATCCAACCCTGGAAAAAAACGGGGGTTAAACATTATCACAAATATATAATGAACACTTTGCAAAAAAGTAGAATGATATAAAATTGTTACCACTAAAAGGGAACAACAGCCAACAACAGTCCTTACCTTCCACAGGCAGCCCTCTCCTAGTTTATGGTAGTTGTACGCCAATGTAGCTGCTCCACAGTTGTACTCATGGATACGTGCGGTATCCGATAAGTACTTCGGGTAAATAATGTATGTGTACGAGGAGCTGGTGTCCACGAATAACAAGAGTGCCTAACAAAAATAAGAAGTAACATAGCACCTACTGCCTGTGTATGTCCTCCTCTATTGGGTCACTAGTAGCCTGTTGTGCCACAAGGAGCTCGACCTCGTACTGTCGCGTTAAGAAGGAAAATCTCACGTGCACGTCGCGGGTCCTCTCCACCTCCTCAAGCGCGTCCTCAAGATCAGTCATGAGCTCAGCAATAAGAACCTCCCTCGACCTCCTTGGTTAGCCTACCAATACCAAGAAGGGTTCCCCTAATAGGTGTATGCATGAGGCATGTACCATCAACATCTCATTATGTATCATGTGATACCCAATTTGACACAGGTCCTTCAATCCAAAAGATGCAAGGACATCTTCGAACAACAACTCGGTAGGTTGCACGAGAGAGACAATTTTCTCGTCGTGGTTGTAGAACTTTTGCGGATCCCTATTGTGAATTTTTCAAAAGAAAACACTGTTAGTAATTAGCAAAGTTATAAATAATTAATTTTCACTAAGGACAAAAAAGTAATAAATAATAAGTCTAAGAAATTCTAGCTGAATGATCAACATACCATGTCAACAGGGATGAATCTAAAGGACCCGCTGGGTAGCCCACATGCTCCTCATGCGCATCAGCCTCCTCATGCAGCTCATGAGGTGGCACATGAGTAGAAGAAGTGTCCCGTCAATGCCTGCGGGCGGAGGGCGTATGTGAGGTAGTAGATGTGGAAGACCCCTCAACTGGGACGGATGTAACATGTACCTTTGCTACAACGGATGTATCAGGTCCATCTGTTGGAATTAGAGCTGTCAATATGCGCTACCCGACCCTAAACGGGTCGGCCCATGCGGGCCTTGGGCTTTTCAGGGCCGAGCCCAAAATACCCATATTTAAATGAGCTCTTATTTTACTACCCAGGCCCAGCCCTGGCTGGGCTGCGGGCTACCCGGCCCCAGGCCCTAAAGGGACCCATTTAAAAAAATTCTTCTTCCTTTTATATTAGGTTAACAATTAAAATATAATACCTAATACGGGCCCATATATATATATATATATATATATATATATATATATATATATATATATATATATATATATATATATATATATATATATATATATATATATATATATATATATATATATATATATATATATATATATACCTACATGTAAATCAACACAATAACAACAACGAGCATCAGATTATATAGAAACACTTCTACCATATAACAGTATAACCATATAATATGCACTTTGTTTATAACGAATAGGAAAAATATTCAATATAACTATAACCATTTTATAACCATAGTATAACCATATAGCCATATTATATAACTATATAACCAAAATATGCACCCTGTTTATAATGAATAAAAAAATTATTCAATTTAACCATATATCCATTGCTTAATATATTATACTGCGTTACTGCATCCGTAGCTAATATTATTTTGTTTATTTTTTTATGGGTTAAGAAAGGTTTACTTTTAATTATTTTTTATTTTTTTCGGGCTGGCGGGCTACCCATGGCCCATACGGGTCGGCCCATATTTTTTAGGGCTTTTACGGGCGGGGCTTAAAAAGGCCCAGATGTAAATGGGCTCGAAAAATAAGGCCCAAGCCCTAACTTTTTCAGGGCCCAATGGGCCGGCCCATGAGCTTCGGCCCATTTTGACAGCTCTAGTTGGAATGGAGGCTCCATCTGTCACCTATGACAACATCTGCATCCGTGCACACCGCACAGGGGCATGCTGTGTAGTCCTCCCATATATAATACACGTATGGTACATGAGAAACTCAAGGGATGGGGTTAGAGATTCTCTAATTTTTTAATCAACTACTTTAACAAATTTTTCTTAAGAATTTATAATTTGTTTTACTAGTTTATAATGTTCTTTTATGAACTACTTCAAGTAGCTAGTAGTTTATAAGGGACTAGTTTTTCTTTCCGTTTAACTCATGCTATCTTATTGGTTAAAAATCAATCTTAATCAAACAAATATTTTTTATATTATTTAATATTTATAAATTAAAAATACCAAATTTATTGAATATAAAAAACTTTATAAAATAAATTCATTAATTTTATCAAATAACATAAATTAAATAATTAACTTATCCAATATACCATTATTTTCCAAAATAAAACTATTATTGAAGAATAATGTGATAATTTTCGGAGATGGTCAGGAAAAATTGCAGTGTGTATCACATTATGACCTTTTATTGTTGTGGTTCTCTTGTGGTCTGAGAAGCCATAAAAGACATTAAACTCTATTGTTAAGGATGTCTTCCGCATTAAAGAGAGACTTGATAGACGAAACTGGTCTAGGTCGCTTTGGTAGAATGGGTTGCAACACCGGCTGTCCGCTAAAAAATAAGCGGGGAGGACAAGCCCGCCAAGTGAAATGGGCATAAAAATCATGTCTGCCCCGCCAATTTTTTAATTTGTTTATTTTTTAAATAGATTAATAGTCTTGTTTTACCTTTCAATTAAAATTTTCACTTATTTTTTATAAATAATCTTTTTAACAAATTTTACTTCAAAAATTATTGCATATGTTCACAAATAAATGTATAAATTAAAACTATCGAGAATTGAAATTACTAGAATTAACTAAAAAAGGGTAGGCTTAAGGCGGAACAGGCTGAACAAATAGGCGAGGCAGACAACGGGTATTGGCGGGGCAAGCTTTGGCAGACAGCAGGTTTTGGTGGACGACAAACCCAAAATCCCAACTCAACCCGCCATTTTTTGGCGGGTGCATAGGCTGACTTGATAGGTCACGACCCATTTTGCCACCCCAATTTGATAGTCTATATAGGTTTGGGGCAGGTTGATTGTCTATCCGGGATATACATCCCAGACATACATAAGCCTCCCACACGTGAGGCCTGGTACGAGCGAAACACTTAAGTTTATTTGGCGGTTTGACAACCTATTTGAAATATACGTCCCAAACGGAGGCAATTTGATAGTCTATCCAGGATATACATCATAGACGTACATAAGTCCTTCAAACGCGAGGTCTAATAAGAGCGAAACACTTAGATTTATTTAGAGGTTTGATAACCTATCCGAGATATATCCCGAATAGGGGTGGCAAAACGGGCCGTGGCCCGCCAGGCCGGCCCCTGCACTCGCCATAAAATGGCAGATTGAGTTGAGATTTTAAGGTCGCCGTCTATTAAAGTCCGCCTGCCAAAACCCGCCTCACCATTTGTTCTACCTATTCTGCCTTAAGTTTGCCATTTTTATAGTTAATTCTAATAATTTCAATTCTTAATGATTTAATTTATACATTTATTTGTAAATATATGCAACATTTTTTTAAGTAAAATTTGTTAAATGGATGTTTTATAAAAAATATTTTAAAAAATAAGTAAAAAATTTAATTAAAAGATAAAAAGTATTAATCTATTAAAAAATGTAAAGTTAAATTAATAAAAAAATAGAAGGACAAGTCTGCCGTCCGCCACCTTAGCGGGACGAGCTTGATTTTTAGCTCTATTTTAATTGACGGACTTGTTTGTCCCGTTTTTTTTGACGAACATAAGATAGGACAAGACTGACGATCCTTTTTACCGTTTTACCAAGAACTTACAAATTCCAATAAGGCATATCTTAGAGGAGAATAGCCAATGGAAGAGTCCATAGGCTTGTTAATGTAGCTAGCTCTTTTTATGACAAATGCTAAAGAAGTTCTATTATTACCTCATCTACATCATTCCCAATTCTAATCATTACTATTATGTGAATAAACAAATTCTTTAATCTTCATTTTGTAAATTATTAGTATTTTATTTTCTCATTTAGCTAGCTGTCAAGTTACTACCTGAATTTATCTATAATATAAGAAAATTAATGGCTCTGAAAAACACCAATTTAACCTTTTATCTTTGCCCTCCACCTTATCAATATGGGGGTATTTTGTGTCCAAAAAATACTTTTTGCAACCAAATTGTACTATTGGTTCTAAGTCAAACATATTTACTTGGTTTTGTGTACAAAAAGCAAAAAGTTTTGTCCTGATAGTTCACTTACAACTAAATGCTAACAGAAAAAAATACAATATTTGAAATGCAAACCATTTTTAGCGTGAACAGTTTCACACTTACCCAAGACAACACATTTCTGTACTCCAAAACATGTCAATGTTGCTCACACGCCACCTCTCTTCTCTCTCACCTTGAAACTCAGGTCTCCTCACATTCCTCATTGTTCATCTCAACTTCAACTTTTATCATCTTCCACTGTCTACCTATGAATCTTAGACAAAATCCACAATATTTCAAAGAAACTTTTATGTTGTTTTTAGGGCGTCGATTCAATTTCAAGCGAAGAAGATGAAGATCTATTTATGGGTTATGGTTTTGTTTCAAGCGAAGAGTTGATGGCGACAGATTTAACGTTTTTCGGCGATTTTGCGGTGATATATCTATCGTAAAGCTCCAAAAATTTTGCATATATTTTGTGTATATATTAATTGATATTTTATATGTGCAGATTTTAGGGTTTCTTCTTCGTACATATATGTTCAGATTTTAGGGTTCTATACACCAGAAACGATGATGGTATAAAAATCTATGTTTGATGTGGTAAGAAATTCGACCTTTTATGTTCATATTCTTTATATTAGATGCATATTCTTACGGGTTGTGGTTTTTTTCCAAGCGAACAAATAGATGGAGATATGCTTTTGAGTTGTATATTCACACTTGTGTTTGATTTTTTTTCCAAGCGAGCAAATAGATGGAGATCTGTGTTTGATTTTTTTTTAACATTGATTCCCTACCTGACATTGAAATTTTAGAATTTTTTCACCATCATATGCTCCCAATGTTGAATCAATGTAAGTGTTAAAACATTTTTCCTTCAATTTGTAAGATCTGAGAGTTTTTTTTATGTTGCACATGTAAAAAAGGTGTTTTCCCCTACATTATTTGTTAATTCTTGCAAAACATTAAAATTCTTTTGGTTAACAGATGTTTATTATTTATGTAGACTTTGCAGTAGTTACGGGGAATGAGTAATGATGATGATGATGACATGTGTGTGATTGATGCTTGCTATAACCATTAATCTATGTGCATTTTTCTATGGATCTGGCATTGGGTTGTAGTTTATTAACATACCTAAGTGGCTCATTGTTGATCACTGCCTTTTTATGATACTCCTGGTATGTTGCCTGTAATTTATCAGGGAACTTTATCATGTTCGTATTTATGTAGGCTAACATGTTGAATTAATAGCAAGAAATTGTTTGCTCTATAGGCCTTGATACTGTCAAATTTATTGTTAATCAATCTCTATTCTTTGATTGACTATTCTTTCAAATATAACATAGGGATCAAATGCTTATTTTGTGTATGCAGTAATTTTGGAAGGGTACTTAAAGGTGGCAGATTTGCAGGTTTTTCAAATATGGTTGCAGTTGGAGTTTAATTTGCGAAGTTTACAAGGGTTGGTACGAGGAGCAATAGTTTATTTGCAAGTGGAGTATTTATTTTTATTGAAGACCTTGCATTAACACAAAAGTTGTTATAGAGAGACTTTTAACTTTCCTCTCTAAACTTTGACATTCATTATTTCCTGGTTGTGTAGTATCATATTTAATGGATTATCTATGAATGGAAACAAGTATGCCTACTATGAATTATTTAACTTCATAATGCTATATGCATTTTCAATTTTAAGCTTGAATTTACTAAATTTAAATGAGTTGGATAATTGTTTTTTTATGGTGCAGATATTCATGTAGTTTGCTTCAATATGGTATGAAGCAAATGTGTATCTCTACTACAAATTCAAATTCACTAATCAATGTTGGGAAAAGAGGTATTCATTTCGCTAAGATTTAGTAGACATTTTTACTATTTAGACATGGATTTCATCTAATGATAGGCATACCTCTCAGGTAATCAAAGGCAACATCTTGACTCAAATCAGTGATTCCTCACAATTGATGAAGCTCGAGAAGACCCACATGTTGCACATGCACTGATTATTGACAGAAAAACTCTAACATATGCTTTAGAAGATGATATCAAACACCAGTTTTTGACATTAGTTGTTAATTGTGTGTCTGTTATTTGGTGTCATGTATCTCCCAATCAAAAGGCCTAGGTAGCACCATTTTTCTTTGTATCATTTTGGTTTCTATTTAATATTTTTTACTACATTTCATTAGTTGATAACTATATACGATGCTTCTTATATAAGTTGTCAAACTTGAGAGTCTTGGTAAACTTGCGTAGTCTCTGTAGATTCGATTTGTACAACTTTATTCAATACTGAAAAAACCTTTATATGTTTGCGGTAAAGTTATTGTTTTGTCTGCGGTAAAGCTATTGTTTTGTTTGCGGTGAAGCTAGAGAGAAGAAAAATGCTTCTCCTCAGTCACATTCTTCCAGTGTTTCTTTAGTGCTCCGCCGACACGAGCAGTTGTTGCATTCTAATTTGTATATGAATGCTCTGTGTTTGTATAATGTGTCTACTGATTCATTTCATAGCTGGGCTTTTACTGGAAGGTTGACTTGATCTAATAGTATGGTTTTACAAGGAAGCGGTTTGTGTCGAAGCTAAAATGTGTTGTTTCTGAAGGTGTGTTAGAATCCCCTCCTCTTGATGGCTAACAATCCAAGAAAAGGTGTGCTTGGATCACTCCTAAAACTGGTTTATTCAACTAATTAATTCCTCCAATTTTCCTAAATTCTTAAGGCATGCTATATTATTTTAAAACATCATAAGTAAAGGAATAGTAATGTGTTAGATTTTGTAGGATTTAATTATGTTCAGGATACTTTTGAATACTAAATTGCTTTCGGGAAAATGGTTGTTGTAGTTTAATTTCAATTATCTGGTCTCTTGCAATGTGTTTGTATATGCATTTGAATTGATATTGACATTTTGTGTGAACTGTATGGCCTGTAATTAACTTAAACATAGATTTCTTCATTGAATATTTAGATTTTACTTTAAATATATAACTCCATTTGGACATCATCATATCATTTTTCATATAAATTAATATGAATAATAATGGGATCTATTTTATTAAAAGTTTTTAGAATTATTAAAAAGTTCATATCAGTGAACGTTGGAAAATTATATCACCCTCCATGTTATTTATTTATATAACATGTTGAAAGCAACTGATTGTCCACTAATAGCACACTAAGATAACTTATATCACTTTCATTACTATTCTCCTTTAATTTTGAAACTATCTGTGCATCGTTCAGTGTTACAATTTAACATCTATTTTCATAAGGATTGGCAGAGTAGCTTCATCCTCATGTCATTCAATGCATGTTGCTACTATTTAATATTTATTTTCTCAAACCAATGTAGTATCAATATAGTTTTATATTATTATTCTTTTGCTATGCGTGATATATGATTCTGTCAACAATAATAGACTTTTTTCACCCTCACCTCAATCAATTAATCTATAATATAAGAAAATTAATAGTTGTGGAAAAGTCAAAAATATCCTTATTTGATTATTTGACACCACATTAAAATTGTGCTTTTTTGGTCTTTGCGCCAAAAAGTTCTTAATTTTATTATTAAAATAATACAACTCTTATATTTTATCAAACTTATCATATCTCTCTCAATTCTCTATTTTTTTTATTTCATCACTTTCTGACTTATTTCTTCCAAAAAAATATTATAAAAAATATTATTATTGATATATATTTTTTTATATACGAAAAATGATATTTATGACCGAATTTTTTTTAATAAAAAATAATATACAGGGAAAATTTATTCAAAAAAATCTATTATTGATATAAATATTTTTATATACAAAAATTTAATATTGATCCAAATATTTTTGTATACGAAAAAAATCTATTATTTACGAAAAATTGTATTTATGATTCAAATATTTTTTATTCAAAAATGATATACGGAAAAAAATCTACTATTGATCTAAATATTTTTATATACAAATGATCCAAATATTTTTGTAAATGATACCTAAACAAAAATGAAGTTTGTATACGAGAAAAAAATCTATTATTGATCTAAATATTTTTATATACGAAAAATGTTATTTATGATCCAAATACTTTTTATTCAAAAGTGGAATAGGCCAAAAAATCTATTATTGTTCTAAATATTTTTATATACAAAAACTTGATATTTATCCAAATATTTTTGTAAATGACACCTAAACAAAATAATATTTGTATATGGAAAAAATCTATTGTTTACGAAAAATTGTATTTATGATCCAAATATTTGTATTCCAAAATGATATACGGGAAAATAATCTACTATTGATCTAAATATTTTTATATACGAAATTTATTATTGATCCAAATATTTTTGTAAATGATATCTAAACAAAAATGAGGTCTGTATACGGGAAAAAAATTTATTATTGATCTAAATATTTTTATATACGAGAAATGGTATTTATGATCAAATATTTTTGATCCAAAAATGATATAGGAAAAATATCTATTATTGATCTAAATATTTTTTTATACGAAAATTTAATATTGATCCAAATATTTTTGTAAATAATACCTAAATAAAAATAATATTTGTATTATTATTTATGAAAAATGTTATTTATGATCCAAATATTTTTTATTCCAAAATGGTATATAGGAAAAAACTACTATTGATGTAAATATTTTTATATACGAAATTTACTATTGATCCAAATAATTTGGTTAATGATACCTAAACAAAAATGAAGTCTGTATATGGGAAAAATCTATTATTGACCTAAATATTTTTATATACGAGAAGTTGTATTTATGATCAAATGTTTTTGATCCAAAAATGGTATACAGGAAAAAATATATATTAATGATCTAAATATTTTAATATACGAAAATTTAATGTTGATCCAAATAATTTTGTAAATGATATCTAAACAAAAATAATATTTGTATACGGAAAAAAAATCTATTGTTTACGAAAAAATGGTATTTATGACCCAAATATTTTTATTAAAAAATGGTATACGGGAGAAAATTTATTATAGATATAAATATTTTTATATACGAAATTTACTATTGATCGAAACATTTGTAAATCATACCTAAACAAAAATGAAGTCTATAAATGGTATTTATGATTAAATACTTTTAATCTAAAAATGGTATACGAGAAAAAATCTATTATTGATATAAATATTTTTATACACGAAATAATTAATTATTTATCTAAATGAAGTCTATAAATGAAGTTACTGACCATAATATTGAATATTAACGGAAACCTGAAGTTACTGATTAAAATATTTTTTATTAACGGGGACATGAAGTTATTGATCACAATATTGAATATTAACGAAAATTTGAAGTTACAGATTAAAATATTGAATATTAACGAGAACCTAAAGTTACTGATTAAAATATTGAATATTAACGGGAACATGAAGTTACTGATCAAAATAGTGAATATTAACGGGAACCTAAAGTTACTAATTAAAATATTGAATATTAAGGGAATATGAAATTACTGATCAAAATAGTGAACATTAACGGGAACATAAAGTTACTGATCCCAAAATTGAATATTAACGGGAACCTAAAGTTACTGATTAAAATATTGAATAATAACGGGAACATGAAGTTACTAATAACAATTTTGAATATTAACGGGAACATGAAGTTACTGATCACAATATTGAATATTAACGGGAACTTGAAGTTACTGACTAAAATATTTAATATTAATACGAACACGAAGTTACTGATCAAAATATTGAATATTAACGAAAACATGAAGTTACTAATCAAAATATTTTGAAATTAACGGGAACGAAGTTACTGAGCAAATTATTAAATATTAACGGGAACATGAAGTTACTGATCAAAATATTGATTATTAACGGGAACGTGAAATTACAAAAGGTTATTTAGACACAATTTAATTTTGGTGATTTCAATTTTGTTCCTAATTTTCTTCAGACACAATTTAATGTTAATTGTTCTTTTTTTTCCACAAAATATTAATTACTTTTAATATAATTTTTTTCTATTAAAAAATATACATCTAAAACAAATGCGTGTACCGTACCAGAACCCGTGCGAACGCACGGGTTTGTTACTAGTTATTAGAATAAATAATTGCAGGAATTTGTTCAAACAAATAAATATATTATTAAATGAACGAATAAAGAAATCCTCCTTTATATATCTAACGACGTTGGTTCTGTTCATTCTTATATTTTCTACTTCTTCTTCTCTCTCTCTTTTCACTTTTCTCTTCTTCACCGTCACAGCAACCGCTTCAAAATCAAACTCTCCCGCTACTACTACATACACCCTACTCATTCAACCAACACCCCACCCTCTATTCACCTTTACTCGCTCATCTTTTCGCTTCACAACCATGTCTCAGACTAACTGGGAAGCTGATAAGATGCAAGTTTCAACCTTTCGTTTCTTATTCGTCATTTTATTAACTTGGCTTTTCTATTTCATGCTCTATTCGTTCTTTTCCACTTTCTTGATTTCTCTTTTGGGTTTTTTGTTTCTGTTTTTGTTTTATTCGGTTTTCTGCACTTTTATTTTATGTTTATCATGAATGCACACTTTTTTTTGTATGTTTTGAGTTTCTTAGGGTTTGTAGTTTTCTGCAAGTTTTACAAGAAATTGCTAATTTTGGCTTATGAAAATTCAATTTTTGTGTGTTTTTTTTGGAATGTCGGTGTAAAGTTTCGATTTTTATGCTGATGGTAGTTGAAATTTCAGGTTGGATGTTTACATTCATGATTATCTTGTTAAGAGGGACTTGAAGGCTTCTGCTCAGGCTTTTCAAGCCGAGGGAAAAGTATCCTCGGACCCTGTTGGTAAGAAAAAACTAGGTTTAAAGGTGGTGTTTTTTTTGTGTTTTTTTACTCTCATCTTGTGTTTGTTCATTTTCTTGACTTTGTTGCTTTGTTTGTGTGTGTGTGGTTGGTTGTGACATGGGGTTGCAGCTATTGATGCTCCTGGTGGTTTTCTGTTTGAGTGGTGGTCGGTTTTCTGGGATATTTTTATTGCCAGGACTAATGAGAAACACTCCGAGGTTGCTGCATCGTATATAGAGGTTGGTTGGTTGGAAATCTTTCATATTATGCTATCTTTTTCTTGGTGGTGCCTTTGTTAAGTTGATGGCAAAGTAGGAGCTACATTTTACTAAATTATTACAAGAAAAGATGAAATTTAGTTGTTATTGCTTTTAATTTTGGTATGTGAAATTTTGTATTCAGACTCAATTAGTTAAGGCAAGGGAACAACAACAGCAGCAACAACCTCAACCGCAGCAGTTGCAACATCAGCAGCAACAACACATGCAGATGCAACAACTTATGTTGCAGAGACATGCTCAACAACAGCAACAGCAGCAGCAACAACATCAGCAGCAACAACAGCCACAATCGCAGCAGCAACAGCAGTCGCAACCACAACAACAACAACAAAGTAGGGACAGGGCTCATCTCTTAAATGGTAGCGCAAATGGGTTAGGTGGAAACCCGGGAACTGCAAATGCAATAGCAACAAAGATGTATGAGGAAAGGTTAAAAGTTCCCCTACAGAGGGATTCTTTGGATGATGCAGCAATGAAGGTAGGAAAATGTTCTGCTTATCTGACAACTACAAGATGAATGCTGTTTTTATAATGCCTATGTTCATTGCTTTGTTTTGGTATGGTATACAGCAGAGATTTGGTGAGAACATGGGTCAACTCTTGGACCCAAGTCATGCCTCGATATTGAAGTCAGCTGCAACTTCTGGTCAGCCTTCAGGGTGAGTTTTTTTTAGAAACTGTACTTTATTGCTTAATATGTAAGTCTTGTGGAGACAGAAGATAGTTTGTTCTTCAATTATTTGTCTGTGGCTTTGTTCATTGAAGTTTCATCTGATATATTATGAGTTAAACATCACTTTATTAAACATCACTTTATTAATGTGAAATAAAAGACATTCCTTTATCATATAAGGCCTATTTGGATTAGCTGCAGATATAAACACTTCTGAGAGTGTTTGAGCTTAAAGAAACAGTTTATGACACGCCCATTAGCTGTTTCCAGCTTATTTCTTTAAGCTCTTCAAGATAGTTTATAAAAACAACTTATAAGCATTATGAAAACAATTTGACTTTATTTTATCTTTTGTTAGAGAAATAGCTTATACATGAGCACCATGTGGAGTAGTGCTTATGGCTATAAGCTATTTATCCAAGCTAGGGCCATAATCTTCTGGACTGTACTTCTGACTTTGATAATTCAATGGTCATGTGTTTCTTATTTTAAAAATAATTTCTGGTGTTCAATTCTCTTGCAAGTTCAATTCTCTTGCAAGTTCAATTCTCTTACATTATGCAATCTCGATATCGGTGGGTGTTTACTCTACCAATTTTTTTGATTTCAGGCAAGTTTTGCATGGCGCCGCTGGTGGGATGTCTCCACAAGTTCAAGCTCGTAGTCAGCAATTACCAGGGTCTACAACGGTAACACCTTATTTCCTAGAGTTATCTTGTTACTTCTTATATTCCATATCAGCTGCTTTTCCCTGATTTGCCACTTGTAATCAGGATATGAAGAGTGATATAAATTCTGTTTTAAATCCCAGAGCTGCGGGTCCTGAAGGATCACTGTTAGGAATTTCTGGTAATTCCATAAGAAAGTTTGGGCTTTAATGTTATATTAGTTGTGATCTTATATTTTTAATTCTTGCTTATAATTGTAGTTAACAATGTGCATTTTTTGATTTTTCTTGTGCCAGGATCAAATCAAGGAAATAACAATTTGACTTTGAAAGGGTGGCCACTCACAGTATGTGATAATTATTATTTTTTTATTATTTTTATTCCCGGCTGATATTTTCTATTTTCACACACATTTCCTTAATTGTTGTGAATGCACTTCAGTTGTTAATTTTCCTTATTAAGCCTTTCCGTCCTTTTATTAGGGTTTGGAGCATCTACGTTCTGGTCTACTCCAGCAACAAAAGCCTTTCATGCAGTCTCCTCAGCCTTTTCATCAACTGCAAATGTTGACTCCACAACATCAGCAACAGCTTATGCTTGCACAACAGAATTTGACATCACCATCCGTAAGTGAAGAAAGTAGGAGGCTGAGAATGCTACTGAATAATAGGAATATTGGCCTAAATAAGGACGGTCTTTCGAACCCTGGGGCTGATGTGTTATCGAATGTTGGATCACCTCTTCATGGTGGCGGCCCTCCATTTCCTCGTGGAGATACAGATATGCTAATGAAGGTGCTGGTTCTCTTTGAATTAGTATCTTTTCAACTCCAATTTAGTTGTTACATAATTAGTCAAACAATTATATATAGAAATCTCTTATACTATTTCATGGTTTGCATCTTCTGAAAGTGTCTTTTTTTTGCGTGTAGTTGAAACTGGCTCAGCTACAGCAACAACAACAGCAGCATCAACAACAGTCGAGCATCAGTCTACAGCAGCAGCAACTTCAACAGCACACTCTTTCAAATCAGCAGTCTCAGTCTTCAAATCATAGCATGCACCAGCAAGATAAAGTAGGGGGAGGTAGTGGTAGTGTCACCATGGACGGTAGCATGTCAAACTCATATAGAGGAAATGATCAGGTCAGTCCTTTTATAGCTATCAATATCTCATACATGTGTGAGCTTTTACATCCAGTTGCATGATTATGCATGTGTTCCTTTTTGTGGTTGGTCTCATCAATTTTCTGTTGGTATGTTTTTATAATTTTGGACGTCGCAGCAGGATTATTTTATGGATGTGCCCGTGCCTTGATTATTTAATGGTTGCTTCTTCACCAGTTTCAAGTTCTAATATTACAAAACAATCTCTTTAACCTCAAGTGTTTTATTGTGTTGTTGGAAAATGATTTTATTGTTTATTTTGTTTTTTGCATTTAAATGTGTGAAAACCATTATTTAAATGCATTTTGGTTTTTTTAATACATTTCAAGGTTACGAAAAGCCAGATTGGAAGAAAGAGAAAGCAGACTGTGTCTTCTTCAGGTCCTGCGAATAGTTCAGGAACAGCAAATACAGCGGGTCCTTCACCAAGTTCAGCACCTTCAACACCCTCAACTCATACTCCTGGAGATGCTATGTCAATGCCTGCTTTGCCTCATAATGGCAATTCTTCAAAGCCTCTAATGATGTTTGGCACTGATGGCACTGGGACTCTTACATCACCTTCAAACCAGTTGGTGAGTTGCTTTTTTTCATGGTCTGATTGATGGAAGGAATGATTTCATTCCTTGCAAGTAGACTCATTAACATTCCATTTTGGCAGTGGGATGATAAAGATCTTGAATTGCAGGCTGATGTTGATCGCTTTGTGGATGATGGATCTCTTGATGAAAATGTAGAGTCTTTTTTATCACAGGATGATACAGACCCTAGAGACCATGTTGGCCGTTGTATGGATGTAAGCAAAGGTGCAGTAAACACCACTTCATATTCATAGAATCTATGGAGCACAGGTTCCGAGTCAGACATGGACACAGACACAAACATTTGACACGACCCATACACGGACAGACATTTGACACGATACATACAGACACGTTGACTCTGCCAGTGTAAAAACACAGGACATAGGCACCACAACACACTTAATTTTAGAGGTGTCCCTGCTTCATAACTTTATATTGACCATAAAATATTCTGACTTCATCCTTGCAATGAGTTTCTCATCTGTATGTCTAATTTGTGAAGTGCTGAATAGTGCGAGAACAAATTCATGATAAGTACGCGAATAAGTGTGTCGCTTAAATGGATATCCCATTTTATAGTTTTTTGAATTTCAAACAATCTCACTCTAACTATATTAACATAAACAGGTACCACTATGTTTCTACAACGTTGATGCCAATCAGATTTCTGGCAAACTATTTATAGCTATGTGATCACATAGTTGAAAAAAATCAGCCATGCAGAGAAAAGTGAATTTATAGTGCAGGCATTTATTATGCTTTAAAATTTAGACTTGGTAATTTTTAATTTTGCATTTGAAAAAAAACTGATATCCTAATCTTATCCATCCAATTTGTTTTATATATTTGATGTCTATTGGGGTGGATCATCATTACCACAACTTTAAAATGAAAAGATGGGGTCAATCATTTATACCTACAATGGTAGCGAAAATGGCAATAATGACGGTTTGGCTGCTACGATCACTATTTTGAAATACTTTGCCGCATGTGAAAGAAATTTTTATTAGAAAAATAGCTATTAGTTGTGGGTATGCAGGTAAAGAGCTTTGCCTAAAAAAAGTTAACCAGTTTCTAAGTGCAGTACACACTTTTGTGAGGATATTTTTCGCAATATACAGCACTGCTCATCTAATTTTCTGCCACTCCAGTACACACGTTTGCACTTTTCTTTAATTACTTGACGCAAGGCAATGGCAAAGATTTATAAGCTAAGGGAAGGGGACTCTTTTTCAGGCTTCACATTTTCTGATGTAAATTCTGTACGCGCAAGCTCAAGCAAAGTTGCCTGTTGTCATTTCTCATCTGATGGAAAATTACTTGCAAGCGGTGGACATGACAAAAAGGTTAGGGGAATCATTAATTTTGATAAGAATATTCATTGTACTTTTTTTTGTTCCACCAACTTTCTGAAATTAGCAACGAGCTTTGTGCAAATGTCCTGCTTTTGAAAGATATTGAAAGAAAAAATCAGGAATTTTCTCTCTTTATTATGTTTAGATATGGAATAATGTTATATTTCCATCCTGATTTTCCCATAATGCAGGCCGTTATATGGTATACTGATTCTCTAAAACAAAAAGCTACTCTTGAAGAACATTCATCTTTGATAACTGACGTCCGTTTCAGTCCAACCATGCCGCGTCTAGCAACATCCTCTTTTGACAAAACTGTCCGGGTTTGGGATGTTGACAATGTTAGTAAATTTCTTTACTGTTTTTCTCTAATAGTAATATCACTTTTGGGAAATTATTTTCATGAAGCACCGACACCAGACACAACACTAATACATAGACAATATTAGTTTTAGAAAATAGAAGTGATTGAGCATAACAATAATGTGTTTGTGCTACATACTTTGAATCACAAAAATGATTTGAATTGATGATTATGATTTGTGTTCGACCTAGATGTTATTCCATCATTAATTATGTTATAACTCTCATACATCATAAGATAATGTAATCTATGCATAATTTTCAGTTTGACAAACATGGTATTGGATAGAACATTATTACGGAGTTTGATTCATGTAGCCGACCCCACTTAGTGAGATAAGACTTTATTGTTGTTGTTGTTAGTAGATTAGGTGTTGTATATGGCAAAAGAGTTGTCCTGTTATTGTAATTTCAAGCGTTAGATCTATATTTTTGCTGGAATGTTGTTGATGTTTGCAGTCTTGGTTAGTTTCTTTGCGTCTGTATAGAAGATAAACTGTGTTTCTCTAATGGGTATTTTGCATTAACTGAATAATGATTTCTGTGCAGCCTGGGTATTCTCTTCGCACATTCACAGGACATTCCACATCTGTTATGTCACTAGATTTTCACCCAAATAAAGATGACCTTATCTGCTCTTGTGACGGTGACGGTGAGATACGGTATTGGAGTATAAACAACGGCAGCTGTGTTAGAGTCTCCAAGGTAGAATCTTAATCAATTTATTTTACTTTCTATACACATACACCCCTCTGTAGCCTTATGTATTGGAATCGACAATGTATTCATTTCAATCTGCTGACAAATGACAATCTTCTTGTTGCTTAGGGTGGTACTACCCAGATGAGATTTCAACCTCGTTTAGGGAGGTACCTCGCTGCAGCTGCCGAGAACATTGTGTCTATACTTGACGTGGAGACACAGGCCTGCCGATATTCATTAAAGGTTTGTTAGTAGTTCTACTCAAAGAGTCAGGATCGCAAAGTGATGCATCTTAATGTCAAAGTGTTAGAAATGAACTTAAAATATTAACTAATGAACTGTTATGGTTGTAGGGTCATACAAAGACAATAGATTCTGTAAGCTGGGATCCATCTGGAGAGTTGCTGGCATCAGTGAGCGAGGACTCAGTTAGGATTTGGACTCTTGGAACAGGAAATGAAGGGGAATGTGTTCATGAGCTTAGCTGTAATGGAAGTAAGTTTCATTCATGTGTTTTTCATCCAACATACCCTTCACTGCTCGTCATTGGCTGTTATCAGGCAAGTCTTTATTGTCTCGTTGATATTGGCGTTATTTGTCATTTCTCCTACTCTATTATGCAATTAACAAACACATGCTTAATAATTGGTACGTTCTCGTGCAGTCGATGGAGCTGTGGAACATGGCCGAGAACAAGACAATGACTTTGTCTGCTCATGATGGTTTAATTACTGCCTTGGCGGTTTCAACTGTAAATGGTTTGGTAGCTTCTGCCAGTCACGATAAGTTCATCAAGCTCTGGAAGTAAGTAACATGAAGTAACTCCACTCCGTCTCCGATTGACAATACTCGCGATACTCTTAGGTTTCTGTTAGTGTTTGATCACACATTTTGTAGGTTATCTTTTGGACTCTTGAATCAACCCACCTCATCTTCTCCTTTTGGTGGTTTTGATTTTCTATGACTTTAGGTTCTAACCTATATGTAATGGCACTGCAATGTAGATAGTCTACCATGCTGTCACATCTTGTATCTAGTTGGTCGTTTACTTGAATATTGTGACATGTTGAAAGATTGTTTAACAAGTAACAACTAATTCGAGCCGAGTCGAGGAGACTTATAGAACTATATAGTTATCGTAGTGTGTGTTTTTTCCATTTGCAATACTCGAGCCGAGTCGTGTAGACTTTAAGTTCTAACTTGAGACTTTGCTGAAGGATAATTAAATTAATGCAACTAAGACCAATTAAGAAATTTAGTTATTTTTGCTTGGAAAAGAGAAATAATGTGTTGTTTTACAAAATTATCATCCATTTAAGTATGAGATAATTTAAAGAATTGAGAAAGAGAATAATATAAAGTCAATAATATTATTGAAAGAAATGTTAAATATTTTTTTGTGTGCTTGTTTTTACTTTTATTTTGTGAAATATTTTTTTAAGTGTTATTTTAAATTATTTGCTGATGAATTCTAATTAAATTGAGGGGATCTTGAAAAGAAAGGCGCTTATGGTGTTTTTGATAGGGTGGAAGAACGTCCTATGAAAATTAAAAAATGCCCTTGAGATTTTGGGAATGTATTTTCGGATGTAAATGTATTTCCATAGTAAATTTAATCATAAAATTGGGACATTGTCCAAAAATGAGTGAATTTGAGGTGCATTTGGCAATGCATTTTTAGAATTTACAGTGGCGGAGGATCGTGGGGGCGGGAGGGTGCTGCTGCACCCCTCAAAAGTTGAAAATTCTTTGAACATGCTGTATTTGTTTTAAGACACCTCTCATGATTTATATTATTTTATTATTATCATACATTAATTTGGGCTGTTTTATTTCTAAGCTTCCAACAAAAAATAAATTAAAAAAATTCTTTTAACTTTACTAAGATACTTATCTTTTGCATAAAATTAATTCATAAAAAATTTATTAACCATAAACAATTTAAATATACTTGAGTGAAAAATTCTTGAATCGTCTATATTTTAGACTATATAATTATGTTGGTCCTATTGATTTGATTTTAGTATTTTTTTTTTTTTTTATGTTAATAATGATACTAAATATTTAATTGTATTAGTGTTAGATTGATTTGATTTTAGTTCATGAATTTAATGATAGTGTTTTAATGATAGTGCACTGTCACTGTAAAGAATTATTTTAAAGTGGCAAATCATATAAGTGTTTTAAAATTTACACTCTGACTTGACGGAATACATGATTGTTATTAGTTGACAGTGTAAAAATAATTTATACTGTCGGTGCACCATCTATTTTCTCTTAGTTCATTGTATTGAAATTGATAGTTAATTTATGCAATGTTATATATAAAATTAAACAAAAATGCTAAGTTGACACCAAATTTTAACATTATAAGGTATTTTATGCAGTTTTTTTATTTTTTATAGTATTTTATAGCCACTTAGAAATATGTACTTGTATTTAATTGTATTTAACCATCACATAATATCAGCATGTTGTGTAGGCTTTAGAGGTAAGTTTTGGTGTAACTATAGCATTCCTCAAAATTAAACTCTTACTCTTATTTGATAATAATTCTTTTGTGTATTTTATTTTAGAAGTGATACAGTAATTGAATATGAGAAATTTAATGTTTTTTATGTAAAGAATAAGTCTCTAAAAAAAAGTAAAATTATATATAATTGTTATGAATTTTTAAAAAAAATTGCTGCCCCCCTTATTCTTTGGAGCAAGATCCGCCACTGAGAATTTAGGAAGTATTTTTGTATTTTCACGAGGTGTTCTAGTAATTTCTTTTTTTTAATAATAAAGAGAACCTAAGCCTAAAAGAAAAAGAAAAATATATTTTTTTTAGTAAAGAGGGCCTAAGCCCAAAAGAAAAAAAAGTTACATAATAAGAGATTTTTTCAGCCTAGCATATGAGGTGGAAAAGAATTTTATGAAAATTTAAAAATTGTCCCTCAATTTTGGAAATAAATTTTCATATGCACCAAATTTTACTCTACAGGCTAACCATTTTTTTGGAGATACATCTTCGTTGCATAGTATCAAGTTATACGGAGATGTTAGATTATTCAGGAGATGAATTTCCACAAAAATTAAATATGTTACTGCTAAAGCCAACCACCTGCATGATCATATCTCATATCCATTTTTTCTCTCATAAGTTCCTTTTAAAAAATCCTTCTAATAATCTCAATCAAGATTTTTACTTCGAAACTTCTTTTTTATGTTTCATCAAAATTAAGAAAGAGCAAAATAGGTGGAAATGTAAGGTAAAGTTCATTTATTTAAACCTCACCGCTCACATTAATCATGTTATGTCGTTGACAAAAGTTACGTCATATTCGGAAATGTATATTTGAATTCTTTATGAACTCACTCGGAGATGCATTTTAAAAGTCGTCACTCTGATTTTTCAGTTTTAGATGTTTTCGAGCATTTTATGTTTTTGTTTTCATTAGAAATGGTACATCCTGATGTTTTTCCCAAACCAAATGTGTCTCTGGATGCCTCATGAGTAGTTGTGAATGAGATAGATATTAGCAATTAGTTTAAAAATGAACAAGAGTTTGATTTCGTGATCACATACTTCTAAGGATTCATATAGAGGCATCCAAATTGAGGTTTACTGTTGTAATCAAAAGGTTCAATAATGATTCAGATATAAGAGGGACATTTGTTACATTGACATGAGAAAGAAGTGGGAAATATAGTCTCCTCCAGAATTTCAAACGAGATAAACTAGTATAAGAAAATGTGAGTGCCCCTTTAAGTTGCGTGGTTATCGGTTGACAAATAAAAAATGGAGATTTAATGTGACATGTGGTTTACATAGCCATGATTTGTGTGAAAAGTTAGTTGGTAATCCAATTGCATGTCGCCTCATGTCGGAAGAGAAGAAATGTGTTTCTGGCATGACATTGAATTTGGTGCAACTAGAAAACATATTTGCAACCTTGAAGCGTAAAAGATTTTTATATTAATTGAGTTTGAAGTAATTATAATCAATTCAAATATGTAGCTCAGTTGGTAGCATTCTCGCCTCACAATCTACTGAAACCAGATTTGAATCCTAGATATTACAAAAGTTTTAGTTGGTGGTGTGTTGTTATTATATTTCCATATTAAAAATAACAAGCCACGTTTTTGTATATTACTATAACATACATTCTATGAGATTTTATATGTACATTCTATGAGATTTTGTATGTTAATAAGCAATATAATTAGTGTTGTCTGAGTAGTGGAAGAAATGTCTTTTAGACCATCTAAACATGTTTGTTGGTTGGTTCTAAACATGTTTGTTGGTTGGTTAAAATGGCACTGAGTAGTGTTTGGATGTTGTCAGCTTGTAAATTTGGAAGAAACCGTATGAATGGTTAAAACGATTTGCTTCTGTTGTGCCAATTAAAACAAATAGCCACATCTTCCTCAGCTTGTCTTGTACCTTTGTTACTTGCCAAGCTACATAAGCATGCTGCATCAGATTTAATCAAAGATTTTAATGGTTCACAACAACTATCAGGTGGGTTTTTAGTCACATTAAGATAGTTTAAGCAAGGTGATAGCTTGTTTAAAAGAGTTATCTTGAGCACTTCCAAGTGAGACATAGGTTACTAATATAACAAATGTAATTAAGCAAAGTGTGTCAAAGTGTGTAAATTTATTCGGTTATAAAGGAGTAATGGAGAGTGTGGGGAGCTATCATATCAGAATTGTATTTCTGTCAAACAGAAAGTTATATTTAATGACAATTACTAACATGTAGTACTAATGTCGGATGCAAATTTGTTTTATAATTCATAACGTGAAATATGGTACATAAACTTAAAATTGACTTAAATTTTCATGTATTATAATTAGATTATATTAGTGACTAAATTAAATTGAGTTAATGCATTGTGTAACTTTTCTTGTCTTTGATGTATTATGTTGTTTCTTTATGTTGTTTGTTTCTTGAGAGTACAGAACTAAATAGGACTTTACTAAGAACTAACTTTGATAATAACCATGGGTTGTGTTGAATCTTATATAATGGTTTAAGGTGTAGGTCTTTATGATAATGAAATAGTTTTAATATTGTTTTGTTTTTCAACTATAGTAAACTAATTTTGAGTCTCTAAGTAGATATTATTTCTCTTATATATATATATATCATATGTTTCAGAGTGTGTAAATTCCTAGCCAATTTTTAGTGATCAGATTAAGACTAAAAGGCTGTTCTATTTCTCCTGTTTACAGTTTTGGATTAAGTTTATACTTTATATCATATGTTTGCCAAAGGTGATATCGGTAAGTCAGTGGTGAGCTCTGTTTCTATGGAAAATGATTTTATATGGAAAATGTTTGTACCACTTTTAACTGTACAGAAGGTAGAAAAAAGGAAGTAAAGAAAACCATAGAGGTTTCATTTTACTGCACAGAACTACCACTATAAATGCTCTTTCGGGTTGTCGTTCTAATTTTGCTATTGCTTTTTTTATTAAATAGATGACAGAGAATCTAGAGCATACAAGTCTTACAACTTCAGCTAACCCTCATGATAAAGCTATATTGCCACCACATCTCAAAGAAAAAAAGCGTCAATTACGGATTACGGTCTGATATGTGGAGCCACTTCACCATGGTGGAAGGTGATGAGAAAAAGGCTAGATGTCAATATTGTGGAGTCTTAATTAAGTATAGTAATGGAACAAGTGGTATACGGACTCATCTAGGTAGATGCACTGCTTATGATCATGATCAAACCCAAGCAACCCAACCAAACAAAAGGAGAAAAACCTCTTCAGATGGGAAAAATACTTTGTTCGCCAAGCTATTCTAAATTTGATCAAGAGGAATGTCGAGCGCTACTTGTGAAAACATTTGTGTGTGCTGAGCTTTCATTTCGTTTTGTGGAGAATGAAGTGTTTAGAAAGCTATTGATCACCTTGCAGCCTCAATTTTATATCCCATAACGGTCTACATTGAGGCGTGATATTTGGGCGCTTTACCTTGAAGAAAAGGAGAAATTGAATTTTTTTAAACAAATTGTGGAAGAGTTTATTTGACCACTGACACTTGGACTTCAACTTAAAACTTAAGTTACATGAGTTTGACCGTGCATTTTGTGGATAATGAGTGGAAGATGCATAAGAAAATCATCAACTTTTGTCAAATCACGGGGCACTCGGGTCACATGATTGGGAAATATATTTATGATTACTTAAGAAGTTGGGGGTTGAGTCAAATCTTGACCATAACGTTTGACAATGCTTCGGAAAACACCACTATGATTAAGTATCTTAGCATAAGGATGGGGTCTTGAAGTAATCTTGTTTTGAACGGGGAATTTGTTCACATGCGTTGTTGTACGCATATATTGAATTTAATTGTAAAATCAGGAATGAAGGAGGATAAAAGTTGCATAAAAAAAATTCGTCATGCGGTTAAATATGTCAAATCTTCTCCTAGCAGACTAGTTGAATTTATGGAATATGCAGTACAGGAAAAAGTTGCATACAAAGGTGTTGTTATCCTTGATGTTGAAACGAGATGGAATTCAACTTATTCAATGTTAAAGGCAGCCTTACAGTATCAAAAAGCTTTTGATTTGCTCTATGCACGAGATAAGACATTCCGCGAAGAAATGGACAAAACAAATGGGGGAGTTAAGAAAGAGGATTGGGCATATGTTGCATCAGTGCTTCCCTTGCTTGAGATGTTTTACAAATCTACAAATCGTTTGTCTGGATCATTATATGTCACTAGTGCTTCATATATGGCAGAGGTGTTCTCCATTGGAAAAGGGATCAATAAGCATTTAGAGAGTGACAATGAGCACATAAAAAACACGGCAGAGAAGATGAAACGCAAATTCAACAAGTATTGGGGAAATCCTGACGTAATAAACATCTTACTGTTGATTGCTGTTGTTCTTGATCCAAGGGTGAAATTGTCTATTGCGGAGTTTTATATTACTCTTTTATATGCTCACACTGGAAAAGATGATGATCTAAATAAAAAATTGAAGTCTTCTCTTTCAGAACTTTATGCTCAATATCGAGGTGTTGATGACTCTCAATCTAGCCAACTATATACACCACCAAATGAGAATGATGATGATAATATTTTTTGTCACTATAGTCAAGAAACTGGGCATAAGTATGATCTTAAGACTGAAATTGAATCATATCTACAAGAAGCACGGGTACCATACAATAAAGGAGCTGAGTTTGACATCTTGGGATGGTGGAAAGCCAACTTAACTCGATATCCTGTTTTGGCAAGCATAGCTCGAGAAGTATTGGCTATTCCCGCCTCTACTGTAGCTTCAGAGTCAGCTTTCAGCACTGACAGAAGGGTTGTTAGTGATTATCGCACTTGTCTAACACCTAAAATGGTGGAAGCGCTTGTTTGCACGCAAGATGGGTTGAAAGGAAAATCCATCTCCTTATTTTTTGAGGAGGACCTTGATGAAATCCATCAATTAGAGCAAGATAAATCAATTTTCTAACCTTTTTTTTATATTTATAATTATCACTACTCTTTTTATTTTAACACAATGTGCACTTGTTTAAGAGATGTTCTCTAATTTAAATCAATTATGTCAGAGAAAATGACTACTAAGTAGTAGATTATATTATAGAAGTCTTTATTTACAAAAAAATTGGCTAGCATGATATATTTACTGTACTAATACATAAAAAAGAGTTTCTGTTTGATACCTGAATATAGAATAAGATATGCTGATTGCAAGTTGAGGATTGATACCTGAATTGTGTTTGTAAAATATTTAGTAATTTAAAGATAACTCTTTACTTGAAATTTAGAATTTATTGATACTTATATTTTAAGAAACTAGACTGAATTTTATAGATATTAACCACTGGAAGTTTCAAATTCCACTGGAAGTAATGTTAGTTGTAATTCCAATAAAATTGCTTATCCTATTTCCGTGCTTATTCACACTCCTTATTTTAATTGAACCAATTGGATGAATGAGTCCTAAAACAAAAATCATTTTCTAAATATAAACACTGCTTTCTAATAAATTTTCATTTACTCAAATCTAACTTCGGTTGTTATTTTAATTAATCTGTCGAAGCAAAGGTATGTTTAGTTGAAAATAGAATCTAGGGAGTGATTTATTAGGATATGTAAGTCAAGTATTAATAGAGAATAAATATATGGTAAGTAAGTTTCATGTTAGTAATATGAACTTGAATTTCACTTGGATATAAAAGTGACTCAAATAACATTGACTTAGAACTTTGAACTTTGATTTAGTTTGAAGTTCGAATACGATTGATATTTGTTGTTTATTCTCAAATCCTGATACATATAAGTGCTAATTTTGAAAGATATATTGGTTATGGTTATGTTGATATCTAACTTGTTTGTCATCTTAATTTATATGATTGTTGCTAATTTTTGATTTTGTTTTGTAGAGATAACATCTTCGACGTCGGTTAATCTTGATGATGATGAGGACTTTGCAAGTTAAAAGAGTTTAAGAACACCCTAGTTTAATTTTAGTTGCTTTTGGTTTAAGAAATAATTCGATTGACTTTTGTGTGAAAGTTGTAATTAGATACTAGGATTGACTTCTTCGAGCTTATCAACTAATATAAGTTTTTTGACACTCTTTGGGAGACTTTATCAAAACAACTTATCACATTTCTTATAAGTTTTTTTAGCTTATTTTTATAAGTTCTTCGAGATAGCTTATGAGAACAACTTATAACAGATATAAAAACCATTTAAATTTATTTCATTTTTTTGCTATAAAAATGACTTATACAAATTTATTCATAAGTGCTTATTTTTATAAGCACTTGTGCTATAAGCTGTTTATCCAAACAACCCTAAATATTATAAAATAATATTTTATTAATTTGTGATTTTTTGAATGAGTTTTGCAATTTTGAATTAATTTGGATTTTGATTATTTATGTAGATAAAAAGAATTAAGTTAAAAATGATGTAAAATAGTATATTAAAAAATTTATAAAAAAATGCTAAAAATAAATTTAAATAGATTTTTTATTAAAAAAAAATCAAAACTAAGTATAACGGTCTGGTTCTTTTAGTAAATAGTTCGGTTTGGAAAAATTGTCTTCTAATAATTTGGTACGGTTCAGAATTCCGAACCGTTATGCCAAACCAAAACTTTTGGTTCAGTTTGGTTCTTAACAAATTGAAACGGTTCGGTACGGTTCGGATTCCATTATACAATGGTTCGGTTCGGTTCAGTTTTTTAACAGAGCCGAACCATGAACAGCCCTAGATACCTGGATATTACAAAAAAATTAGTTGATGTTTTCTTATTATATTTCTATATTAAAATAACAAGCCACATGGACGCCACGTAGGAAGCCATTTACAAAATTCTCCATGTACAGTCAGCCAAATAAAGGATACCTGAATATTACAAAAATTTTAGTTGGTGTTTTCTTATTATATTTCTATATTAAAATAACAAGCCACGTAGGAAGCCGTTTACAAAATTCTCTATGTCCAGTCAGCCAAACAAATGATAGCGGGTTCTGGAAACAGAATCTTTATTTTATAAGGGGGAATAAAAAGAAAATACTTGGAAAACCAAATCTCGCCTGGATCTAACAAAAAATTTAGTTGCTGTTTTCTTATTATATTTCTATATTAAAATAACAAGCCACGTGGACGCCACGTAGGAAGCCATTTACAAAATTCTCCATGCTCAGTCAGCCAAACAAATGATAGGGGTTCTGGAAATAAAATCTTTATTTTATAAGGGGGAATAAAAAGATAATACTTCCAAATTTCGTCCTAATAGCAGAGGGTATAATGCATAATGCATTTAACCCTAAATTAAATTCAATGTAGTACACTTGATCAAAATAATTGGGTTCCATGTACATCACTTGGTTTCCTTTAAAGATAATTGGATTGTATATAATAATAGATTAAATTCAATGTAGTACACTTGATCAGTTCAATGTACATCATATATTTTTAAAAAAAATTGTTTAAAAATATCTTAAAAAACAAAATATTGATATATTTTTTTTGACCAATAGGCATGTTTAAATGGAAAGTTTATATTTTTAATGTTGTCCTTGAAAGAAGAGTCAATGAACCATTTGAATTTGAAAGAAAAAAAAAAGGAGAATAATTTTAATAGGTGATAATAATTATAGTATATAATAATAATATTATTAATAATGATTATAATTATAATCTTTACTTATCTAAATAATGTATAAAATAATAATAATAATGCAATTGGCCAATTAAATTTAGGTTTACTTTAATAGTATTTTATATATTATCACTATCTATATAATTGAACATTAGTAGAGAAAAATACAATCCACGTAATAAAATATAGTTAAAAAAAAAAAAGAAGAAGAAAGAGAAATGGATATTGAGTGTGGAATTCCAATTTTAGATTTTCGTAAGAGTACTGGAGTGACACTAGAAGAAGGAAGTCATGGATGGAAAGAAATGAGTAAGAAAGTGAGAGAAGCATTTGAAAGTCACGGTGCTTTTCTCTTAAGATGTGATGAAATACCACATGAATTACGTAAAGAAATGTTTACGGGTATGAAATCTTTGTTTGACCTACCCGAGGAGACAAAGCTGAAGTACACTGGCACAGGGAATTTTAGAGGCTACAACAAACTTCCTGGCCTTCCCCATAGTCACAGTTTTAGTATTGATGATGCTTTTCAGTCAGATACAACTAAAAAATTCACTAATCTCATGTGGTCAGAAGGAAATCCATCTTTCAGGTAATTATTTTATTTTTCTATTATATTAATCTATTGTAGCAATTTTTATAAAATATTTTAATAGTTTGTAATTGATGAAAAATAATCGAATATGTATATGCAGCGAGGCACTTATTTCTTTTTCCTCAAAAGCACGAGAACTTAACTCGCTTATTCTTAAAATGGCTGTGGAGGGCTTTGGCCTTCCTGAAAAATACATTTTAGAAGTTGAAGAGTTGAATAGCAATGCTAATTCACGAATGACAAAGTATCAACTTCCCGAAGAAAATGAAGGTTTTGCTATTACTTGTGTGCCTCACACAGACAAAGGTACCATAACCTTTTTATGCGAGGATGAAGTTCCAGGTCTGCAGGTATTACAAAAATCGGGCAATTGGGCTGATGTAAAATTTCCTCCAAATGGTTTTATTGTAATTGTTGGTGACATGTTGCAGGTAATCTATAATTATTTATAAATAAAATATGAAGTTTTTTTGCATTTATTTTAATTTTAATTATATCTCTAATTTTAATTATTTCAATTATCACATGGTTTTGTTGATGGTATATAGGCATGGAGCAATGGGAGATTCAAAGCACCAATGCATAGAGTGGTGTTAAGAGGAAACAAAGAGAGATTTGTATTTATTCTTTTTTCAGTGCCAAAGAAAGAGACCATCGTTAAGGCACCCTCTGAGTTGATTGATGAAGAAGATCACCCTTCCCTTTACAAGTCATTCCCTTTTCAAGAGTTTATGGATTTTCTTAAGATATATGGCACTAAAGAGGGAGAACTCAAAGCATTTGCTGGACTTTAATGGCTCACTATTTGATGCAAGCAATAATCCTCTATATTGATGCAAACTATTTGGACTCTTACTTTTACAATAAATGAGGATTAATAAAATAAAATGTGTTGTTTTCTTATTTTCATATTATTCAAAATTATTTATGTTCCTAAATCCTAAGCCCTCTTATCCTATTTATATTATATTAGTGTTGAAACGAGTATTATCATAGTTTTTAAAAAAAGGACAAAAATAACCGGGATAAAACGGTTAATATTGATATTAATATTATTATCACTAATTTTTTATTTAAAAAAAAATTATGGTTAATTCATTTTGCGACAATTACAATCAGTATCGTAATATCTGTATCGATTAAAATTCTAAAAACCGTTTTTAAATTTGAATATTATTATGTCTTTATTTTTTTCGGTCTCTTGTATATTTTAAATTAATGTAAAATATAGTAAATTCAATTTTTTAGTTGACAAAAATAAAATGAACTCATAAATAAAATAGTTTTAATGAATGATAAATTGGAAAGAAAGAAATCACACCAAAAGTTGGTTGAAGAATGACATAAATATAAAGAAAATTCTTTAAATAAAGAATAAAATTGAAAGTAAATAGTCACACAAAAAATTAAGTTGGTATCCCCTTTATTTTAATGGGTAAAAATAAAATCTTTTAAATAAAATAACTTAAATAAATGTTAAAACAGGAAAAAAAGAATTATAGTTACACCAAAAATTAGTATTTTCTTTATATATAGCATGGAAAATTCAATTTTTTTCAATTATGTAAAATAAAAAATTATAAGTAAATAGTTTAAATAAATACCAAAGTAAGAATGCAATATCCATATCGAAATTCGGCCCCCTATATATATATATATTATATATGATAATATGAAATTACTCCGTTGGTAATAGTGTAATGTAATTTTATTTGTGTATTTTGATCTTTTATCGTATTTTTTTATAGTTTTTGAATTATCATCAGTTGTAACTTTGAATGGACCGATTTATCGTTATTTTATTTTTATTAGCTATTTTGTAGTATTCTACCTTGTGTTATCCCTTTCACTCATCTAGGTTGAATTAATTACAATATTTTTTTATTATAAACAAATCAGTTAAACTCAAATATATATGCCTCGAATCACAAGTTAGAAGTCATAGAACACAGTGTTTTTTAAGGCTTAATCGGATCACAACTTTAGTTGATTCAAATCAAGAATAAAAGGGATATACGAAAATTCGTGGTTGTGAGTGTGATTCAAATTAGGTTTTATCTTATTCAAATCAAAGATACCTTGATGTGAATCATAACCATGATTGATATATATCACGACTAAATGACTTATTTTGAAAATTCCTTCTACTTGTATGATTTGAATTATGTAGTTGCTTGATTCGAATCACGTGATTCAAATCATGATCTGGATCAAATAAGCTTAACTCAAAATTTATCATCTTGATTCAAGCCACTTTTTCATCTCATTCAAAGCATAATTAAAGGATCTAACTCGGCTCAACTGCTTAATTTTTCACCTATTTAGTGGCTTATCTCTAGCATATATATATATATATATATATATATATATATATATATATATATATATATATATATATATATATCATTTTTGTCATTCTCTCAACACAAAGTTCTTGTAAGAATTCATATTTTCACAAATCTAGAAAAAAAACATGAGTGTTCTTTTTCACGCACCTTCTTTCTCAAGTCAAGTCTATAGAAAAACTTCATCAAGTGTTGTTTGGATATGTTTAGGAGTAGTGTAAGATTCTTGAGATAACCAATAATTTTCAACCTTGAATCAAAAATCTCATTGTTGCGGTACTCAAATTTATACTTGTAAGATCTTAGGTTTTATCGTTTTTCAAGAATCGCATGTGGCTAGGTTTTTATCTGCTTATGGCGATTTATGTGTGTAAGGTAGATTTTATCAGTATTAACTAATACTCTTATTGTTAGGTTAATTGTTCAATTAATAATTAATAAGATTCAATTTAATCATCGTGTGAAAATCAAATTCAGTTAATTGATGTGTTGCTTGTTTAGCATCTTCATTTCTCACATTCATTACATTTTCTGATATTTTGATTAAACCTTGAAATTAAACCAAACATAATCTTTTGTAAAATTCCGCGGCCACATTTTTTTTACAAAACTTTTACTTTAAAGAAAAATATTTTGAAAATCATTTAGAAAAAAGTCTATTCAAACATCTTCCCATATAAAGCCCATTCCACACTTATATTCTATTCAATAATATATACTATTCAACAATATATACTACTGAAATTTAATAATTTGGTTAAATTAAATCATAAAATTATTAGCAAAACACTTTAAATAAAGAGTTAAAAGATAGTGCACTGACAGTGTAAAATAATTTTACACTGTCATCCAATAGAAAATCATAAATGTGCCATGTCATTAAGTTTCTTTTAAATAAAAAATTAATTTAATTGGATACATGGGTGGTGATTGGTTGACAGTGTAAAAATATTTTACACTATCCGTGCATCATCCCTTTTCTCTTAAATAAAAAAGAAAAGTAAAAGATATAGATATAATCTAGTAGTTTTAAAATTTTTGCACGCAGAAAGGTTTAAATTATTGTAAGAAAAGGAAAAGGTTTACATAAAAGTTTTTTTGCCAAAATTTATAAATGAGTCAGGCTCTGTTCACATAAAAAAAAAAGTTTTCTTTTGACACTAAATTTTATCTTTATTTTTTAAAACTAAAGGTTCATGTTTATCTATTTGCACCAAAAACTAATATCTCAACTGAATCTAAAGATATAGAGAAGATTTTTTTTTAATAACTAACTTTAAAAAGAAATACAAAATAAACTTATATTTCAAAAAATTTATCCCAATAATGTTTGGGGTGTTTTACACGTAGGCGTCATTCCATATGACATCTCCTATTTTTTTTATAAAATTTTCAGTTATCTGCAGACCAAACATTAAAATATTTCGTAAATAATTGAAAAAATTTAAAAAAAAATTGGAGACGCCATGTGAGATGGCGCCTACGTGTAAAACACCCCAAACATGGTTATTGAAATAATTTTTTTTGAAATATGAGTTTGTTTTGTATTTTTTTTAAAATTTGATTATTAAAAAAAATCTTTAAGAGATATAGATGTAATATAGTTTTTTTTAAAATTATTGCATGCAGAAAAGTATAAACTTAGAAAAAATTTAAAGATTTTTTGCCAAAATTTATAAATTAGTCTAAATATGTTGAGATAAAAAAAATTTAATTTGACACCAAATTTTATTTTCATCTTTTTAATCTAAAGGTCCATGTTTATCTGAATAACTTTTAATTTGTTGTTTTTTTATCATTATAATTTATTTCCTTTTCTAAAATTAAATATAGGGTTAATATTACTTTACCCCCTGCCATATAAGCGAGATTCGGTTTACCCCCCTCTAAAAAAAAAATTTATTGGACAAACCTTGCAAAATAAAGATTCCATCAAATTTGACCCTGATCAATTTTTTTTACCAAGATTCTTAGAATCTTGCCTACGTGGCATTTTTGGGAGTGCTGACTGTACAACACATAAGCAATGTGGCACACTCAGCACTGCCACGTGGAATTTAATTTTTTATTTTTTTTTAAAAATTTTTTTAAAATTTTTTTATTGAATTTTTTTTTTATTTTTTAAAAAAAATTTAATTTTTTTTTAAAAAAAAAATAATATATTTTTTTTAAAAAATTAATTTTTTTTTTTACGTTTTTAAAAAATATTTGAGAGTACCTGCGGATTCACCTACGGATTCGACAATACCCATAGATTTGACAATACCTGCGGATTCACCTACGGATTTGACAATACCTGCGGATTTACCTGCGAATTTACCTGCGGATTTACCTACGAATTTGACAATACCTGCGAATTTACCTACAAATTTGACAATACCTGGGGATTTACCTTTAAAAATACTTGTGGATTTACCTGCGAGTTTAAAAATACCTGCGAATTTATATATAATAAAAATAAATTTAAAATAATAAAAAAAAAAAATTGGAAAAAAAATTTAAAAACGTAAAAAAAATAATAAATTAATTTTTTTTTTTTTTAAAAATCAACAAAAAAAATTTTAAAAAAATTTTAAAAAAATTAATAAATTTTTTTTTAAAAAAAAAATTAAATTCCACGTGGCAGTGCTGACTGTGCCACATTGCTTATGTGCTGTACAGTCAGCACTCCCAAAAATGCCACGTAGGCAAGATTCTTAGAATCTTCACCAAAAAAATTGATCAGGGTCAAATTTGATGGAATCTTTATTTTGCAAGGTTTGTCCAATAAATTTTTTTTTTAAAGGGGGGTAAACCGAATCTCGCCTATATGACAGGGGGATAAAGTAGTATTAACCCTTAAATATAATTTGTTTGCTAAAATGATTTTATTTTTGAAAAAATCTAGTTCTCTATTCGCATTCTATTTTTCGGTTTTTCGATATTAAGAGCTTCATTTCATATTTTTTTTATTAGTTTTATAATTATAAGTATATTTTATAAAACAAAATCATTATACTTTTTAAAACAAAGACATAGGTGTAAAACTAGTTTGATTCAAAGGAAGAATATTTGCTAAGGTTATGCAAAACAATGTTCGAGTGTTAGGGGGCATATCTAGATTCTAAGGTGTAACGAGCCATTCTAGAATCATAAGTATTGGTTAAGTCCTTATTTAAGAAACTTCATGACTTAAGGTCACCATCATGTGTAAGAGGGTCTAGATGAATTGTTAAGTGAAGCATCACAATTTTGAGATGAGTTCATAAATGGTTGGAAAAAAGAGGTAAAAATAATAAAAGAGTGTGGGTGAGATACTATTATCGGTGAGATACTATATGTTATAACCATGATAATTAACAATCATTTCAGATAATTTCTCAACACACCTATGATCGACAATCTAGTATTCAAGAACTTGACTTGATTATAGGATAACACCATATCCACCAATTGGAGTATCGAATTAAGATCTATATTCATGTACTATCTCGACCTAGACAACCCAAGACACAACACATGCTTGTGATTGTAATCCTCTGTTGTACGGGAAGTCTCCATGCATTCACTTCGATATATTCGAAATCATCTTATGAAGGTTACATTGTTGTCAACTTCCTCCATATACTATACTATAATAAAGATATAACTCTCGCATCAAGTATACCCAAGGTGTTTATCTTAATAGACAAGTCAAACCTAATTATCCAAATATACTTAAAATTTAATGTTTTGTCAAAGCTAAAATATCGGACTCTTATATGACATAATTTACCTTCCTTGATGAATTTATGCCTACAATCGTTGCTTGGTCTTAACCTATAGCCATACTTGCTAACATCACTTACCAATATGATGTGTGTTGATATATTTTCAAACCAAAGCCTAAGGCTAAAATGTAAGATGGTTTAGAACATGAAAAACACTGGTTTATAGTACCTATATGTGAAGGAATTGCGGGTGGGTGGCATATATGTAAAGATTTGGAACCACAAAGACTATTATGCCCATACCTTTTAGTTGGAATTCCCAAAAAGCCCTTTGTCAAAAAAAACTAAACTCAAGGACTTAATTACTCACTTAAATCTAATTGTGTTTTACTTGAATGAAAACATAATGTGCCACCCACCCGTGATAAAAGAGGGCATTGGCAGTAGGCACTCCTTGCAATACAAAGTTGTCATTCTTAAAGCACTGTTCAATGGAATGCTCGGAATATTGCTCGTTTTCAAAACTAGGTCTCCTAATGGAAATCTGGTTGTGCCTACATCCTTTGTCTCACTGTTTTAGCAAGTAATCTCACTTCAAATTGCTCTAACAATGATATTCAGGACTTTGTTATTGAAAATTTCTTCACCCACCTCCCAACCTTCTTGACCACTCCTGGTGAATTTACCACAATACCCCTTGTTTCGGAAGTTCATTTTCGAAACTGTACTTTTTTTCTTAAAAAAGGTGTTTTCGGAAATGCATCTCAGAAAACGTGTTTTTTTTAATATAAAATATTGAGTTCGGAGATTCATCTCCGAAATAAAGTTACTTTTTCAGAAAATATGGTGTTTCGGAAGTTCATCTCCGGACGCACCCCCCTTGGGGAATTCGAAAATGAACTTCCGAAAATATGTCTTGACAGAAGAAAATGAAAAACAACAACAATTCGCTTTATTTAATCGGGTGAAGATTACAACGATAATATTACATATAATTAAAGTTACATATTGTTGATCACAGGTAGGTGGGGATGAGTCAACATTTTGAAACGTATAATTAAAGTTACCTGAAATTGTAGCTTTCTATGCTCCCTTTAACGTGATCAACAGTTTGAAACTTGATTTTAGGACAAAAAATGGATGGAGATTGATTGGGTTTTGTAGAGGGTTTGAAAAAGTGTTGGAGAAAAATGATGAAATAGTGAAGGAGGGAAATTTGTATATGCAGAAATATTTTCGGAAATGAACTTCCGAAAATATTAACGGTTTTGACATCTTCGGAAGTTCATGTCCGAAGACAAAAAAAATTCAAAAAAAAAAGCGCTTCGGAAGTTCATTTCCGAAGCAGGGGTAGTTTTGGTTTTTCGCTGGGGGTCACCCCCATAGGGAGGTGGCTAAAGAAAAAATCTTGTTATTTTGATGTCACTGCGCACCCTCTAAAAGTGAAGTTTTGTATCGAGGTTTTGTGGAGTTCCCCACCTTTGTTGTAGGTTAAAGTTATCACGGATGGGGCTGTAGTTGGTACTCTGCCGGTGGTGGCAGCTTGTGGTGGTATTTTTCGCAATCATAAGATGATCATTTGGGCAGTTTTGCTAGTTTTTTTGGTCTAGTCAATGCTTTATATGTGGAGTTCATGGGAGCCATCTTAGCCATGGAGCATGTTTTTAGTCAGAATTGACACAATTTGTGGATGGAGTCTGATTCTAAGGTTGTGGTGCTTGTTTTCAATGGCGGATCCAGAAATATTTAATAGTGGGGGCAAATTTTTTTATACTATAATTATCAAGATAAGAAAATATGGCTACTTAAATTCGATCTAAAATTATACATAAAATATCATCACAGTTAAACCATTATACTATAAGATTAAGTTAAAATTTTCAAAAAAATAATAATTTATAATATGTAGAACGATATTTCCGCTTAAAAGTATGATTTTTTTTATAAAAATTATTAATTATACATTCACAATATACATATTTTTTACACATCATATGCAAATATTTGTAAAATTAATTAGGAAATAATCTATATATATATATATATATATATATATATATATATATATATATATATATATATATATATAAAAATAAATTTCTCACCGGACAATCAATTTTAAATTTATATTGTGGTATGTATTTAATGTTACATAAGTGTATCTAATTAAACATAATAATTAAAAATTAATATTATTTTATTTTATTCAAGATTGATTTAAATAAATAACAAATATTTTTAACGAGGCAAATGGAAAATTTTAGTTGTTTGTAACAAACAATTTTTTGTCTTTGTGGGGGCTGAAGCCCCCTTAACACAATATGTGCATCCGCCCCTGCTTGCTTTTATCAATGCTTCAATTGTGCCTTGGAAGCTTAAAAATAGACACCCTTAAAAATTTCAACTTCATGGCAACTCACATCTACAGAGAAGGAGATCACTGTGCTGATAAGATTGCTAATTTAAAATTATTAATCGCTAACTATACCTGATGAAATTGTTTACACCTCAATGTAACTAGGAATTTCAATAGAAACAAGTTAGGTCTTCCTAACTTACGTGTTTGAGGTTTTAGTCTTTTTCCCCTATTTTTGTATACTTAATTTTTACTTTTATATATCATGGACCAATTCCCACTTTTGATTAAAATTTTTTTTAAACATAATGTGACTTCGTTGAGAAATACTAAAATGCACTTCATTATCTTGATCATTTTACACTTATCCTCCAAATTTCATTAATTTATAAAATAATTAGTCATTTTAATAAACGGCTTAAAATAGGAATCTTACATATTTTATTCATCACATTTAAAAACATCATTATGAAATATATAGATATTTATAAAAAACAAAAGAAATCTTTATAGGAAGAGGATGATAGATTTTTGTAAATTTTTCTTTTATTATTATTTTTTTATTTAATTTGTTTTCTCTTTTATACTGATTTTACCTTTACATACGAAGAAGAAAAATTGAATTTGAAAAATATATTATATTTTTATCTTCTAGATGTAAAAGAGATGTCAAATTTTGGTGTTAATTTTTTCTTCTTAATTTTTATTTTTTCGTAACAATTTTAGTTGTAATTTTGTGATATTTAGGGCCTGTTTGTTTCAGTTTTAAAAAAAAATAGATTTTTTCTTTGTATTTTTTAAAATAGATTTTTCAAAATAGTTTTTTAAAATATTACAAATTTTTTTATATTCGTTTTTTTTTTTAAAAATGAAACACTAATTTTAACATCCTATAACATAAACACACATTATTAAGACCAAAACTCAGTCAAAATCGTAATTTTTTCAAAAATTATATTTGAAAAATGATTTTATGAAAATCTATTTGAAATAGCTTCAAAATTAAATGATTTTTTAAAATTTTGATATCTAATTTTTTTTTGCTATAAATAGATGAAATACCTAAAATCACATTTTAAGAATAACTATTCAAACAAAATTTTCATTTGAAGCTTTTATAAAAAATTTCTTTGTAAAATTATTTTTCACAAAATTATGTAACACTATAAAAATTATTTTTAAAAAAACCAAAACAAACAGGTCCTTAACTCAAGCAAATAAGTGAATTTTCTATATATTAATATATAAAACAAATCGATTTTACATACAAAATATAAAGGGACTGTCAATTTTTGATATAACTACACTTATTTTATTGTAGTTTTAAAAAAATTTAAAATTATTCAACATAAAATTTTATCTTTCTTTTCCAATTGAAATGATTATTTTCAATTTTATTCATTATTTTTACCATTTTATTTTTAATTTTTTCATTCTTCAGCCAACTAACATTTGGTGTGGTTTTTTAAGGCTAAGAATTGAGTTTGCACTTTTCTTAAGTTTGAATGGCATACAATCATGATTGCTATTGAATATGTCAATATGGTAATAAAAAAAATTAGGGAAATCATTAATTTGATATTGATTCAATGCTAACTATTCTGTATTTTTAAATTTGAATAATATCCCTTAACATGTTTTAATTAAATGGAAGAATACTTAGACTATGCTCTTGTTTAAATTTAAGATATCTCATTTTTTAAAGAAGAAAGTATATATGCAGATAGATTACATATGTTTAACTATCGTTCTAATTATTAATTTTTTGATAATTAGATTTTATGTTTTCTCATATTTTTCTCTTTTTTTTATTTGATAATATGCTATTATTAAAATATAAAAAGAATGCTAATTTTTGCTGTAATTATATTTTGTTCCAGTTTTATCATTTATTTAAACTCATAAAAATATAAGTAATTTTGCATTATATGAAAGATAGAAGGTAATACATATTATTTGATTATTCGCATTATATGAAAGAAAGAAGGTAATACATATTATTTGATTATTCGCATTATATGAAAGAAAGAAGGTAATACATATTATTTGATTATTCGCATTATATGAAAGAAAGAAGGTAATACATATTATTTGATTATTGGCATTATATGAAAGAAAGAAGGTAATACATTTTATTTGATTATTCGCATTATATGAAAGAAAGAAGATAATACATATTATTTGATTATTTGCATTATATGAAAGAAAGAAGGTAATGCATATTATTTGATTATTCGCATTATATGAAAGAAAGAAGGTAATACATATTATTTGATTATTTGCATTATATGAAAGAAAGAAGATAATACATATTATTTGATTATTTGCATTATATGAAAGAAAGAAGGTAATACATATTATTCGATTATTTGCATTATATGAAAGAAAGAAGGTAATACATATTATTTAATTATTCGCATTATATGAAAGAAAGAAGATAATACATATTATTTGATTATTTGCATTATATGAAAGAAAGAAGGTAATACATATTATTTGATTATTCTCGAATAAAAAATGTGACATCAAAGTCCAGCAAATTCTTCAAGTGCTCCCTCTTTAGTACCAGTTGTGTTAATAAAATTGATGAACTCCTCATATTTAAATGACTTGTAACGGAGAGGGTGATCTTCTTCATCTACCAACTCAGAAGGAATTTTAATGAGTGTGTCTTTTTTTGGAAATGAAAAAAGAACAAATACAAATCTTTCTTTGTTGTCTCCTTTTAGCACAACTCTGTGCATAGGTGCTTCAAATCTTCCATTACTCCATGTCTATACATCAATCATTATAGTTATTAACAAATCACTCAATATGATTATTTATATAAAAAAGCTATTTATTTTATTAAAGAATAATAAAATTATTAAAACATAATTATTTAAAGAATGGATTAATTAAAATAAAAAATAAATGCAAAAAACAAAACTTGATATATTTTATTTATATACCATTATAGTTTACCTGCAATATGTCACCAACAATTACAACAAATCCATTTGAAGGAACATTTACGTTAACCCAATTGCCCGATTTTTGTAACACCTGTAAGCCTTGGATTTCATTCTCGCATATAAGGGTTATGGTGCTTTTGTCGGTGTGAGGCACAAAAGTAACTGCAGAGTCTTTGTTTTCTACCGAAAATTGGTACATTGTCAATCGTGAATTAGTGTCGCTGCTTAACTTTTCAATTTCTAAATTGTACTTTTCAAGAAGGTCAAATCCCTCCACAATCATCTTTAGGATAAGGGAGTTTAGTTCTCGTGCTTTTGAGACAAAAGAAAATAGTGTCTCACTACATATACATATACGATTATGCCTCACTCCATTAAAAAATAATACTGTATTTCAAAATTAAATTATGAAATTAAACTTTATTTAATATAAAAAAATTAATTTAGTAATTAATTACCAAAATGTTGGATTTCCTTCTGGCCACATGCGATTAGTGAAATTTTGAGTTGTTTCTAGTTTAAAAGCATCTTCAATTCCAAATGATTGACTATGGGGAATGAACGAAATCTTGCTTCCCCTAGCAAGCCTTGAGTCTGAGAACTTTAGCTTCGTCTCCTCAGGTAGCTCAAACAAAGATTTCATGCATGTGAACATTTCCTTTTGTAATTTATTCGGTATTTCATCGCACCTTAAGAGAAAAACACCATGACTCTCAAATGTTTCTATTACTTTCTTACTCATTTCTTTCCATCCTTGACTTCCTTCTTCTAAAATTATTCTTGTGCTCTTACGAAAATCTAAAATTGGGATTCCACTCTCACTATCCATTTTTCTTCTTCTTTATCCTATTTTGTAATGTGAATTGTATTGTTTTCAATCATAATATTCAATTATATATATATATATATATATATATATATATATATATATATATATATATATATATATATATATATATATATATATATATTGAAAGATGAAAGGCAATACAAGCAAGCAACACTACACAAACTAGTGAGTGGTGAACCTAAAGCTTGATAATTCAATATTGTCTTAAATTAGTGGGTATAAGTAAATTAATTTCAATTGACTTGTTTTATCATTATAATAATTATTATTATTATTTTCAAAAATTAAATGGTTCTTTGAATTTATTTTCTAGAAAACAATTTAAAATATATTTTAAAATGAGGGTACTTTTCAATTTTCCTTTAAATATTAATATTTTTTTTTATAATTGCACCATAATTTAATTTGATGAAAGTCAATATATTAAAAAAAAGTTGTTACAAAGGGAGGTGAACCTAAATTTAGACATGCCTAACTTGTTAGCAACCAAGGGGGATCAAGGCTAAGAGGCATGCAACTAAAGTAATGGAAACTAATTAAGAGTGATTTTCTTTGACCAACAAATCAGCACACGTATTAGTTTTCCTTAAGGCATGAGTTGTTAGACAAGTGATTTCAAGCACAAGTGTGGGGTGAATAGTAGTATTTAAATATCGCAATTATTTTTGTATTTTTCTATTAAACTTGTAGTTGTGTTAGTAGCTTCTTAAGAGTAAATAGCAGTAAATATAAAAATGCTATATAGCAGAAAATAAAGAGAATAAGAGTTAGAGAAATTGCACTTGAGAGTTAGTCAAGTTTGGCAGAACGCTGGCTTAATCATGTCTCCAAGAGATCTTCTTGAGATTTTGCCTACAAACTGTTGAGTTTTTACAGGTTATGCTCACGAACCTTAATACAATCTGATCTTGAGATTTTTAGAGGCTGATCTCTAACCAAATATAGCTTTTACCCCCAAGATAAGATATTGAACCTTTATAGATTTTCAAGTTTATTTCAATAACCAAAATAGAACTTTTTCTGATAAAACTCAATAAACCAAAACAGAGATCTTATGACTGGTTCATCTCACGAACTAAACTCAATTTTCTCAAGAGTATCACACTCTTAAAAATTAAACAAACAACACGACCACTTACAAACTCCTCCTCACAAGCAAAGTTTCACTCAAAAGCACTATGACAAATTTAAGTGGAAAAGTAATATTACTAGAGAGAAAATAGATAGATAAATCCTAAAAGAAATGTAAAGTTTTAGAAAGTGGCGTGAAAGGAAGAGGAGGCGAGACTTCTTTATATAAGAGTTGGAAAATTCAGTAAAAGAAATAATTCATGGGTAGAATTGATGAGCCAATCGATTGACATAACACTCCAATTGATTGGAATAGTCATTTTTTTTATCGATTACCTTGCCCAACATGGAAGTATTTGATAGATTCATTACAAATCATTAAGGTGTTTTCTTAATTTTTTGGTTAATCGTTTAGGCTTTCTTTAATCGATTGCTTTAATTATCCGATCGGTTTGTAGGTTCAAACAATTTCTCCCAATCGATTGGCTTGAGTTCACAATCAACTGGTTAGTTTAAAAATCTATTTAAACAATAGTTGACAACTCAATCACTTGGATTTGTTTGAAAACATTTTTAAGATATAAAATGGTTAGAAAAATACTTTTAAGTGAGTGTGTGAGTTGCCTTAGCACTTAAGATTTGTTTTCTTAATTTTACAAAACTCTAGTTACTTTGGAAGACACAACCTAACAGGCTTTCACACTTCCTCTCTTTCATTATTTAGAGGCTTCAATATTCTTTTCCGGATACACCGATCGTATAAGAACTTCAATCTTGAGTATCTTTTCTTGATGATGCTTAAGATGATTTTCTAGTTAGGTTACCATCATAGAGTTAAAAGTTATTTCTACCAGCTTCAACAACTATTGTCGTCATCAAAACTTCAAGAGGACCTTTTGTGGAATTATCAACTTTATACCTTCAAGCACATATATCCACATTCTCCACCTTTTTTATGATGACAATGCATCTCTCAAAGAGGTGGTGAAACACAACTAGATAGATATATAACTAGAGTAATTAAACTCTCCCTCAATTAAGTAAAGAGTCTACTCTACTCCACTGAGAGTACACTTATCCCCCTTTGGCATAATTAATAGGTAAAAGCAAATAAAGCATATAGATCCTATTTAAAAGGAACATGCTACCTTATAGAGATGGACATAAGCAGTCTAAAGTAAGACATTAAAAGTAGAATCTAAAATCTTATTACTCCCCACAGACGGTAGTATTCATATTTTAAATCAAACATTGGGTAATATTTGGAGAACTTTTCCCATAATTCTTTCTCGAACATAACTCATAAGTCTTTAAAGTTTTCTAAATCGAGAGGACATTTTGGAGTCTTTCTTGCTTAGATTTCTCCGAGAGATAATTATTTCCCTTAGAAGTCTTTTGGAGAACCTGTTTTTAGTCTCATTGGGCCTTAGATTAGTATTGGGCTCTAGGTATTTGGAACAAAGTTTTGCTCCTCAAAATCTTAAAAATCACACAAGGTTAGTGACAAAAAAAATTGACTAACCAATTAATAAATCACTTAATAGAGATTCGATCAGAGTTTTCCAATTTTTCAATCTCTATTTAGCATACTACCTTAAAATCACAAGATAATTTGAGAAAACTCCCCCTTGATTGAATGACAACCCACCATTGATTTTCCTTCTCTTCTAAAAGGTTCCATGATCATCGTTAACACCTTTATCACATTCATTAAAGAACACCATCAATAACTTGATCAAATCCATCAAGATTGACAATCACCATTAGGTAACCATTTCTTCTTATACACCCATTAAAGTACAAAAGGCTCTATATTTTTTCTATTTTAGTCTGCATTATATCAAAAATATTCTTGCACAAGGATTCTTTAGTAGCATCAAATCGACAAAAAGAGCGTGCCCAAGAAGGAAAGTCTTGGTTTTGAAAAAATGTTACATCATTCTTCCTTCTTAGTATTTTTTTTTCAAGCAAAGAATGTGATTTTTATAAAATTGGGAGAATATTAACTTCATTATGGATGTAATAGTTCAAAAGTGCATTCTTTTTATCCATTTGGAGGATTTTAAAAAAATGCATGAGAAAACTATAACAATCCTAATGGCTTCAAGTTGAGCTACAAAAGTATAAGTTTCATTGAGATTTATGATTTGTTGTTGATTATAATCTTTAGTAATGAGTCTTGTTTTATTTCTCAAAACGTTTCCAAACACATTAAGCTTGTTTGTGAAATATCCACTAAGGTTTCAGTCACTCAACTAGCTTCGGGAACGAGTTTCTAGCTGTTGTTTCTCTCAAATTGATTTAACCTTTCTTGCATAGCAATAGACCAATGTTAGATGATGATACATTCATCAATTTCCTTTGGCTCAAATTTTGAATAAAATCCACATGGTTACATACCTTGCTGAGGGGGTGTTGAGACGCAGTTCAGCTAAATCGAGTTCACTTTCATCGAACCTATCAACATTGAAGTTGATCTCTTGATCATCCTTGTCCATGTCGACATAGGCTACCCTATCTCCTCTATTTATTTGACTTGGTCTTTTCAACCTTGAGGCGTTCCACCTGTCGAACCCTGTCTTCCAATTGGGTCATATCTCTCAAGTACCGTGGTATCTAATTTCTTCCTAATGGAATAATTCAACCCACCAGCAGCCATTTCGACCAACCCATGCTCGGGCACTTGTGTGGAACATCTTGCCTTTAAGAAACATAACCTATTTAGATAATCATCTATTTTTCATGGAATAGTCTTTCCAAACGAGTCCATTCATGGATGAAATTTGTCGGAAGGGTCGAAAACCAAGTAAAAGCATTTTTGGTAAGAGAACTAGGAAAGTATATCATCCTTAAGTTCTCATTGTTGGTAATGTCCCCTGCCTCAGTCAAATATCTCGCTATGTGTTCAAATATAGACCCACTAGTATCACCATTAAGTTTAGTGAACTTTGGGACTTTCCATCCCCTAGGAAGTTCAGTTTGTAAGAGTTATTCTATCAGAGGGGAAACATAGTTTGGTCTGTGAAGGCTCACATTCATTCTATTTCACGCCATGATCCTTTCGACCATGGTAGCTAAGTTATTTTCTCTTTCAAACTGCTCTCTTTGGACTCTATGAACTACTTCATAAGCATCTTTATTTCTATTTACCAACACCACTCTTGGTCATTTGACATCTCTTGGTTGTTCGACCATTTTGGGTTGTTCGACCATTTTGGGTACAAGCTGCCGCCCCTAATTTACCTCTACCACTTGGGGCACAAAATGTTAACCCTGATTGACAGTCTCTTATATAACCAAGACTTCATTTTGAAGCCTAGTTGGTTGCAACTGGACAATTGGTCAAATTTATTGAATTGGCGCTTGAGGGACGCCAAAGAAATTAACAATTCGATTCATCTGTACTACTAATTATTGATTAGTTTGGTTAATATTGTTGTTGGGGTTGATTCGGAGTCACTGGATGACTCTGCGTCGTCGTTGGGGGTTAATATTTCCCCTATTTTGCGCCATAGACAGATTATATATCATACTTGTAGTAGAAGGAATTGCTTCGGTCGAATGCGCAACGATTGTTCCCTCCGCTGTCGTATTAGTTGGTTGTTCTACATTGTTGTTATTGTTATTTCTTGGATTTTCCATCCCAGTGTATTTGCTTTTCGTCCTATTGGGGTAGTCTTTTGAAATATTACCATTCCTCAATCTTATACATACTAAGACTTGAAAATTTTGAGAACAGGAAAAAAAAACTCTAACAAATAACTAAAAGGGATTTGACACAAGGGTCCCACTAGGAAAAAACTTTGCCAATTTGTTTACCGTGGATTTTGATAAACAACCACTAGTCTTCCAAAAGTTAAAGTTTGGTTTCTTGCTAGATTGACTAGATTGATCCTAGGATATATGTGCATTGATTTTATTAATAATGAGGGTTTCAACACTAATCTCTAAGATAATGCAAGAAAAGTTAATAAAATGTAAAGGAATATAAAATGAGTTCGAATGGAATTTAAAGTGCATGAAGACAGTATGAATATAAAAGACTTGGCGTTGAATGAAATAAATATGGTGATTCATATGTACATTTCACTCGAAAACTCTTTTGTCAATACGCTATATACTTTGAGTAATACGAGTTTGTACAAATTGAACACACGAAATAACATTGAAAATCCTTATTTATAATGAAAATGAAATAACCGTAACAAACAGTCTTTTCTCCACTGCTTGACACATTTCCCCTGCATGCACTTCACTCACCACTTGGCTTCCACGCATATTATAAGAATGGATAAGGCTAAAAAACAGTTTCTTAGCCTTATTTCAAACTTCTCTATCGAAATATCAGAACTTTCTCCAAAATATACTATGTCCTAATATTGTTTTGAAGAAGTGAAAAACCTTGTAGCTATCCTTCTGTCGAAGTTGTCTTAACAACTTTGCTAGTCAAAATACTACCAATTTCACTCAATTATTCTAAAATAACACCAGTGTAATTTTATTGGTCTCGTGAAGCTATAGGTCTTCCGAAATGGGCATGACCTTGTTCTTTATATAAATCTTGATCTTAACTTTGTTCCACTTATTGATCATTTTCTTCTCTATTTGACTTTTCCAGAATACATGTACAATCAGTAATTGTGTTTAGTGTTGGTTTCATCAAAAGTAACATGAATAGATTCTTTTGTAGTCAGTTTTTTTTGTTAAAGGCTATAAAATCTTTTGTTAAAATGGAATATCCTGTGTATATGTCTTCGTCAACTTTTGCATCAAATTTTACGAGGTTATACTTCTCATTGTGAAGGATAAAGCATTTGTATCCAAATATATGTAAATAAAAAATATTCGACTTTCATCCTTTATATAGCTCATAGGGTATCCACTTTAGAATTGGTCTTATAAAGACATGATTCATAACATAGAAAGTAATGCTTACTACATCATCTTATAAGTATCTTCTATAGATATATTTTCCTTTCTACTACCCTATTTTGTTGGGGAGTTTGTAGAATGGAAAAAGTATGTCAAATATTGTTCTCCTTAAAATCTTTCAAATTCCTCATTTTGGAATTTCCCACCATGATCATTTCTGATGGATGAAGTACTTACTCCTTTTTCATTCTAGATAACATTTGCTGGTTTTTGAAAGGCAGTAAATGCATCTCTTTTATGAGATAAGAATAATGTTCAGGTGTAGCGAGAAAACCATCAGAGAAGCTTTAAGTATAATTCTTCACTTGAAAATTGTTGAATGACATAGATGACTTCAAAGTGATAGTTTTATAAACATCTTGATAGTGAGAGCATCTTCAACCGCTTGATATTAGGTTTTTTCATCATCAAAACAAAACATTTGAATATTGTTGGATATCAAGTAATGTCACCACAAAACTAAATAGTTAATTGCAACTTTGCTATCAATAAACTTCACCACTTTGAATCACCTTGACAGTACCTGCAAGTACATAGATTCACAAATAAAACATAGGCGCATATGAAGGAATGTGGTAACTCAGGTTCAAACCTAGAATTTTACATAAGATATCCTTACACCCTGATGTTTATAAGTGGAATGTGTAAAGCTGTGACAATAATACTAATATTTTGAATAATAAATTAGTTGAAAAAATTATTCCTCTCGGATTAATTATTTAAAAGTGGAATGTGTACACCAAGCAATATTTAATACTAATATTTGTATTTAATTATATACTTTATGTATTTTTTCTATAACATGATTTATTAATGAATTATATTTGACAATACTTAGATTTAATTCATAAAATCATCACATCCAAAAATATTATCTTAAAATATATAATATTTATTCTCAAGTGAAGTGCCAATTTATTCGACTAGTCTTTATAATTTATTTAATATGCGATGTGTAACATCCCAAATCTACCCGACAAATGTACAGGAAAATCAGAGTATAAAAGTCTCAAACCATACATCACATTTGAGGCGTCACAATTTCAACTTAAACCAAATCATAAACATGCTCACATATAAAGATACATAGCAAGTATAATGGAGGATGACTCCTACTTCATTAATTACCAAAATCCAATAGTAATAACATCGCAGCAGAACGACATCAACGACATAGTCAAATCATACATGTCGATCATGAACAACAACACATCCAACATATCTCCTTGGGGCATAACAACATATTCCAATAAGAGATAACAATATCCAAATATAACAACAAGACAACACAACATAATCAAAACAAGCTAGACGTCCCCCCGAGTGCTACGTATCAGAGCATAGACACACCAACACGAGCTAATAGGTAAATGGCTACTCCATGTCATTACATGCACATTACCAACGGAGGGTAACATTCAAATAAAAGGGATGGGATATCAATCATTATAAAGAAATGTATGATAATATTCAAAGCAAGAGAAAAGATCATACATTGGTCATCACTTCTCAATATACATCATATACCACAATTCACATAACTTAAGCAACTTGCAAACGGTAAATAATGTAAATAATTAATTTATGACACATATAATTAATTACCACACATATCCAATGACGCAATTATCTCATCACACATCTTAACATCCACGTCATAAGCACAAACATTCAAATACAACTCATCATGCGACTTTACTTTATGCAACTCAAACTATGGAAATACATGTGGTACCATTGGAGTAAACTCCCGTATCAAACAGTTTGCCATTGGGACGTCTCAAACATTTGCCATAAGGGCCGTCTCAAACAATTGGCACAAGGGCCGTCTCAAATAATGCAATGGATGTGACTCAATGATGCACACCCATATTCACACTTGAACGACTTAATCAACTGAAATGACATTATCAACTTGAACGACTTAATCAACTTCAACGACATAATCAATATTGAAATCCAACAACAACAACAACATCAACGTTATCATTCACGGTAATTCAAAACATCATCAAATAGCAACATACAAGCCAAGGAAAGGTTTCAAAGAGATATCGAAAGGTTTTCAAATCATATACACTAGAAGGATATCAATTAGAGATTCATGGAGGTTCAAACGACACTTAAAAAGGAGTTACAGATCAAAAGATATGAACATTTGAAATTTCTCAAAACAGGCATTTCGCCCGACGGAAACAATCACTCGCCCGACGCTCGGAGGCAGAAACTTGGCCACCCTCTCGCTGCTACGCTCGGCCGGCGGAACCATGTTGGCGCTGGCTCGCCCAATAAAGCAACTCGCTCGCCCGGAGGAAGCCACAAAACAGCACTCGCCCGACGAAGCAAAACGCTCGCCCGACGTTCTACACTAGAACCAGAAAAATCTGTGTGTTTTCACCACTTCCAACACCAACCCAAATTCAATTTTAACCATTCAAACTCATTTCAAACATCATTTTATCACATGTTATGGGTTCCTATTCATGCTTCTAGGCATGGATTCTCACACAAACATCTACAACATGATTAATGGCACAATTTCAAGAATTCTATCATAAACCCTAACAATTTCAAATCACACATTCATGGAGAAAAAACATATGATGAAACCCACCCTAAACATCATCATACATCCCTTTAGAATGAAAGAATCTCACCCTTACCTTAGGGTTTGGATTGAAGCCAACTCTATACTTCAATCTTGGATTCTCCTCTTCTCTACACTCTTCTCTTCTTTTCCCAATTTCGCAAAACAAGCTTCTAACTCTCTAATTCTCTAAAACTCTTGTTTTGTTAAACCCTTACTATCTTTTCTCATTGCTAATGGGCTCTAATTAGTACCCCACAATTACTAACACTAACTTAGGTTCAATAACTAATAACCATCACTAACTTATGTTATTTATTAATAAAACTCAATAAATAACATAAAGCCACATATAAACACACTTAATCCACATAATTCACACTTAATCCACATAGCACACAATTAAATAAAATAAAATAAATAAAAAATACAAAAATAAAACGGGCGTTACATTATGGAGTAGTATCGGGTGGACCAACGAGATTTTCATTTAATTTTTATTGACTTGGAGAATGTGTATCATAGAGTGCCTAGAGAGATTTTGTGAAAATCCCTAGAGAATAAAAGGGTTATAATTGTTTATTTTTGAGCTATATGAAGGAGTGTCGACTGGTGTGCAATTACAAAGTGGACAGACAAAATATTTCTATGTTACAATTGGTTTACATACATGTTCAACCTTAAACCTTTACCTTTTTACCTTAATTTTAGATGTACTTATGGAACACATTTAAGAGCTAGGAGATGTATGATTTTTGTAGATGATATAGTCCTATTTGGAGAGTTGAAGGATGATTTAAATGAAAGGTTGGAGACTTGGATATGAGATTTAAAAACGTATGGTTTTTACATAATCAGAACTAAGATGGAGTATATGAAATGTAAGTTCAACAAAAGAATAAGCATATTTAACATATAGGTTAAAGTTAGAGACCATATCATCCACTGAGTCTCACAATTTTAATATCTTGGGCCTGTAAAATAAAATGATGGAGAAATATAAGGGGACTGTGGTAAGACCCCCTATTTCTCCTTTTATGTAACTCATATGTATCGCTCAAGCCAAAGGGCGGACTGGGGATAAAACTGATGATGTTGTACGAGACTTAATGTTTGGCGGTTAAGAATCATCACGAGAATAAGGTGAGGGTAGAAAAGATGAGAATGTTTCATTGAATGTGTGGTAAGGTTATATAAAATAGGATTAAAATGAAAATAATAGAGAGAGTGTTAGGGTAGAATCTATAGTAGAGTTGATGGTGAAAAATAGACTTAGGTGGCAGAGAGAGATACAGAGAGAGAAGTCAAACAACTAGAAAAAGAAGAAGAAGAAGACCTGAAAAGACTATACGAGAAGTTATTGAGAAAAATATTGAGATTAATAATTTGGATAAAAGCATGATTGTAACGCCCCAGACTGGTTTCTGGATGATCGACTAACCCCACAAACCAACACGAGTCTTTTCATACTGCTTTGACCGCTTTTCAGGAAACTTCCCAGAAGGTCACCCATCCCAGAATTGCTCCAAGTCAAGCACGTTTAACTGTGGAGTTCTTATGGAATGGGCTACCGAAAAGAAGATGCATCTTGTTGGTATAGGTAGTACCCATCAATCCTTATAAGCTTTCCTTCAAACATGTAGTCTCATACCTGCACGGCCTCAAGATTCTTCTCATTCTGATGTGGCGACACATGCCCACCAGAACCTCGAACCACATTGTATTGGAAGAGGTCTGGCTCTGATACCATTGGTAACGCCCAGACTGGTTTCAGGATGATCGACTAATCCCACAAACCAACATGAGTTTTTTCAGCTTGCTTTGACCTCACTTGCACGCTTTCCAGGAAACTTCCCAGAGGGTCACCCATCCCAGAATTGCTCTAAGTCAAGCACGCTTAACTGTGGAGTTCTTATGGAACAGACTAGCGAAAAGAAGATGCATCTTGTTGGTATAGGTAGTACCCATCAATCATTATAAGCCTTCCTTCAACCATGCAGTCTCATACATGCACGGCCTCAGGATTCCTCTCATTTCGACGTGGCGACCACCCTAGCCCCCTTTGGCCTCAGGTATTATATGTGGTGCAACCATCCATCACCTTTTTCAACCTCGGGTGTTACAATGATAATGCATAGAACATTATAGCAAAAGTTGATTCATGAAGTTGATCCTATTTAATGAGATAAATTTTGATTGTTGTTGTGGTTGTATTTTTTTTTCTTCTTACAATAATTTTACTTTTCTACATATAGAAGAAAAAATGAATTAAAAAACTATATTGTAACTACATCTTCTTGATATAAAATAGATATCAAATTTTAATGTTAAGTTTTTTTTCTAGTTTTCTCTTTTATTTAAACTATTTTTTTTTTTAATTTTGAGATATTTAACTCAATTAAATAATTGAGTTTTTTATACCATAATATATATAAAGGGGCACTTACTTTTTATATAATTTATTCTTGATTTTTTATTTGTTATAATTTTTATTTTAACTATTTTTTAATAAAGATAAATTATTAAATAAAAAAGGATAAACAAAAAAGAATGAGGGATATAAAACTTAATCCATAAAAAAACTAGCTAAAATGACAGTTGGATATTTTCAACCTATCTACAAAAAAAATTTAAAAACACAAATAGGAAACGAATCCCACCAAATATCATAGTCAACAAAAAAAATTGCATTTGTTAATCTATTTCCACATGCATTGTTCTATTAAAGAATATGAAATATCTTGAATCTAAAAGAGCGTATAGTGTGTAAAGTATTCTTCTCTTTTATTAAAAGATGTCAATGGACAATATTCACATTAAAAAATGTACGTATTACCAACATTAAGTCAATTTCAAGCTGAAACATTTCTCCAATTCTTCATGTTAACATATTCGATAGCAAACATGATTTCATGCAATTCGACTTATAAGGATGTGCAAATTCCAATATTAACTGAAAAAGCTTCAAATAATATTTATATATTTTTCATGAAATTTCATCCGTGTTGTATTTAATCAAATTAGACTATAGAAACATCATTTAACTTGTATGATTTTAGGTGTGAGAGAAAATCGATATTTATTTTAACTAATTAAAAATAAATGAATATTGTATATAAAATATAAAGGGAATACTAAATTTTTGTGTAACCATATTTATTTTCTTCTTTTTAAAATAATTTCACATAAAGGAAATTATGGAGATACCAACTTTTTACTGTGTTACTTTTTTATTTTCAATTTTAATCATTATTAAAGATATTTTATTTATAGTTTTGTGATTCTTCAACCAAGCAACATTTGGTGTGGCTTTTCCTTTCAAGTTCAATATTCATTTAATTTTTGTAAAATATTTTTTGTCACTAAAAGAATTGAATTTACAATACTTTATATAAAAGGAATGGTGGTAATTTTTAGTGCAATCATATTTTATTCCAAGCATATCATTTATTTAAACTCACTAAAATATAACTTTTGCAGAAGACAGAAGGTAATACATAATATTTGATTATTCGTAATTAAAAAAGTGAGACATCAAAGTCCAGCAAATTCTTCAAGAGCCCCCTCTTTAGTGCCAACTACTTTAATAAAATTCATGAACTCCTCATATTTGAATGGCTTGTAACGGAGAGGATGATCTTCTTCATCTACCAATTCAGAGGGAATTTTGATGAGTGTGTCTTCCTTTGGCACTGAAAAAAGAACAAACACAAATCTCTCTCTGTCTCCTTTTAACACCACTCTGTGCATTGGTGCTTTAAATCTCCCATTGCTCCATGTCTATATATTAATAATTGTAGTCATTAATAAAATCACTTAATTTGATTATTTATAAAAAAAATAAAGTTATTTGATTTCTAAAACAATATTTTTTAAAAATAGTTTACCTGCAACATGTCACCAACCATTACAATAAATCCATTCGTAGGAACATTTACGTTAACCCAATTGCCTGATTTTTGTAACACCTGCAAACCTTGGATTTTGTTCTCACATATAAGGGTTATGCTCCCTTTGTCGGTGTGAGGAACAAAAGTAACTGCAGAATCTTTGTTTTTCTCAGGGAGTTGGTACCTTGTCAATCGTGAATCAGTGTCGCTACTCAATTCTTCAACTTCTGAAATGTATTTTTCTGGAAGGCCAAATCCCTCGACAACCATCTTTAGAATAAGAGAGCTTAGTTCCAGTGCTTTTGAGGTAAAAGAAAATAGTGTCTCACTGTAAGTATGTACAGATACTATTATGTCACACTCCATTAAACAATAAAAGTATTTTAAAACAAAATTACGAAAGTGAATTTTATTTAATATGAATAAAAACTAATATAATAATAAATAAATATTTAATTACCTAAATGTTGGATTGCCTTCAGGCCACATGAGGTTAGTGAAATTTTGAGTTGTATCTAGCTTAAAAGCATCTTCGATCCCAAATGATTGACTATGGGGAATGGAAGGACTCTTTCCTAAGTAGCCTCTAGCAAGCCTTGAGCCTGTGAATTTCAGCTTTGTTTCTTCAGGTAGCTCAAACAAAGATTTCATGCTTGTAAACATTTCTTTTTGTAATTCATTTGATATTTCATCACACCTTAAAAGAAAAACACCATGACTCTCAAATGCTTCTCTCACCTTTTTACTCATTTCTTTCCATCCTTCACTTCCTTCTTCTAATGTCACTCCAATGCTTTTACGGAAATCTAAAATTGGGATTCCGCTCTCAGTATCCATTTTTCTTCTTCTTTATATTTTGTTAAGTGAATTATATTGTTCTCAGAGAGAATGTTCAAATATATATAGTGACAATGTATAAACTAGTATAAAAGTAAATTAATTTTAATTGAATTTTATTATTATTATTATTATTATTATTATTATTATTATTATTTTACTATCACCCGATAAACCGGCTCTCATTTTTTTACTCAAATGGTTCAATGAATTTGTTTTCAATAAATATATTAATATGTTTTCTAGAAAAAATCCTTTTTTTTATATTATCAATTGTTAATAAAAGGAAAATTATAATAATCCTAACAAACTTTTTTTATCAATCCTTAGCGTATTCTTAATTATAATAAATATAATATTTTCAGGTTAATGTATTTAAAATTAAGTTCATGATACAAATGGACAAAATATTGATTTTTTTAAAGAATATTTAATACTAATTAGATAATATTGAAAGAAAAAATGATACATAGAAAATTTAAAATGATAGTAAATTTTTTAAGTCATATTATCTTTTTTCAAATAAATTTATTTATATTGTAGATTTCCTTGAATATATACTATTTCAAAAGGAAAGCAATATCTCTAAAAACAAGTTGCGTTGAATGTATACTATTTTAAAAGGAAAGCAATATTTTTAAAAACAAATTCGTTTGTAAGGTTCATAATTTTTTATATGTTTTCTAAATACTAATTTAATTATAAGGTTTTATTTGTCCCTCTGTTCAATGTATAAAATAGAATATTGTCTTGATCAAAAAATAAATAAATTTAACTCCAATGTCATTTTTTTAATAATTAATTTAAATTTTTTATTTCAAATATTTTAACAAAAATTTAAATTACAAAGTCATTTTATCTTGAATCAAATGGACCTCATAAATTTTGTATCGAAGACCCAAGAAACTAAAAAAATATTATAAAAAAATGAAATTTATCATTATGTATCGGTATAATTTTATTGGACACTAAAAAAATATTATAAAAAAATAAATTTTATCATTATGGATCGGTATAATTTTATTGGACTTTAAGAGGAGATAGTTCATGGAATAACATGGAAGGTCAAACACACTGGCGAAAGGAGAAATGCCCTGCGAAGTTACAAGCAGCTCGAAATAGGTCATGAGTCATGACCAAGTTTTTTATATAAAGCTTGATCTTGACTTTGTTCCATTTCTTGAACCTTTTCTTCTATGTTTGTCTTTTCTAGGATATCTGCACAATTAAGAACCTCTATTTCTACTAGTTTAGGGTTAGTTTTATCAAAAGTAACGTGAATAAATTCTTCTGTTATCATGGTTCTTTTATTAAAGCCTCTAAAAGGTTTGCTTGAAATGGAATATTCTATGAATATGCCTACATCATCTTTCACGTCAATTTTTTTAAGGTTATCCTTCCACTATTAAAAATATGGATTTTCCTGGGACTTTAATAAATAAAATAAATTTCCTGCGGATCCAGCATTGGCAGCAAATTCCGCAGGAATACCTGCAGATTTTATTGCGAAAAATATATTTTAAACAAAATATCAAACAAAAATATAAAATCCGCAGGCAATTTCGCAGGAAAATTTTCTGCGGATCTTCCTGCGATTATCAACTTCTATTAACACCGAACTGTAATACAAAATTCGCAGGTAATTCCGCAGGAAAGTTTCCTGTGAAATTACCTGCGGATTTGACATTTCATTATTTAAATTTATAAAAAAAAAATTAATCATTATATTTATGGTGTTTTTATATTTAGTTTAATTTTAATTTTTAATCTAAATTTTTTCAATGTTATTAATTATTTTTATAATGTATTTTAGTTAATTTTTAATAAAATAAATTAATGGTATGCAAATTTTAAATTATATATATATATATATATATATATATATATATATATATATATATATATAATTCTTGGATTTATATTTTATATTTTAATAATAGGTATGATAGTTTTTAAAAAATAAAATTAAAAAACTATAAAAAAAATAGATATGTATGTTTTTAAAAAATAAAATTAAAAAACTATAAAAAAAAATTAATTTGATGAGAACTAGTATAGAGGTGAGAAATTAATTCTTGCACTAAGTAACTACCACTAAAACACTACACTAAATTGTTATTTCATTTGAAACAGAAGTTATATATACTTTGCTGTTATTGTAATTCTTCAAATTAAACAAATTTTTTTCTACAACAACGTTACTTTGCTCAACACAATTCAAAAACCTAAAACTCAATTGGTCTTCGCTGCAACCGCCATAGTCGTGCAGCATCACCGCATCTTCGCCGGTGTTTTGTTGTCGCAACCTCGTCGGAGCCTAGCATTGTCATCTTCTTCATCTTCACACTTCAACTCAGGTTTTTTCTTGACATTAGATACACTTCGTCGTCATCATTGAAATCATGAATGTTTCAAAAGGTACATAAACATTTACTCTCAATGATCCTGATTTTGTACATGGCCTGTTTTGATACTCTGCGGGTTTTGTTCTTGTTTTGCTGAAGTGGTAATATTGTTTCTTTCTCATCCTATTCATTTATGAAATTAGATGATTTTAAGTTAGATTGAGTATAAACTTAGGTGATTTTTATAAACAAGGTGTTTGTTGAAATACCACAATGAGTTTACTTATGTTTTCTGGCTAACTTTAGTCAATGTTTAGTCCTTCTTCTACCAAACAATATGTTTTATTCAGTGTTTGATGATTATTACAAGTAGAATAAATTGGATATAAATTTGAAAAAGAGGTGCATATTGGCTTCATACCTCAAAGAGAACATAACAGAATATTGATTTTTGGTTGTTTCTTTTGGATTTTTTTCATAACAGGTCAATCCTCACACGCACCAACTGAAGATATGTGACTTCGGAAGTGCTAAATTCTTGGTTCGTTTATTCTTAACCTTGAAATCCTATTGTTTGTTTTCAGTGACTAGATGATGTTTTGGATCTCGGTAGATCCATTTCAATTGCACTTTAAAAAAACTGTGCAACAAACTAGTAATTCAACAATTTTAGATCTATGCATCAGTTTCTGTTACTGAATCAGATTCTAATAGACAAAAGAAATTCATGAAATAGATCTAAAATAATGTTTACAAGAAATAAGAAGAAAATCATATTTGAAACCTAGTGTGGCTATGAGCAGAAGGAAATGAAAGTTGTGTTTTATGTTTCCAGTTTTTATCTATTTGATTTCAAGTAGTTAATACTTTTAATTGTTTTGTTTTTATCTATTTGATTTCAAGGAAATGAAACTTATTGTTCTGTTTCCTATGGTATTTGCTTAGTTTTGGAATTCCCATTGTTAAGGATAAAGCATTTGTATCTAAACGACATGTAAATGAGAACTATTCAACTTTTCTTATATAGGTCATAGGGTGTCCGCTTTAGAATTAGTATTATCAAGACAAGATCATAACATAGAAAGAAATGCTTACTGCATCAATCGAAAATATTTTGGAATATGTGTGTGTTGTATACATTATTAGTTGTAGAGTTGAACTGTATACGATTTTAGTATGTCATTTTTAGTTTTTGTATGTATTTGGTGCCAACATTTAACATCTTATGCATAATACTCTAGACATATATGTATGGGGTGTTACAATTTTTAATATAATTATAAGATGAAAAAAAAAAAACACACACACACAAATACATTTAACATCTTATGCATAATACTCTAGACATATATGTATGAGGTGTTACAATTTTTAATATAATTATAAGATGAAAAACACACACACACACTTATTTATATATATATATATATATATATATATATATATATATATATATATATATATATAGATAGATAGAGAGAGAGAGAGAGAGAGAGAGAGAGAGAGAGAGAGAGAGAGAGAGAGAGAGAGAGGAGGAATATATTTACTCCAAGAGTAAGTTATCAAGACTTACTCCACATCTTGATCATTAATTCTTCTCAATGTATTGGCTAAAAATAATAAGTAATTTAATATGGAGAGAGAAAATTAATACTCATTAATTTTCACGACACCATCTCCATTTTCTTATATTTTCAATTCAATTAATTTCAACACAAGAATTTTAATATTTTTTCACAAAACATTTGTATGTATAAATTCATCAAATTTGGCATAAACGAAATTTTACAACAAATAAAATCAAATATTTTAAGTGTTGTTTTAAGTTGATATACGAAGGATGGAAAAACACTTAGAAAGGGGGGATTGAATAAGTGTAACTTCAAAAATTTAGAAGATAAAAACAATGAACACAATTATTTTTATCCTGGTTCGTTGTTAACCAAACTACTCCAGTCCACCCCCTTAGAGTGATTTACCTCAACTGAGGATTTAATCCACTAATCAAACTGATTACAATGGTTTTCCACTTAGATAACCTCTAAGTCTTCTAGAGTCTACAGATCACAACTTGATCACTCTAGGAATCCTTTTACAATCAATGTAAAAATAACGTTTACAAGAGTATAGATTTGCTTCTAATAAAGCTGTAATCACAACTGTGATATTTCAAGACTTAACACTCACTAAATATTACAAGAGTTTGTGAGGTTGAAGATGAAGTTCGTAAGCTTTTGAATTTGACAGCAATTCTGTATGTTTGCGCAAGTGTTCTCTTTGCTTCTGATCAGAACTTCTATTTATAGGCGTTGAGAGGAAATGACCGTTGGGAGCATTTAATGCTTTGCGTGAATAGTACAACGCTGCATTTAATGTTTCACACTTTTGTCAACTACCTCGAGCCTTGCTTTTGCTGCTTTTACTGACTTTGCCTTTTGTAGCTTATAACGTTCCTTTTGTCAGTCAGAGATTAGACGTTTCAGCCTTTCATCTTGTACTTTCTTCTAGACTCAGATTTTGTAGATAACAACGTTTGAATATTAGAGTCAACAGCTTTGGTGCAGAGCATCTTCTTTCTTCTGACTTTGAAGAGCTTGAGCGTGATACCATCAGAACTTCAGAGTTTATTCTTCTGACTTTCATTCTTCCGATGCTTTCCAGTTCATGTTCTGATTCTGCTTGACCATCTTCTGATGTCTTGCCAGAGCATGTTCTGATGAAGCCATCCAAAACCTTCTGAGTCAGTTGCTTCTGAGCGCTGATTTGTGCATACTCTTTATATATTTTCTAAAATGGAAAATGCAAAGGATTAGAGTACCACATTATCTTATACAAAATTCATACATAATGTTATCATCGAAACACAGAATATTGATCAGAACAATTCTTGTTCTAACAATATAGTCTTATATTTATAATAAGCATAAGATAACAACATAAACACAAATTCAAGCAATAAAGTTTCATACATATATCTTTCAAAATATCTAATTAACAATTAATCCAATTTTTTTAATAAAATATAAAAATTTTATATATATATATATATATATATATATATATATATATATATATATATGAAAATTTTATAAAACTATTTTATACATTCCAGTCAATTAAAATCATGATTTTAATCATGCATACTAATTCATGAAAATTTATTTTTTATACAAATATGACGTTTAAATAAGAATAAACTATTTTTATTAAGAAACATATTTTTAAAAAACATCATAATTCTAAAATATGATTTTTTTTCCTTGTAAAAAAAAAAAGAATCATATTTTAGAATTACGATGTTTTTAAAAAATATTAAAACTATATCAAAATTTGTTTTTAAATAAGAATAAACTATTTTTATTAAGAATCATATTTTAGAATTATGATGTTTTTTACAAATATTAAGACTATATAAAAATTTGTTTTTAAATAAGAATAAACTATTTTAGAATTGCACATACAAAATTTAAAACAACTTTTAAGAATAAATAATAAGTACGAAGTAATTTAACTGCAAATAAAGAAATAAAACAAAATGAAATTTATTTTAAAATAAGAAAAAACTATTTTTTATACAAATATGACGTTTAAATAAGAATAAACTATTTTTATTAAGAAACATATTTTTAAAAAACATCATAATTCTAAAATATGATTTTTTTTCCTTGTAAAAAAAAAAGAATCATATTTTAGAATTACGATGTTTTTAAAAAATATTAAAACTATATCAAAATATGTTTTTAAATAAGAATAAACTATTTTTATTAAGAATCATGTTTTAGAATTATGATGTTTTTTAAAAATATTAAATTGAATCATGTTTTTATTTTATTACCAAAAGTGGAGAAAGTTATTTTTAGTATGAATCATATGAGTTCTTGACCGTTGGATTGAATTCAAATCAATGACTAAAAAGGAGTGTAATAGTTGGTGTAACTTTTTGGTGTAATTTGATCTCTCATATATATATATATATATATATATATATATATAATATATATATATATATATATATATATATATATATATATATATATATATATATATATATATATATATATAGGTTAAGAAAAATACAATTCACATAACGAAATATAGTACAAAAGAAAAAGAGAAGAAAGAAAAATGGATACTGAGAGTGGAGTCCCAATTTTAGATTTTCGTAAGAGCACTGGAATTACATTAGAAGAAGGAGGTCAAGGATGGAAAGAAATGATTAAGAAAGTGAGAGAAGCATTTGAGAGTCATAGTATGTTTCTCTTAAGATGTGATGAAATACCGAAAGAATTACAAAATGAAATGTTCGCAAACATTAAATCTTTGTTTGATCTACCTGAGGAGACAAAGACGAAGTTCACTGGAAAAAGAGTTTATAGGGGCTATACGTCCAAGAGCGTTGCCCTTCCTAATAGTCAAACATTCGGTATTGATGATACTTTTGATCCAAATGAGACTCGAAGTTTCACTAAGCTCATGTGGCCTGAAGGAAATCCAAATTTATGGTAATTAATTGTTTTACTTTGTTAATTTTTTAGCTTACTTTGATAATTTTGCTTTAAAATATTTTATTATTTTGTAATGAAATGAAGCATAATAAATTATGTATATGCCGTGAGGCACTACTTTCATTTAGCTCAGAAGCACGAAAAATAAGCTCATTTATCCTAAAGATGGTTGTGGAGGGCTTTGGCCTTCCAGAAAATTACATTTCAGAAGTTGAAGAGTTGTGTAGAGGTAATGATACACGGCTAACAAAATATCCACTCCCTAAAGAAACAACTGATTCTGCTATTACTTTTGTGCCTCACACTGACAAATTCAATCTTACCTTCATAAGTGAGAACGAAGTCCAAGGTCTACAACTTCTACAGAAATCAGGCAATTGGGTTAACGTAAATGTTCCTTCAAATGGTTTTGTTGTAATGGTTGGTGAAATGTTGCAGGTAACATATAACTATCTATACATTTATTTATAAGTAATTAAATTAAATTATTTTTGTTATGATTATAATGATTAATATATAGGTATGGAGTAATGGAAGATTTAAAGCACCAATACATAGAGTGGCGATAAGAGGAAACAAAGACAGATATGTATTTATTCTTTTTTCACTTCTAAAGGAAGAAACATTCATTAAGGTACCCCCTGAGTTAGTAGATGAGGATCATCCTCTCCGTTACAAGACATTCATGTATGAAGATTTCATCAATTTTATTAAAACTGTTGGTACTAAATTGGGAGCATTTGAAGATTTTGCTGGAATTTAATGTCTCATTATGAGATATAGGCAATACTCCTTTATGCTACAATAATGTAGAGTATTTGTACTCTCACTTTTCTTAATAAATTAGATTAATCAAATAAAATGCATTGCCTTTTTACTTTCATATAATGCAAAAATAATTTATGTTCCTATATAAGTTACTCTAGACATTATTAGTATGTCATTTTTAGTTTTTGTATGTATTCGGTGCCAACATTTAACATCTTATGCATAATACTCTAGACGTATATGTATGGGGTGTTACAATTTTTAATATAATTATAAGATGAAAAACACACGCGCGCACACGCGCGCGCACACACAGGAAGGATATATTTACTCCAAGAGTAAGTGTAGAAGTCTTACTCCAAGAGTAAGTTATCAAGACTTACTCAACATCTTGACCATTAATTCTTCTCAATGTATTGGCTAAAAATAATGAGTAATTAAATATGAAGAGAGAAAATTAATACTCATTAATTTTCACGACACCATCTCCATTTTCTTATATTTTCAATTCAATTAATTTCAACACAAGAATTTTAATATTTTTTTCACAAAACATTTGTATGTATAAATTCATCAAATTTGGCATAAACGAAATTTTACAACAAATAAAATCAAATATTTTAAGTGTTGTTTTAAGTTGATATAGTCTTAAATTTATAATAAGCATATATAAGATAACAAGTAATAAAGTTTCATACATATATATCTTTCAAAATTTCTAATTAACAACAATCATATATATATATATATATATATATATATATATATATATATATATATATATATATATATATATATATATATATATATATATATATATATATATATATATATATATATATATATATATATATATATATATATATATATATATATATATATATATATATATATATATATATATATATATATATATATATATATATATATATATATATACCTTCCAATCAATTAAAATCATGATTTTAATCATGCATACTAATTCATGAATAAATCCCTTCATAATGGTTTTTGGCTTGTTATTCTTTTTCTTTCTTTACTACTTATTTGCTAACCGGTCATTGGCTTATATTAAACACTATTAATCTTTAATTGAGATTTTTGAAAACCCAAAAAACATGAAAAAACAAAATTGTGTACTAATATGAAAAGAAGAAGAGATGTACATAATAATTATGAAGGAAATCAAAATTTCAAACTGAGTAGAGAGGAAGGAGAAACAAAAAAAAAATGTTGGAGAGATATATGTTTCTTAGTAGAGGTTTACGAGTTGGATTCTTAATGATTTATTGTACTTTCTTATCATAGTTTTGAACTTCTTGTGCATACTTCGATTATATGCAACATTTTTTTCAGGTAGCTCAAACAAAGATTTCATGCTTGTGAACATTTTTTTTTGTAATTCATTTGATATTTCATCACACCTTAAAAGAAAAACACCATGACTCTCAAATGCTTCTCTCACCTTTTTACTCATTTCTTTCCATCCTTCACTTCCTTCTTCTAATGTCACTCCAATGCTTTTACGGAAATTTAAAATTGGGATTCCGCTCTCAGTATCCATTTTTCTTCTTCTTTATATTTTGTTAAGTGAATTATATTGTTCTCAGCGAGAATGTTCAAATATATATAGTGACAATGTATAAACTAGTATAAAAGTAAATTAATTTTAATTGAATTTTATTATTATTATTATTATTTTACTATCACCTGATAAACCGGCTCTCATTTTTTTACTCAAATGGTTCAATGAATTTGTTTTCAATAAATATATTAATATGTTTTCTAGAAAAAATCCTTTTTTTTATATTATCAATTGTTAATAAAAGGAAAATTATAATAATCCTAACAAACTTTTCTTATCAATCCTTAGCGTATTCTTAATTATAATAAATATAATATTTTCAGGTTAATGTATTTAAAATTAAGTTCATGATACAAATGGACAAAATATTGATTTTTTTAAAGAATATTTAATACTAATTAGATAATATTGAAAGAAAAAATGATACATAGAAAATTTAAAATGATAGTAAATTTTTTAAGTCATATTATCTTTTTTCAAATAAACTTATTTATATTGTAGATTTCCTTGAATATATACTATTTCAAAAGGAAAGCAATATCTCTAAAAACAAGTTGCGTTGAATGTATACTATTTTAAAAGGAAAGCAATATTTTTAAAAACAAATTCGTTTGTAAGGTTCATAAATTTTTATATGTTTTCTAAATACTAATTTAATTATAAGGTTTTATTTGTCCCTCTGTTCAATGTATAAAATAGAATATTGTCTTGATCAAAAAATAAATAAATTTAACTCTAATGTCATTTTTTTAATAATTAACTTAAATTTTTTATTTCAAATATTTTAACAAAAATTTAAATTACAAAGTCATTTTATCTTGAATCAAATGGACCTCATAAATTTTGTATCGAAGACCCAAGAAACTAAAAAAATATTATAAAAAAATGAAATTTATCATTATGTATCGGTATAATTTTATTGGACACTAAAAAAATATTATAAAAAAATAAATTTTATCATTATGGATCGGTATAATTTTATTGGACTTTAAGAGGAGATAGTTCATGGAATAACATGGAAGGTCAAACACACTGGCGAAAGGAGAAATGCCCTGCGAAGTTACAAGCAGCTCGAAATAGGTCATGAGTCATGACCAAGTTTTTTATATAAAGCTTGATCTTGACTTTGTTCCATTTCTTGAACCTTTTCTTCTATGTTTGTCTTTTCTAGAATATATGCACAATTAAGAACCTCTATTTCTACTAGTTTAGGGTTAGTTTTATCAAAAGTAACGTGAATAAATTCTTCTGTTATCATGGTTTTTTTGTTAAAGCCTCTAAAAGGTTTGCTTGAAATGGAATATTCTATGAATATGCCTACATCATCTTTCACGTCAATTTTTTTAAGGTTATCCTTCCACTATTAAAAATATGGATTTTACTGGGACTTTAATAAATAAAATAAATTTCCTGCGGATCCAGCATTGGCAGCAAATTCCGCAGGAATACCTGCAGATTTTATTGCGAAAAATATATTTTAAACAAAATATCAAACAAAAATATAAAATCCGCAGGCAATTTCGCAGGAAAATTTTCTGCGGATCTTCCTGCGATTATCAACTTCTATTAACACCGAACTGTAATACAAAATTCGCAGGTAATTCCGCAGAAAAGTTTCCTGTGAAATTACCTGCGGATTTGACATTTCATTATTTAAATTTATAAAAAAAAATTAATCATTATATTTATGGTGTTTTTATATTTAGTTTAATTTTAATTTTTAATCTAAATTTTTTCAATGTTATTAATTATTTTTATAATGTATTTTAGTTAATTTTTAATAAAATAAATTAATGGTATGCAAATTTTAAATTATATATATATATATATATATATATATATATATATATATAATTCTTGGATTTATATTTTATATTTTAATAATAGGTATGATAGTTTTTAAAAAATAAAATTAAAAAACTATAAAAAAAATAGATATGTATGTTTTTAAAAAATAAAATTAAAAAACTATAAAAAAAATTAATTTGATGAGAACTAGTATAGAGGTGAGAAATTAATTCTCGCACTAAGTAACTACCACTAAAACACTACACTAAATTGTTATTTCATTTGAAACAGAAGTTATCTATACTTTGCTGTTATTGTAATTCTTCAAATTAAACAAATTTTTTTCTACAACAACGTTACTTTGCTCAACACAATTCAAAAACCTAAAACTCAATTGGTCTTCGCTGCAACCGCCATAGTCGTGCAGCATCACCGCATCTTCGCCGGTGTTTTGTTGTCGCAACCTCGTCGGAGCCTAGCATTGTCATCTTCTTCATCTTCACACTTCAACTCAGGTTTTTTCTTGATATTAGATACACTTCGTCCTCATCATTGAAATCATGAATGTTACAAAAGGTACATAAACATTTACTCTCAATGATCCTGATTTTGTACATGGCCTGTTTTGATACTCTGCGGGTTTTGTTCTTGTTTTGCTGAAGTGGTAATATTGTTTCTTTCTCATCCTATTCATTTATGAAATTAGATGATTTTAAGTTAGATTGAGTATAAACTTAGGTGATTTTTATAAACAAGGTGTTTGTTGAAATACCACAATGAGTTTACTTATGTTTTCTGGCTAACTTTAGTCAATGTTTAGTCCTTCTTCTACCAAACAATATGTTTTATTCAGTGTTTGATGATTATTACAAGTAGAATAAATTGGATATAAATCTGAAAAAGAGTTGCATATTGGCTTCATACCTCAAAGAGAACATAACAGAATATTGATTTTTGGTTGTTTCTTTTGGATTTTTTTCATAACAGGTCAATCCTCACACGCACCAACTGAAGATATGTGACTTCGGAAGTGCTAAATTCTTGGTTCGTTTATTCTTAACCTTGAAATCCTATTGTTTGTTTTCAGTGACTAGATGATGTTTTGGATCTCGGTAGATCCATTTCAATTGCACTTTAAAAAAAACTGTGCAACAAACTAGTAATTCAACAATTTTAGATCTATGCATCAGTTTCTGTTACTGAATCAGATTCTAATAGACAAAAGAAATTCATGAAATAGATCTAAAATAATGTTTACAAGAAATAAGAAGAAAATCATATTTGAAACCTAGTGTGGCTATGAGCAGAAGGAAATGAAAGTTGTCTTTTATGTTTCCAGTTTTTATCTATTTGATTTCAAGTAGTTAATACTTTTAATTGTTTTGTTTTTATCTATTTGATTTCAAGGAAATGAAACTTATTGTTCTGTTTCCTATGGTATTTGCTTAGTTTTGGAATTCCCATTGTTAAGGATAAAGCATTTGTATCTAAACGACATGTAAATGAGAACTATTCAACTTTTCTTATATAGGTCATAGGGTGTCCGCTTTAGAATTAGTATTATCAAGACAAGATCATAACATAGAAAGAAATGCTTACTGCATCAATCGAAAATATTTTGGAATATGTGTGTGTTGTATACATTATTAGCTGTAGAGTTGAACTGTATACGATTTTAGTATGTCATTTTTAGTTTTTGTATGTATTTGGTGCCAACATTTAACATCTTATGCATAATACTCTAGACATATATGTATGAGGTGTTACAATTTTTAATATAATTATAAGATGAAAAACACACACACACACACTTATATATATATATATATATATATATATATATATATATATATATATATATATATATATATATATATATATATATATATATATATATATATATATATAGAGAGAGAGAGAGAGAGAGGAGGAATATATTTACTCCAAGAGTAAGTTATCAAGACTTACTCCACATCTTGATCATTAATTCTTCTCAATGTATTGGCTAAAAATAATAAGTAATTTAATATGGAGAGAGAAAATTAATACTCATTAATTTTCACGACACCATCTCCATTTTCTTATATTTTCAATTCAATTAATTTCAACACAAGAATTTTAATATTTTTTCACAAAACATTTGTATGTATAAATTCATCAAATTTGGCATAAACGAAATTTTACAACAAATAAAATCAAATATTTTAAGTGTTGTTTTAAGTTGATATACGAAGGATGGAAAAACACTTAGAAAGGGGGGGATTGAATAAGTGTAACTTCAAAAATTTAGAAGATAAAAACAATGAACACAATTATTTTTATCCTGGTTCGTTGTTAACCAAACTACTCCAGTCCACCCCCTTAGAGTGATTTACCTCAACTGAGGATTTAATCCACTAATCAAACTGATTACAATGGTTTTCCACTTAGATAACCTCTAAGTCTTCTAGAGTCTACAGATCACAACTTGATCACTCTAGGAATCCTTTTACAATCAATGTAAAAATAACGTTTACAAGAGTATAGATTTGCTTCTAATAAAGCTGTAATCACAACTGTGATATTTCAAGACTTAACACTCACTAAATATTACAAGAGTTTGTGAGGTTGAAGATGAAGTTCGTAAGCTTTTGAATTTGACAGCAATTCTGTATGTTTGCGCAAGTGTTCTCTTTGCTTCTGATCAGAACTTCTATTTATAGGCGTTGAGAGGAAATGACCATTGGGAGCATTTAATGCTTTGCGTGAATAGTACAACGCTGCATTTAATGTTTCACACTTTTGTCAACTACCTCGAGCCTTGCTTTTGCTGCTTTTACTGACTTTGCCTTTTGTAGCTTATAACGTTCCTTTTGTCAGTCAGAGATTAGACGTTTCAGCCTTTCATCTTGTACTTTCTTCTAGACTCAGATTTTGTAGATAACAACGTTTGAATATTAGAGTCAACAGCTTTGGTGCAGAGCATCTTCTTTCTTCTGACTTTGAAGAGCTTGAGCGTGATACCATCAGAACTTCAGAGTTTATTCTTCTGACTTTCATTCTTCTGATGCTTTCCAGTTCATGTTCTGATTCTGCTTGACCATCTTCTGATGTCTTGCCAGAGCATGTTCTGATGAAGCCATCTAGAACCTTCTGAGTCAATTGCTTCTGAGCGCTGATTTGTGCATACTCTTTATATATTTCCTAAAATGGAAAATGCAAAGGATTAGAGTACCACATTATCTTATACAAAATTCATACATAATGTTATCATCAAAACACAGAATATTGATCAGAACAATTCTTGTTCTAACAATATAGTCTTATATTTATAATAAGCATAAGATAACAACATAAACACAAATTCAAGCAATAAAGTTTCATACATATATCTTTCAAAATATCTAATTAACAATTAATCCAATTTTTTTAATAAAATATAACAATTATATATATATATATATATATATATATATATATATATATATATATGAAAATTTTATAAAACTATTTTATACCTTCCAGTCAATTAAAATCATGATTTTAATCATGCATACTAATTCATGAAAATTTATTTTTTATACAAATATGACGTTTAAATAAGAATAAACTATTTTTATTAAGAAACATATTTTTAAAAAACATCATAATTCTAAAATATGATTTTTTTTCCTTGTAAAAAAAAAAGAATCATATTTTAGAATTACGATGTTTTTAAAAAATATTAAAACTATATCAAAATTTGTTTTTAAATAAGAATAAACTATTTTTATTAAGAATCATATTTTAGAATTATGATGTTTTTTACAAATATTAAGACTATATAAAAATTTGTTTTTAAATAAGAATAAACTATTTTAGAATTGCACATACAAAATTTAAAACAACTTTTAAGAATAAATAATAAGTACGAAGTAATTTAACTGCAAATAAAGAAATAAAACAAAATGAAATTTATTTTAAAATAAGAAAAAACTATTTTTTATACAAATATGACGTTTAAATAAGAATAAACTATTTTTATTAAGAAACATATTTTTAAAAAACATCATAATTCTAAAATATGATTTTTTTTCCTTGTAAAAAAAAAAGAATCATATTTTAGAATAAGGATGTTTTTAAAAAATATTAAAACTATATCAAAATATGTTTTTAAATAAGAATAAACTATTTTTATTAAGAATCATATTTTAGAATTATGATGTTTTTTAAAAATATTAAATTGAATCATGTTTTTATTTTATTACCAAAAGTGGAGAAAGTTATTTTTAGTATGAATCAATGAGTTCTTGACCGTTGGATTGAATTCAAATCAATGACTAAAAAAGAGTGTAATAGTTGGTGTAACTTTTTGGTGTAATTTGATCTCTCCTATATATATATATATATATATATATATATATATATATATATATATATATATATATATATATATATATATATTGGTTAAGAAAAATACAATTCACATAACGAAATATAGTACAAAAGAAAAAGAGAAGAAACAAAAATGGATACTGAGAGTGGAGTCCCAATTTTAGATTTTCGTAAGAGCACTGGAATTACATTAGAAGAAGGAGGTCAAGGATGGAAAGAAATGATTAAGAAAGTGAGAGAAGCATTTGAGAGTCATAGTATGTTTCTCTTAAGATGTGATGAAATACCGAAAGAATTACAAAATGAAATGTTCGCAAACATTAAATCTTTGTTTGATCTACCTGAGGAGACAAAGACGCAGTTCACTGGAAAAAGAGTTTATAGGGGCTATACGTCCAAGAGCGTTGCCCTTCCTAATAGTCAAACATTCGGTATTGATGATACTTTTGATCCAAATGAGACTCGAAGTTTCACTAAGCTCATGTGGCCTGAAGGAAATCCAAATTTATGGTAATTAATTGTTTTACTTTGTTAATTTTTTAGCTTACTTTGATAATTTTGCTTTAAAATATTTTATTATTTTGTAATGAAATGAAGCATAATATATTATGTATATGCCGTGAGGCACTACTTTCATTTAGCTCAGAAGCACGAAAAATAAGCTCATTTATCCTAAAGATGGTTGTGGAGGGCTTTGGCCTTCCAGAAAATTACATTTCAGAAGTTGAAGAGTTGTGTAGAGGTAATGATACACGGCTAACAAAATATCCACTCCCTAAAGAAACAACTGATTCTGCTATTACTTTTGTGCCTCACACTGACAAATTCAATCTTACCTTCATAAGTGAGAACGAAGTCCAAGGTCTACAACTTCTACAGAAATCAGGCAATTGGGTTAACGTAAATGTTCCTTCAAATGGTTTTGTTGTAATGGTTGGTGAAATGTTGCAGGTAACATATAACTATCTATACATTTATTTATAAGTAATTAAATTAAATTATTTTTGTTATGATTATAATGATTAATATATAGGTATGGAGTAATGGCAGATTTAAAGCACCAATACATAGAGTGGCGATAAGAGGAAACAAAGACAGATATGTATTTATTCTTTTTTCACTTCCAAAGGAAGAAACATTCATTAAGGTACCCCCTGAGTTAGTAGATGAGGATCATCCTCTCCGTTACAAGACATTCATGTATGAAGATTTCATCAATTTTATTAAAACTGTTGGTACTAAATTGGGAGCATTTGAAGATTTTGCTGGAATTTAATGTCTCATTATGAGATATAGGCAATACTCCTTTATGCTACAATAATGTAGAGTATTTGTACTCTCACTTTTCTTAATAAATTAGATTAATCAAATAAAATGCATTGCCTTTTTACTTTCATATAATGCAAAAATAATTTATGTTCCTATATAAGTTACTCTAGACATTATTAGTATGTCATTTTTAGTTTTTGTATGTATTCGGTGCCAACATTTAACATCTTATGCATAATACTCTAGACGTATATGTATGGGGTGTTACAATTTTTAATATAATTATAAGATGAAAAACACACGCGCGCACACGCGCGCGCACACACAGGAAGGATATATTTACTCCAAGAGTAAGTGTAGAAGTCTTACTCCAAGAGTAAGTTATCAAGACTTACTCCAAGAGTAAGTTATCAAGACTTACTCAACATCTTGACCATTAATTCTTCTCAATGTATTGGCTAAAAATAATGAGTAATTAAATATGAAGAGAGAAAATTAATACTCATTAATTTTCACGACACCATCTCCATTTTCTTATATTTTCAATTCAGTTAATTTCAACACAAGAATTTTAATATTTTTTTCACAAAACATTTGTATGTATAAATTCATCAAATTTGGCATAAACGAAATTTTACAACAAATAAAATCAAATATTTTAAGTGTTGTTTTAAGTTGATATAGTCTTAAATTTATAATAAGCATATATAAGATAACAACATAAACACAATTTCAAGTAATAAAGTTTCATACATATATCTTTCAAAATTTCTAATTAACAACAATTATATATATATATATATATATATATATATATATATATATATATATATATATATATATATATATATATATATATATATATATATATATATATATATATATATATATATATATACCTTCCAATCAATTAAAATCATGATTTTAATCATGCATACTAATTCATGAATAAATCCCTTCATAATGGTTTTTGGCTTGTTATTCTTTTTCTTTCTTTACTACTTATTTGCTAACCGGTCATTGGCTTATATTAAACACTATTAATCTTTAATTGAGATTTTTGAAAACCCAAAAAACATGAAAAAACAAAATTGTGTACTAATATGAAAAGAAGAAGAGATGTACATAATAATTATGAAGGAAATCAAAATTTCAAACTGAGTAGAGAGGAAGGAGAAACAAAAATAAATGTTGGAGAGATATATGTTTCTTAGTAGAGGTTTACGAGTTGGATTCTTAATGATTTATTGTACTTTCTTATCATAGTTTTGAACTTCTTGTGCATACTTGGATTATATGCTACTACATTTTGATGATTAAAAAAAAGTCAACACAAGCTGAAAGTGAAATATAAATTATGTAACAAACAAGGTACCATCTTCTCTATATCACTAGCTTAGGATTATTATGTGTACGTTTGAGGGTGTAATTTTCTTTTGGAAGTTATGACAGTGTATTAAATTTTTGTGTCCATATTTTTATGTGTTTATGTAAAATGACACCATAAAAACTTCAAGACTTCATTGGATATGGAGTTATTGTAGTAGTTGAATTTATTTTCTTTCTAATGTGTTAATATATTTGATTTGTATCATTTAAATGACTTCATCCTTGTGGTGTAACTACATATGTACTCCTGTCATTAAACCAAAAATAAGTTCAAAAAGGACCAAATTATCCTTAATAACTTTTATATTTTCTCAATTATTATCTCCAATTATCAAAGTATCATCTGCAAATTACAAATGTAAAATTTGAATCTAAGAACCAAGATTCTTGCCTACATTATACCCCTTATATAAACCCACATCAATTGTAGCCTTCAACAAAACATTCAATCCTTCAACTGTAATTAAGAACAAAAATGATCATAAAGAATATCCTTAATGCAACCCCTCCCCTAAAATAAACTCCTATGTAGGACTACCATTAACTAAAACTAACATTGCTGGAGTAATAATGGATTCCAACGTCAACTTTCTTTATTTAATTGAGAACCTAATTTTAGACATCACAATATCCGAATACTCTCATTTGAATGTAACATGTGCCTATTTAATATCCATTTTAAGCATAATATTATTTCATTTTCTTAGCATCATCCACCATATTATTTAACACAAGGCTACCATCTAGAGTTTTTCTTTCCTTTACCAAAGTTTTTATTTTCAATTATTGATTTTAATCTATTCTCCAAAATTCTATCCAACACTTTATTTAATTGGTTGTTGTAACATCGGGCTAAGGCTGGTGTAACTTGTCATAGAAACACTTTTCCATGTCTTCCTATGCTTCTATTGTGGTTTATGGGAGAGAATAATAACATGAAATGGTTTCTTAAGACAACAACAAAGAGAACAACTATAGTTTGTGGAATTCATTCATGTCTTGCTCATTGTACTACATTGTAAACCCTATAAAGTGATCTATAGTTGACTTGTCATGTTCCTCAAAAAGATGCGGCAAAGTATTATGAAGTTTTATAACCTATTAGCAAAGAGGGTCAACCTATCCATCTATTCAACTTAATGTCTTCCATTATGCATCATGTTTCATTGACCACGTCTCCAATGCACAGCTTTTTGCATCATGCTTCATTGACCATGTCTCCACTGCACAACTTACCTTAGATCTTGGTTGCATAATCTATGGCATTTTCAATAAAGATTTATGTAGTATGTGTTAGAAAATTAATTTAAATCGAATGGAATCGAGGTTAGAATCGTGAACAAAATCACTTTTCTTATAAGTATTTCAAGCACTCTCAATTTGTCTTAGAGTTGGAACGCATGAATACCTAGAATAATTCAGCCTTTTATCGAGTTTGCGTAAGACCGACGAAAACTCGGATGTAGCGAAGAGTGTCTGGAATTTTAGTGAAGATAATAGGCTTATCATATGTACATTTTTGTTGTTGATTTCAGAATCCAGAATGAGGTTTTTATAGGCCACTTTAGTATTATTTCATAGGGAGCGGCCATTCGTGAAACAATTCCTTTTCCAAAAGTTACAAAGTTTGGCCTATTGCAACCTTTACCAAGAGTTGCATGTTTTCATTCTGCAACACTTCACGAAGTGTTGCCTATTTCTGATTCAAATTACAAATTGCCTATTGCACACTTCACGAAGTGTTGCCTAATTTCATATTCAAAATACAAACTTCGCATAGATATTTTTCTTGTCATTTTGGAACACATCCATGGTGATTAAATATTATTAAGTATTAATAATTTCCAACAATCTCCCACTTGTTCTAATAATGACAAGATCAATTCGAGAAAAAGAGAAACAAAGAATGTTAATACAATTAAGTATCTTTCAATTTTAAACTTAATCTTAGTAAGGATAACGCAAATAATCGGAATATTAGGTAGCAATGCTTTTAAACCATTAATCCATATGATTATACTGGCGTTACGTTACACACATTCTTTAAGGGTTCTTCGCCTACATTTCTCGCCTAGCACTTATTTATGGCCATATGTTATCCAGTTTCATGAATTTTTCATGAGAGAAACTCCAACTCTCACTTTGAGACGGCACCATCTCGAAATTCACATAGGTGAAGTTCATATTGTGTCCTTTTCCACGAGACACGCACCCTCGGTATTGAACTTCATTAAGAGTTTGTAATAAAACTCAACCCTCATTTTAAGGTCAACATTATCATGAAATGTTTGACAAATATCCAAATCAACGACTTGTTGTTACCCATTGAAAATCTTGAGGTTAATGTTCTATTAACGTAAGATTGGGTTGCCGCCGTTGTTGGAACTCTTACTCAAGGAGTTTCAACCTCCTATCTCTCGAGGTTGTTTTTACTAAGTCTCTGGCCAGTGGCTTAGTAAATGAATTTCTCAAATTATAGATCGATCGTATAAATGCGAGTAAATGATTACATCTTTAATCAATTTTCTCACGAATGTCTAAGGCCTCAGTGCCCAGACTTTCCATTTTACACTTATCTGAATTATCTTACTAAATTGGCTAGAATAACACATTGTGTTAACACCTTTGAAACACTGTATTTAGTGAATGGAACTTCCGACAGAAGGTTCCTCAACCATTTAACTTCTTTGACCAGTGGAAGCGAGATCCACACACCATGGCTCCATGGTCAAGAGAGTGATTCATGTTTGTTTCTTGCTCTTCCAAGAAATCTCACCTCCAACTAGTGTAAATATCCACCCAGTTATAAATTTATGATCTCCAACACTCGATATCCAACTCATATTGGTATATCCTTCTAATATGGTAGGAAACCTACCATGATGGAGGTCAAGGTTTTGATTTTTTTTAAAAGATGATCGAAAATCCTTGTGATGGCCTTCCAATACTCACTATTTGATTTCTAGTAAATCTACTCATTTACTAATTGCAACTGCTATATTGCATATAATACATTGCATTAGAAAACCAATTTCACTTGTGTATTCTAATATAGCCACAACTCTTCCACCATCATTTTGACACTAAGATCAAATTGAATATTCACTTTTTAAAACGTGACAGTTTAAACTTATCAAGAACTTTCTCAACAAAGTGTATTTGACTAAGTTCATAACCCCCACTATTTTGGCATTACTTTGATCCCCAAAAGAGTGTCAACTAGTCCAAGATCTTTCATCTTGAATGTGTTTGATTATGTTTTTAAACCCCACTCTTTTGCTTTACTTTGATCAAAAAGAGTGTCCACTATTTCAAGATTTTTCATCTTGAATGTGGAAGCTAGAAACCTTTTTATTTCTAAGATTCAATTTATCTCATTGCTAATGAACATGTAATCAACATAGAGACAACGAAATATCACAATATTCTTACACAACTTTGTGTACAAACACTTGTCACAAGATGTAGATGAAGAAGGTTTTTAGATACTCATGCATGATGATGCAAGAAGGTTTTTAGATGAAGTGAGAGATAAAATTATGAGCAATTTAAAGTAGTATAGTATGAATTGCAATGAGTACCTTATTTATGTTCACTTCTCTCAAATTTTCTCTTGAATTTCTATGTTAAACCTTCTTGGTCAACTTCATCATTGACGTGCATGACACTTTTGATCTTTTCTTTCTTTGATAATCTTTGTCTTCAATCAAAACTAGATATAAGATGCATTCTTCACAATCTCCCCTTTTTTGATGATGACAAACTCTTTAAATTCTTGTTTTAATAAGATTGAAAATTCTCCCCCTAAGTTGTGTGTCTCCCCTTTAATTTGTGAATCTTGCAATGATAGAATCAAACCTTTGGTGCCATTTTTTTTCTGTGCTTGTTTTAATTCATACAAAGATTTTATAAGCTTCCACACCTTTTGTTCATTACCAAGAAGCAAATTACCTTATTTTTTTCATGTAAATCTCCTCATCAAGATCTCCATTTAGGAATATTGTTTTGACATCTATTTGATCAATAAGATCATGCAAAGAAACTAATGTAAGCGATACTTTTAATTATCGCCATCCTTGTTGGTGGTGCATATGTGTTGAAATAATCAACACATTCCTTTTGTATAAAATCATTGGCCACTAATCTATCATTGTAGGTGTCTAGTGTATCATCACTATGATACTTCCTTCTCGACATCCATTTTCATCCAATGGATTTTTATCGTTTAGGTAGATTGGCAAGTTTCCAAGTGTACTTTGACATTATTTGTTTCATTTCAGCTTGGATAACACCATTCCAAGAGAAGTCCCTTAAAATTACATCTTCACTATAACTCTTTAGGATCATCTTCCACTCGAAGAATAATAGGAATCTTACGAACAAAATCCCACATTTTTCTTCTACTGGATACAAGAAATATGCCGACAATCGATTTTGTTCGGTTCTAAATCCTCAGCCTTTTAAACTTTCTGCTTATTCCAAGTTCGATTTGTTTTTTTTTAACAATCATTGACGAACTTTCGGTTTGTGTTTCAACAATCCGCGGAGAACCTTCCTCACGAGGTTCTTTATTTGTGGGAATCTAGAATTCCTTATCCTCCGCGATAAGGTTCTCAAAATTCTACATCTCGTTATGAATCATCTTTATATGTCTTATAATAATAAATTTCATGAAACACAGACAATTAATCTAGCATATAGATCATAATTCAATTGCATAATTGAGAACCATAAATATTAATTAATTTGACCACTTTAATGATCAACCAATTTTAACTTATTCAATACAATAAATTTACATTATTTTGTAAATGATCTTACTATTTTATATATACTTTATTCAACAATGAATATTTAACCATACAATTTATATATATAATGCAAACATACTATTACTATTGTTTTCTAATAATCATATACTATGAAAAACATTTTACTCTAACTCGCATTTCTCAGCATCTTTATTAAAACAATGTGTCAATGGGTAAGTAACGGTTAAAGTAATTCAAATTTTACCCAGTACCAATTTATAATATAACAACATATGCATATATGTGCAATAGGCTAACAGTGAAAGTTCATTGACACAGTGCTATATATTTGATACGGTATGAATTCATTAAACGGTGCTATCTGATTGCAATACAATCGCAAAATAGTCTTTTGGAATTTGACTTCATGTCTTACAACAAAAAAATTAATAATAATACATATTATACAAGCATATTCATATAATATATAATTTTGCATAAGCCGAAAATATAGTTACTGCGTCACAAGAGTTTTAATTAATGTATCATTTTTAAATTTTTTTGCGATCAGTTTGATATAAACAGTATCTCAAATTTTATTTTATTTAAAAAAAATCATAATATCCGTAACCGAACACTCATACAAACGGTTAAAAAAAACATATTTAGATGTTGATATTATGACTTTCACCGCACACTAATCTCTATAAAAATTAGTAAGAACGTATCCGGGTTCATTATGACGATTATTATTCTTGTGTTTAGAGTGTGTAGTCTACGACATAGAAGTTTATCCTTTGATGCTTGAAACAAAAGCCTCGGTTGTCATTCTTTAAAATACTTATAAGATTGTTAGAAAATTAATTTAAACCGAATGGAATCGAGGCTAGAATCGTGAACAAAATCATTTTCCTTATAAGTATTTCAAGCACTATCAATTTGTCTTAGAGTTGGAACGCATGAATACCCAGGATAATTCAGCCTTTTATCGAGTTTGCGTAAGACCGACGAAAACTCGGATGTAGCGAAGAGTGTCTGGAATTTTAGTGAGGATAATAGGCTAATCATATGTACATTTTTGTTGTTGATTTCAGAATCCAGAATGAGGTTTTTATAGGCCACTTTAGTATTATTTCATAGGGTAGCGACCCTTCGTGAAACAATTCATTTTCCAAAAGTTACAAAGCTTGGCCTATTGCAACCTTTACCAAGAGTTGCATGTTTTCATTCTGCAACACTTCACGAAATGTTGCCTATTTCTGATTCAAATTACAAATTGCCTATAGCACACTTCACGAAGTATTGCCTAATTTCATATTCAAAATACAAACTTCACATAGATATTTTTCTTGTCATTTTGAAACACATCCATGGTGATTAAATATTATTAAGTATTATAATTTCCAACAGTATGTAATATGACTAAGCTAAGGTCTATGGAAACCGTGACCTCACTCTCACACACACCACACAGAAAAATCTAAAATGATTATAACTTTTTAGAAAAAAATTGTAAATATACAAGTATAAAAAAAAACACAAAAAAAATCCGTTTTTCAGAAAATTTACCAAAGTGTCTAGGTTTGGCAGCAGACCCTGAGGTATACGCCAAACCAAATGGCGCAATGGTGCAAAGGAGGGATGAATGAGCCAAATGGAATGGCGAAAATGTGGACCTAATTAGGGCAAGCCATATCAAATGGCGCAAACGTATTGTTCTTGACACATAGGCGCCATATGAAATGACTCCTATGTGTTAGGTTTTTTTTTAAAAAAAAATACCCCATTTCGTTTCATTTCGCGCAAAGTTTTCGATTCCGATCTTCGATTTTCGTAAAATTGGCTGATAAGCCGATTTCGTAAAATTGTTACTAACCCTAATTAATGTTTGTGTCGTCGAATCCGCCGCTTATTAAAGTAGAGTTCATTAATTAAAAATATGTTGCAAAGTCGATACATTATCAGAAAAATATGTTACTGAACATAATAATGTCTTCAAGATATATTCTACATCTACCATTATACAAAATGTAATTTTTCTTATAATAAAGAGTTTTGCTTTGATCAGAAAAAATAAATTAGAGAATTGCTTTAAAACATTTTAAAAAGTTACAAATATGTTTTTTCATACAATAAACATAATAATGTCTTCAAGATATATTATGCATCTACTTTTATATCAAATGTCTCTTTTCTTATTTCACACATATTAAAATATAATTGTAAAGAGATGACAAAGAATAATAAATTTAGTAATTAATTAAATTCAATGATTTTGACCAAATAAGTAAATAATTTAATTTATTCAATAAAAATATAAGTAAATAGAAATAATAATAATAATATAACAACAACAATAATAATAATAATAATAATAATAATAATAATAATAATAATAATAATAATAATAATAATAATAATAATAATAATAATAATAATAATAATAATAATAATAATAATAATAATAATAATAATAACAACAAGAAGAAGAAGAAGAAGAAGAAGAATATTTATTTATATAGTTATTCTTCTTCTTATAATTATTTCTATTTATTATTATTATTTTTTTTATTGAATTAAATTCAATTATTTATTTATTTGATCAAAATCAGTGAATTTAATTATATATGTATTGGTAAAAATCATTGAGTGTAATTATTTAGTAAAATTATTATTCTCTTTCATATATTTACAATTAAATTTTAATATGTCTGAAATAAGAAAAGTGACATTTGGCATATAGTTAGATGTAGAATATATCATGAAGACATTATTATGTTCAATGTATAAAAACACATATTTGTAACTTTTTAAAATGTTTTAAAGCAATTCTCTAATTTATTTAATCGTTCAAAACAAAATTATTTATAATAAAAAAAGTGACATATGGTATAAAAGTAGATGTAGAATATATCTTGAAGACATTATTATGTTCAATGTATGAAAAACCATATTTGTAACTCTTTAACATGGCTTATATATATATATATATATATATATATATATATATATATATATATATATATATATATATATATATATATATATATATATATATATATATATATATATATATATATATATATATATATATATATATATATATATAAATATATATATATATATATATATATATATATATATGTTGTGAAAAACGATACCAATAACAAAGTATAATAGGGAATTAGGGAAGAGAATAAGAACACAAGAATTGGTTATAACTGCTATTCTTTTACTTTCTCTTAAAACAAGATTACAAGTTTACAAGAATAACAAATAACCTCTCTCACCCTCAATTAGGATTTGCAGCTTAGCAATGATGAGAGACTAGTATGCTATTTATAATAAACCTAACATACTAACTAATGGGCTTTTTCCACAAGGCCCATTACACAAGTCAACTTAATAAACAAGCTAACTTAACAAATTAGGGTTTAAACACTAAAACCTAATTTAACATGCTAACAACCCTAGCATCTTCGACACAAGCATGTGAACAACCTTCGACTTCATGCTTAACCCTGTCGAACCAAGAAGCTACCCTTCGGCCATACTAGAGTTCGATCCAAAATCTCACAAATCTCCACCTTGGATCTAACTCTACAACATCAAGGGAACAAACTAGCTTTCTTCATGCAGCTTTATCAACTGCATACAGTGGAAAAACTTGCAACTCGGCAATGTCTTGGTGATCATATCAGCAGCATTGTCTTCAGTCGAAACCTTCAGCACTTGGACTTCTCCACGCTCGATTACTCCTCTGACGAAATGCAGCCTCACATCAATGTGCTTAGTTCGCTCATGATAGGCTGAATTCTTCGACAGGTGTATTGCACTTTGACTATCACATTTAACAGTGATACCTCGACCTTGAAGTTTCAGCTCCTTCGCAAAACCTTCAAGCCACAATGCTTCTTTCACAGCTTCAGTTAATGCAATGTACTCCGCTTCAGTGGTTGATAGAGCAACAACCTTCTGAAGTGTTGCTTTCCAACTAATTGATGTGCCAAACATAGTGAAAACATATCCAGAAATAGATTTCCTGGAATCCATACAACCTGCATAATCAGAGTCGACATATCCTTCGATTACTGCTTTACCATCTTCACTCAAGGCTCCACCATAAATTAGGACTCTATTCAGAGACCCATTTATGTACCTTAAAATCCACTTCAATGCTTGCCAGTGATCCTTTCCAGGATTCGCCATGTACCTGCTTACAAGACTTACTGCGTATGCTATGTCGGGTCTAGTACAAACCATAGCATACATCAAAGAACCAACTATATTAGCATATGGGATGCTATTCATATAGGCTCTTTCCACATCAGTACTGGGACACTGATCAATACTCAGCTTGAATTGAGGGTTTGTTGGAGTCACAACTGGCTTCGAATTCGACATACCAAACTTTTCAAGAATCTTCCGTAGATATGCCTCTTGAGATAGGCATAACTTCGACTTCTTTCTATCTCTTCGAATGTCAATTCCAAGAATCCTGGAAGCAGCTCCCAGATCCTTCATATCGAACTCCTTATTGAGTTCAGCCTTCACCCTCATCACATCTTCGACACTGTTGCTTGCTATGAGAATATCATCCACATAAAGCAACAAAATAACAAATGAATTACCAGGTCGAAATCTGAAGTAAACACAATGGTCGAACTGACTTCTAATGAAACTTATGCGTGTCATGAACTTGTCGAATCTCCTATTCCACTGTCGAGGAGATTGTTTCAGCCCATACAAGGATCTCTTTAACTTACACACATAATCATCCTTCCCCTTTTCGACATACCCTTCAGGTTGCCTCATCAGGATCGTTTCATCTAGATCACCATACAAGAACGCAGTTTTCACATCCATCTGTTCCAGTTCAAGATCGAACTGTGCCACCATGGCAAGCAGCATTCGAATGGACCTATGTTTCACAACAGGAGAAAACACATCATTGAAGTCGACACCTTCTTTCTGAGTGAAACCCCTTGCGACTAACCTTGCCTTATATCTTTTCGACGTCACTCCTTCAATTCCTTCCTTAACTTTGAAAATCCATTTACAGCTGACTAACCTTGCCCCAGCAGGTTTCTTGATCAGTTCCCAAGTGTGATTATCATGAAGAGATTTCATCTCATCATCCATGGCCTTCAGCCATTCAGTCTTATTTTGACTCCTCATAACTTCCTTATAATCTCTAGGTTCATCATCAAGAACCTCACTGGCAGAGATTAATGCATAAGCTATAAGATCTGCATACCCAAGTCTCTGAGGTGGTTTGATGACTCTTCTCGACCTATCTCTCGACAATAGGTAGTCATCGTCAGTTTCCTAAACTTCCTCAGCATCTTCTGCTTCTTCTTCGACTTCATCAGGGACATGCAATTCAGCATCAACATGCTCCACCTCAACAGGAATCTCTACCTGTTCCAGCTCTTCGTCAGATGTTTCTGTACTTCGACCAACATCATCAGTTTTCTTAAAAGCCATTTCAGCTTCATTGAAAACAACATCTCGACTGGTGATACACCTCCTGTGACCTGGCTCTAGGCACCATAGCCTATAAGCTTTGACTCCTTCTGGGTATCCCATGAACATGCATTTCAGAGCTCTAGGTTCGACCTTGTCTTGCCTAATGTGAGCATAGGCTATGCAGCCAAATACTCTCCGTTTGTCGAGATCTGGTGGATGTCCCAACCAAACTTCTTCAGGTGTCTTCATATCTAACGCTGTCGAAGGACATCTGTTTATCAGATATGTTGCTGTCGCAACAGCCTCAGCCCAGAACACCTTCTTTAACCCCGCACTAGTCAACATACATCTAACTCTCTCCAAAATAGTTCGATTAAACCTTTCAGCCAAACCATTTTGTTGTGGAGTACCTGCAGTAGTTCTATGCCTTGCAATACCAGAGGTAGCACAAAAACTGTCGAATGCCTCATTGCAAAATTCAAGGCCATTGTCGGTTCTCAACCTCTTGACCTTTCTGCCAGTCTGATTTTCAACCAGAGTCTTCCAACTTTTGAAATTCTCAAACGTTTCATCCTTAGTCTTCTGGATGAATACCCATAATTTTCTGGAATAATCATCTACTATGGATAGGAAATACCTTGCCCCAGAATGTGATGCACACCTTGCAGACCCCCAAAGATTAGCATGGATGTAATCAAGGGATCCATGTGTTCTTGATTTGCCTTTGTTGAACTTCACTCTGCAAGATTTTCCAAGTACACAGGGTTCACAAAACTTCAGCTTTTCGACTTTGTCTCCACCAAGCAGATTTTGTTTCCCTAATTCGACCAGACCCCTTTCACTGACATGGCCCAATCTCATGTGCCAGATTTCAGTTTTCGACAAAGGTTTCGTGGATGCAACATTTGTCGAACCACTTACAACTTCAGCCTCAAGGGTATACAAGCCTTGTTTCTTCACGCCTCTCAAGACTTCCTTCGAACCCTTCATGACTCTTAGGATACTTTTTTCTCCTTGGAAAACATATCCTTTCTTGTCGAATTCACCAAGAGAAAGCAGATTTCTCTTCAAATCAGGAACATACCTGACTTCAGTCAACAACCTTATTGACTCATCATGGAGCTTGAATCTAACAGATCCAATACCTGCAATCTTGCAAGCCTTGTTGTTTCCCAGCAATACTGATCCCCCATCTTGATCACATAATTCCTCGAACAAGTCTTTGTTTGGAGTCATGTGCCAAGTGCAACCTGAATCCATAATCCACTCTCTCTTAGAGTCACTGCTTGAAACCACAAGAACATCAGATGATTCGAAATCATCTTGAACAATGGCAGCGTTGCCATTATCCTTACCTCCATGATATTTCAGGCGTTCAGGGCACACCTTTCTTGTGTGACCCTCCTTTTTACAATGGTAGCATCGAATGCCAGATGCTTCGCCACTGTAAGACTTCGACTGGCTTTTGCCTTTCTTCTTGTCGAACTTACCATCCTTTCGTAAGAGTTTTCCTTTAACGGCCAAACCTTCGCCAACAGTCGAAGGTTTATGCTCCTTTCGTTCATTCAAGTCCTTAGAGTACAAGGCTGATTGAACTTCTTCAAACGTCAGGGACTCCCTTCCATACAAGAGAGTTTCTTTGAAGTGAGCATGTGATCTAGGCAAAGAACACAATAGTAACAGCGCTTGATCTTCATCATCGATCTTCACATCAATATTTTCAAGATCAAGAATCAGCTTGTTGAACATATCCAACTGCTCAGCCAATACTTTGTCTTCAATCATCTTGAATGAATACAAAGCTTGCTTCAGGTAGAGTCGATTTACCAGCGATTTGGTCATATACAAACTTTCAAGTTTCACCCATAACCCTGATGCCGTCGTCTCCTTTGATACCTGTCGGAGAACCTTATCACCAAGGCTCAACAAAATTGCGCTGTGTGCTTTCTCGATCATAGTTGTCTTCTCCGCTGCCGTTAATGCAGCATTCATGGCTGCCTCTCCCTTCAACGCTTCCAAACAACCCTGCTGAACCAGTAGGGCTTTCATCTTTAAGCGCCACAGACCGAAATCATTCACTCCGGTGAATTTTTCAATCTCATACTTTGTTGACGGCATCTTCTCCACGCTCACCGCACCAATTTGTTGTGAAAAACGATACCAATAACAAAGTATAATAGGGAATTAGGGAAGAGAATAAGAACACAAGAATTGGTTATAACTGCTATTCTTTTACTTTCTCTTAAAACAAGATTACAAGTTTACAAGAATAACAAATAACCTCTCTCACCCTCAATTAGGATTTGCAGCTTAGCAATGATGAGAGACTAGTATGCTATTTATAATAAACCTAACATACTAACTAATGGGCTTTTTCCACAAGGCCCATTACACAAGTCAACTTAATAAACAAGCTAACTTAACAAATTAGGGTTTAAACACTAAAACCTAATTTAACATGCTAACAACCCTAGCATCTTCGACACAAGCATGTGAACAACCTTTGACTTCATGCTTAACCCTGTCGAACCAAGAAGCTACCCTTCGGCCATACTAGAGTTCGATCCAAAATCTCACTATATATATATATATATATATATATATATATATATATATATATATATATATATATATATATATATATATATATATATATATATATATATATATATATATATATATATATATATATATATATATATACACACACAAGAATAATATGGCTCCCTCTATTCAATGCACATATATAATAAAGAATTTTTCTTTGATCCGGAAAAATAAATTAGAGAATTGCTTTAAAACATTTTAAAAAATTACATATGTTTTTTCATACAATGAACATAATAATGTCTTCAAGATATATTATGCATCTACTTTTATATCAAATTTCACTTTTCTTATTTTACACATATTAAAATATAATTGTAAAGAGATGATAAAGAATAATAAATTTAGTAAATAATTAAATTCAATGATTTTAACCAAATAATTAAATAATTTAATTTATTCAATAAAAATATAAACAAAAATAGAAATAATAATAATAATAATAATAATATAATAATAAGAAGAAGAATCATATTTATTTATATTTTTATTCTTATTATTATTTCTATTTATTAATATTATTTTTATTGAATTAAATAAAATTATTTATTTATTTGGTCAAAATCAGTGAATTTAATTATATATTTATTGGCAAAATCATTTATTTAGTTTAATTATTTAGTAAAATTATTATTCTCTTTCATCTATTTACAATTAAATTTTAATATATCTGAAACTAGTAAGATAAAAATTATCTCTCAATTAATAGTAGTTGTTGATTAAAATAAAATAGATATTGTATTGATAATGACCCGTGAAATAAAAAAAATCTTTGAAGCAATACAAAATATATTTAAATACAAATATAAAATGAATAATAATCATATAAATTTAATTGCATTAAATAATCATAAAAAAAAATTGAGATGGAGAAAATTAAAAAAAAAATATTATCACTCAAATAAAGAAAATGATTGATTAAAATAAAATAGATATTGTGTTGACAGTGACCCGTGATAAAACAAAATTTTTAATTTTATTAAAATTAAAAAATAGATATTTTTAGGAGTAATAAATAAATAGAGAAAAAAATTTAAAAAGAAAGTAAGAAAGTGTGAAAAAAAAATGTGAGAGAAATTTTAAATTTTAATTAAGATAGAGAAAGTGTGTAATGATCAATTAAAATAAATTAAATATTGTGTTGAATGTGACCCGTAAGATAAATAAATATTTAATTTTATTAAAATTAAAAAATAGATTATAATTTTTGTGATAATAAGTAAATGGAGAAAAATTAAAATGAAAGTAAGAAAGTGTGGGAAAATGAAATGTGAAAGAAATTTGAAATTTGAAATAAGAGAGAGAAGATGTGTGTTGGGGAGAAAAAGTTGAATGCTAAATAATGCAATTGACATGTGGCAAAAGTCTTCATTTTCATTGGACAATAGAAAAGTGATAGAGTGAATTTGTTAATTACTATTTTGTCGAATTTGTAGTGTAATAATTTTTAGTAAGAAGGGTAATTTTGGCAGTTTGGTCAATTTCTTAGTAATATATAGATAGATAGATAAGAAAAGTGATATTTGGCATAAAATTAGATGTATAATATATCTTTAAGACATTATTATGTTCAATGTATGAAAAAACATATTTGTAACTTTTTAAAATGTTTTAAAACAATTTTCTGATTTATTTTTTCCGATCAATACAAAATTCTTTATAATAAGAAAAGTGACATATGATATAAAAGTAGATGTAGAATATATCTTGAAGACATTATTATGTTCAATGTATGAAAAAACATATTTGTAACTTTTTAAAATGGCTTATTTGTATATAATATATATATATATATATATATATATATATATATATATATATATATATATATATATATATATATATATATATATATATATATATATATATATATATATATATATATATATATATATATATATATATCCCTATGTTTTCTATATATTAATTTCTTTACAAGAATAATATGGCTCCCTCTATTCAATGCACATATATAATAAAGAATTTTTCTTTGATCCGGAAAAATAAATTAGAGAATTGCTTTAAAACATTTTAAAAAATTACAAATATGTTTTTTTATACAATGAACATAATAATGTCTTCAAGATATATTATGCATCTACTTTTATATCAAATTTCACTTTTCTTATTTTACACATATTAAAATATAATTGTAAAGAGATGATAAAGAATAATAAATTTAGTAAATAATTAAATTCAATGATTTTGACCAAATAATTAAATAATTTAATTTATTCAATAAAAATATAAACAAAAATAGAAATAATAATAATATAATAATAAGAAGAAGAAGAATCATACTTATTTATATTTTTATTCTTATTATTATTTCTATTTATTATTATTATTTTTATTGAATTAATTAAATAATTTATTTATTTGGTCAAAATCAGTGAATTTAATTATATATTTATTGGCAAAATCATTTAGTTTAATTATTTAGTAAAATTATTATTCTCTTTCATCTATTTACAATTAAATTTTAATATATCTGAAATAAGAAAATTGATATTTGGCATAAAATTAGATGTATAATATATCTTTAAGACATTATTATGTTCAATGTATGAAAAAACATATTTGTAACTTTTTAAAATGTTTTAAAACAAATTTCTGATTTATTTTTTCCGATCAAAACAAAATTCTTTATAATAAGAAAAGTGACATATGGTATAAAAGTAGATGTAGAATATATATTGAAGACATTATTATGTTCAATGTATGAAAAAACATATTTGTAACTTTTTAAAATGGCTTATTTGTATATAATTATATATATATATATATATATATATATATATATATATATATATATATATATATATATATATATATATATATATCCCTATGTTTTCTATATATTAATTTCTTTACAAGAATAAAATGGCTCCCTCTATTCAATGCACATATATAATAAAGAATTTTGCTTCGATCAGGAAAAATAAATTAGAGAATTGCTTTAAAACATTTTAAAAAGTTACAAATATGTTTTTTCATACATTAAACATAATAATGTCTTCAAGATATATTCTACATCTACTTTTAAACAAAATGTTAATTTTCTTATAATTAAGAATTTTGCTTTGATCAGAAGAAATAAATTAGAGAATTACTTTAAAACATTTTAAAAAGAGATACAAATATGTTTTTTCATACAATGAACATTATAATGTCTTCAAGATATATTATGCATCTACTTTTATACCAAATGTCACTTTTCTTATTTCACACATATTAAAATATAACTGTAAAGAGATGAAAGAGAATAATAATTTTAGTAAATAATTAAATTTAATGATTTTAACCAAATAAGTAAATAATTAATTTATTTCAATAAAAATATAAATAAATAGAAACAATAATATTAATAATAATTATAATAATAAGTAGAAGAATCATATTTATCTATATTGTTATTGTTATTCTTATTATTATTATTTTTATTGAGTTAAATTTAATTATTTATTTATTTGAACAAAATCAGTGAATTTAATTTTATATATATATATATATATATATATATATATATATATATATATATATATATATATATATATATATATATATATATATATATATATATATATATATATATATATATATATATATATATATATATATATATATATATATATATATTGGTCAAAATCACTGAGTTTAATTATTTAGTAAAATTATTATTCTCTTTCATCTATTTACAATTAAATGGTAATATGTCTGAAATAAGAAAAGTGAAATTTGGCATATAATTAGATGTAGAATATATCTTGAAGACATTATTATGTTCAATGTATGAAAAAACATATTTGTAACTTTTTAAAATGTTTTTATGCAATTCTCTAATTTATTTTTTCCGATCAAAACAAAATTCTTTATTATAAGAAAAGTGACATTTGGTATAAAAGTAGATGTAGAATATATCTTAAAAACATTATTATGTTCAATGTATAAAAAGACATATTTGTAACATTTTAAAATGGCTTTTATATATATATATATATATATATATATATATATATATATATATATATATATATATATATATATATATATATATATATATATATCATAATATTGGTTAAGACAAATACAATTCACATAACGAAATATAGTACAAAAGAAAAAGAGAAGAAAGAAAAATGGATACTGAGAGTGGAGTCCCAATTTTAGATTTTCGTAAGAGCACTGGAATTACATTAGAAGAAGGAGGTCAAGGATGGAAAGAAATGAGTAAGAAAGTGAGAGAAGCATTTGAGAGTCATGGTATGTTTCTCTTAAGATGTGATGAAATACCGAAAGAATTACAAAATGAAATGTTCACGGGCATTAAATCTTTGTTTGATCTACCTGAGGAGACAAAGACGAAGTTCACTGGAAAAAGAGTTTATAGGGGCTATTCGTCCAAGAGCGCTGCCCTTCCTAATAGTCAAACATTCGGTATTGATGATACTTTTGATCCAAATGAGACTCGAAGTTTCACTAAGCTCATGTGGCCTGAAGGAAATCCAAATTTTTGGTAATTAATTGTTTTACTTTGTTAATTTTTTAGCTTACTTTGATAATTTTGTTTTAAAATATTTTATTATTTGGTAATAAAATGAAGTATAATAAATTATGTATATGCAGTGAGGCACTACTTTCATTTAGCTCAGAAGCACGAAAATTAAGCTCAATTATCCTAAAGATGGTTGTGGAGGGCTTTGGCCTTCCAAAAAATTACATTTCAGAAGTTGAAGAGTTGTGTAGAGGTAATGATACACGGCTAACAAAGTATCCACTCCCTAAAGAAACAACTGATTCTGCTATTACTTTTGTGCCTCACACTGACAAATCCACTCTTACCTTCATAAGTGAGAATGAAGTCCAAGGTCTACAACTTCTACAGAAATCAGGCAATTGGGTTAACGTAAATGTTCCTCCAAATGGTTTTGTTGTAATGGTTGGTGAAATGTTGCAGGTAACATATAACTATCTATACATTTATTTATAAGTAATTAAATTAAATTATTTTTGTTATGATTATAATGATTAATATATAGGTATGGAGTAATGGAAGATTTGAAGCACCAATACATAGAGTGGCGATAAGAGGAAACAAAGACAGATATGTATTTATTCTTTTTTCACTTCCAAAGGAAGAAACAATCATTAAGGTGCCCTCTGAGTTAGTAGATGAAGATCATCCTCTCCGTTACAAGACATTCACGTATGAAGATTTCATCAATTTTATTAAAACTGTTGGTACTAAATTGGGAGCATTTGAAGATTTTGCTGGAATTTAATGTCTGGTTATGAGATATAGGCAATACTCCTTTATGCTATAATAATGTAGAGTATTTGTACTCTCATTTTATTTAATAAATTAGATTAATCAAATAAAATGCATTGCCATTTTACTTTCATATAATGCAAAAATAATTTATGTTCCTATATAAGTTACACTCTTATCCTATTTTATGTATTGCTTTCTTAATTTTATATATTGCACAAATAATTTATGTTTATTTATGTATTGCCTTTTTGTCTCACATTTTTTTAATTGAATAAAAAAATTGAATGAAATAGTTTTAATAAATAATTAAATTGAAATAAAATATGATAAAATTAAAAGTTTGTATTCGTTTCATATATAGTGTAATACGGTGAACTGACTTTATTTGAAATGTTGCGGATAGCATGAGTCGCCACCGACTTTTATTTTATCCAATTTTAGAAAGGTTAAAAGAACAGGAAAAAAACCTTTTTAAAAGACTTTGAGTTCGGGGGGGTAAGTTATACAAAGGAAAGGTGTAAAGCACCTTTTGCATCCATGGTTATCCATGGGCTCTTAATTGCTTAGCTCACTTTTAAATTGTTTGAAATGTTTGAAGTGTCGTGTGTGAATAAGAAAAGATTTCGAAGAAGAACTTTAGCTTGTAAATAAGCGTAGTCTTTTTGAATTTGATTTTGAAAAGAGTGGGAAAAAGATTTTGAATTTAGAGCAAGCAATTAGTAGCAACTACCCTAAATTTTGAAAAATGTTCTTTTAGCTTTTAATGGGAAAGGGTCTATCCATACCATGAGAGGGCAGGAAGTCTTTCAATTGGATGTTAAGGGTCATCGAGATATCGTTCGCCATAAAACTGTCCCTGCCGTAGAGAGGGCATGTAGTCAAAGGGAAAGATCAGAATAACCATCATTATTTAGGCAACCAGAGGACACCTCAGCATTTCGTAGACAACTTCGAGGGACGAGATCATATTAGCGAATCGAAGGCAGCATCATTGGGACTTATGATCTGAATGAACTGAGGGCAACATTGCTGAGGCGTCCTCGTATTCGAGGGACTTGGCTATTCTGCACTGAAAAACACAAGGAAACAAGGCAACAGGCAACAGGCAACAGGCAACAAAAGAGGTTACCCCAAAAGGTGTGTGGGTGCACAATCACGTGATTAATTCGAATAATTATCTTGTAAAATTTAATGATTCTACATTCAATTAATAAGTTATCACTCCCTAGAATTACTAACCACGCAATAATATAAACAATGTTAAGTGCCTTCAAGGCCACACAATACAGTCCAGGAACAGTTACATAATAAGCCATGGGGATGGGGGAGAAAAAGCAATAAGAACAGAAACCCCAACAGCGCAATAAGTCTGACACAAGTAATAATTAAAATAAAAGAGAACAAGTTTTAGGGTTACCGAACATTTGAGCTTTGATTAGTTGGTTAAACCCTGAAAATTGGAAAAGGAAAAGTAAACAACAAAGGGTGAGTGTAGGAGGAGTTCATTGACATTTGAAAGTAAGCCCTAATTTATTTTATGAGGCAAAAAATAAATTAATAAATAATAATAATAATAAAATCAGGGACTTAGCTTTTGATCTGATATGGCCGTAGTCGGAGGATCTTGGTTAACCCTGAAAATTAGGCACGGAGAAGAAAAAATATTAGTGTATTAGCGATCTTAACCATGGTTAATATAATAAACAGGTAAAAATCTAGACCAGGGTTAATGGGCAACACCTACCAGAAGGAGATTCTTAGAGTTAGGGGGCAAAGGTCAAAGAAATCCTAAGGTTAAAACCTACGGACTAAGGTTTAAAATTATACCAAAATTAATCTAGTAAAAACCTAAATCCTAATTTGAAAAAAAGAATTATGTAAAACAAATAATTTTAATATTTAAATAACAATTAAAAGTTATTTTGTAAAAAAAAGTTGAACATTCGATTAAATATCATAATTATATTATCTTTATTTATTTATATGATTTTTTAGAAAAAAAGAAAATAACTAATAATGATTTATAATTATTAAAACAATTGATATAAGAAAAATGCAATTAATTATACATAAAAAAAGTTTAGAAATCTTAGCTCTGGATCCTGTGTGGAGGCTTCATGATGGACCATGGTGGAACTGTAGTTTCTTGGGCGTACGATTTGAATGCTGAAGGGATTTGATGGTGGGGATCTGAGGGAGCACCGTATGGATATGAAAGCATGAGCATGGGATCTGAAAGTGAGCACTTTGTTAAAAATAAATTACCTGGGTCTGGCTCGAACCCAGGTTTCAGATGTCATATATATATTGCCTTTACCAAGCGCGCTGCACAGTTAATTCGTTATATATTTCATCAACAATCATTATATAATAAAACACATTTTAAATTATATTTCCAACACACTAGTCAAACTGGGACCCACTGGCTATGGGAAGAACAAATGAGAGCATGAGAGAGGTGCGCCAACGCGTTGACCAGCCATTCAACGGTCTCCGCGCGTGATCATTCTGAGAGAGAGAGAGAGGGTAAGCTTTTTGACCGGCCAATATTATCGTGACACGCATACCATCTTCTTCCTTCCACCCTGCATCAAAAACATTACAAAATAGCTACGAAAGTAGCTTCAGATTGGCTACGAGTTTCTGCAAAACGTTCGTAGCTAATAACCTGCAATTTATCAACTACAAGAAAACGCATTAATCATTAAAACCAAGAACCCAGATTTACATAAAATTCATCCCTGAATTCAAATATGGCGCCTCTTTTGCGTGAAACGCCCTAGAACATAGGCTTCGAAGCTTTGCAGGTCCAGACTCTCAACAATGGTGAATTACAGTTTCTAGCCTAAAGCTCCAATATGTTACGTTGGATCGGCTCTAATTAATCTCAGAAGCTTGTTAGGATCGTTAGTTTACGTTAAAACATGGTGAAATACGGTATATGAAAGCTACAACGTACATACATGCGAAGAACGTGATCTCTACGTTACAAGCATAAACAGGCTTAACTTATGATCCTACCTTACCGTGTAATGCCTCAGGGGTCGAGTGAAGTAATTAGTTGGCCTTGAATCCTTCTGAATCTTGCTCTTTGCCCGTGCCCTAGTCTTTGAAAATTTTGTTCTTGACAAACCCTAGCTCTTCTCCTTATTTTCGTCTCCACATCTTGAGTATATCATATGGTATTTATATTGGTCACAATTAGGGTAGAGACATGATCACAAAATAAGTTGATTGATTGAATGAAATTTGAAAAAGATTTGATTCAAATTTTGTTCAAATTATTCTATTTTTGTCCCCATCTATCTTGCCATGATTTTGGAATGATTATGTGGTATTTTGATATTCAATTATGAGGCCAAATCAAATCTTCTATTATTTTTATAATTTTATTTAATTAAATTATGATTTTAATGAATAAAATCTATAAAATAATAAATGAAAACAATAAAAATATAGAAGATATATTTCATGGTCGTGAATAGGCTTAAAACGATGTTAGAACAAAAAGAAATCAAGCCCATTTAGAAGAAGAATCATTTTGGACCATATTTCTCTTTGTACACCTCTTGAAAATTGCTCAACTTGCACATCTTGTAACCTCCTCAATTTTCCATATTTTTGAGTGTTTTTGGGCTTTTTAGAAAGCTTGAAGAGTCCTCTAACCATAATTTTTGGTCTCGTGCCAATTGAGTCTTCCATGTTCATATACCATTCTTTGAGAAATAATGACTTTTTGTTGACTTTAAAAAAAGGACATGTAATGTTTTGATCCATATCTCTCAAATGAAGCATTTTTAGACTTGGCTTGTGAGGGGCAAAATTATAGATAATTCAATTTCCTTCAAAATGAGCTTTGGATGGGAAATTTCTGATGTTCCATGTGGAAGTTATGGCTGGTCAAAGTTCTGTTGACTTTCTCCTATGAAACCCTAATTTAGAAACTTTGGATTTTGTTGATTTTTGAACTCTTCTTGATGAATCATGATCATTCCTTGATCAAATGATGAATGATACTTCAGAATGAGGATTTTGACAAAAAATCAGGAATTTTGACTGTACTTTGACAATAGTTGACTTTTGGGTCAAACCAGTCGCCTATTGATCATTTGAGCAGTTGATTGAGCAATCCTATGAATCAGAGCTTGAAACTTGGCATGAGGACCCTTTGAAGCATATGAGAGGCCATGGGATCCATTTGAGGTCTTAGAACTTGATTTTACTTTGAGAAATACAAAACCCTAGTTTAGAGGCTGTTGTTTAGGAGAGAGACTGCATGGTTCCTTCTTGCGTATCTTTGAGCATTTGAAAGTCAGATGGACTGAAATATGATTAAATATGATGGGCAAATTTTGGGGTATGACATATAGTGTAGGAAGTTTAATTCTTTGATTGACAAAAAAACAAACAAAATTATAAATAAAATAGTTTAAATAATAGCTAAAACTCAAAGAAAGAAGTCACACCAAAAGTTGGTTAGTTGAAGTTATGTCATTGGATCTAAGGTTGTTCATGGATGCATGCTTACCTACTAATCTGTCGACTTAAACTGAATCAACGCATAAATTATTTCAACTCGTTCATTTGTGGGTTACTCAATCCAACCCGCAACAATCCGTATAATTTTGGATCGGTATCAGGTTTGAATTTTTCAACTTGTGAACCCGTTGATATGACACTTGTGATTTCTTTTTTATTATTGTTTAAAATAAAAATATAAGATTAATATATCACTGCAAACGACAATTTTGCGTTATTTTTTATTCACAGCCAATAATACTAGTAGACCAATGATTTTCCGTAATTGTAAGATTAAGTGTTATTTCTTATTTTCTTTTGTATCATTTATAATTTTACGTATTTTATGAAAATGATGTATTTTGTAAAATGTTCTACTATTATTAAGTGTTATAGCATATAGATTAGTTTTATTAAACATTATAGGATGTGTTTCATCCAATTTTAGTGTTATAAATGTGCATGTTGTATTGAATTATGCTACATTTCTATATAATTGAAAAAATATCAACAAAAAAAAATTGAAACACAACTCGTGAACTCAACCAAATTAATTCATAGATGATCGAATCAATTTGGTTCGATTTTGAAAGTGAAATTGTTGGTATGACAATGAAACAAATTCGTTGAAGTTTGAACGAGTTGGATAACAAATTAAGTCAAACTCAATCAAACTCAACCCGTGTAATCCCCTAGTTGGATCAATATTGTTGTTTTTTTACTATATTTTTTATCACAATTATGTCAATATTTCGCTTACATTTACAATAAACAACAATACTTATTAATAAAAATATCTATCATTTGAATTAGTAACATATATTCCACTTTTAAGTAATTAACTCGAAAAGAACAATCTTTTAACTAATTAGTGAAAATATTTGGGTGTGAGGATATTTCTCTCACCTAGCTCATATTTGATTTAGTACTAAATTAAGATCAGCGTGATGTGAGGTTGTGAATTATTTTTTACTAATGACATCTATGCATCTCTTTTAATTTTGATATTAGTTGGAGGATTATTGTATTGTTAGAATATTTATCTTAAAATGAGTTTGAAATCCATATCTTTTAAATTATTTATTCGAATAAGAATAAATAGGTTGAATCTCGGGCATGGTATAGGTGTTATACCGTGTTTAAGTTTTTGAAATGTGACTTTAAAATCAAATGTTAAAATCAATGATCGTTTTTTATAAGAGTATTCTTTGTTGTAAATTGTACGATGAAGAAGTACAATAACTTTTAATTTTTTAAATAAAAATTATATTAAAAATATATATCAGTAAAACAATTCAGTTAAGATCAAAATTGAAAGAAGCTGTGCCCTTTTGTCACATGGTGGTCGATAACATCGATAACGACTATAAAGGCTAGTTTTCCGCCACCGTCTCTGTGATAGCTCCTCCCTCCTCCTCCCCCTTCCTTCTTCTATGGACTGCTCTTTTCTCTTCCCTGAAACCTCCACAACTTCTTCCCCTAACATCTCCAATGTCAAATCGCCTCCTTCAGCTCCAACTACAAAATCTTTCGCGGCGGCGGTATCAAGCAGTGTCTGTGACATTCCAGCCAGCCAGCTCCCTGTTCCTTGTCTCAAAGGGGATAGGATGGCCATCACCATCCCCAAAGATGAATACAAACTTGGGGTTGATGCCTGCAAACATCACCTCCATGGCAGAGTTGTTTGGGCTAAAGGCTCCACACCATTAACGGTTTCAAAACTCAAAGAAAAGTTAATGCAAATTTGGCCCTCGATTGGAAAATGGGAGTTACTTCTCTGGGAAAAGGCTTAATTGAATTTGCTTTTTCCTCTCTTGAGGATGTGCAAAGGGTTCGTTCTATGAATGCATGGTCAATTCCATAAGGAGTGCTTAAATTATTTCCTTGGACAAAGGACTTTGTTCCATCTACTCTCAAGCAAACTTTAGCCCAAGTTTGGATTAGGATTCATGGTCTCTCCCAAGAGTATTGGAGACCTAGAATTCTATTTGTCATTGCAAGTAGTGTGGGAACTCTGATATGCATTGATTGAGCTTCTAGTACGTCAGCCTTCGATAGACCCTTAGGACACTTTGTTAGGGTTTTGGTAGATTTGGATTTAACCAAAGAGCTTAGCTTCAAAATTTTAGTGGAACGAGTGGGATTTGCCTTCTTTGTTAACATAGAATATGAAAAAATACCAGAATTTTGCTCCTTTTGCTCGTGTATTGGTCATAATATAGTTAGCTGCAAGAGGAAGGGAGTGATAAATGGAAAGGGTAAAGAAAGCACCTTAAAAATGGATAAGGCTATGAACAACAACAATGGGAAGAAAGCTTCTGAGCCAGTTGTTCAAGCCAGCCCTAAGGATGAGTTGGGGGATGGTGGAGTCAAAGTGGATAATGTGATTGTTTTAAAAACACAAACACAGCAGCATCTCCCCAGAATGTTATTGACGATAATGTTGCTGATAATGCTATTGTGGCTAACAAAATTGTTGTCAACTCTCAATCTTCAGAAGGGAGTGAAACGCAAGAATTTGTAGATGCCACCCAGGTGGTGGATTTAGTCCCTGAAACTCAAGAAGACCAGATTAGGAGTGAGACAGTCAGGAAATTTCTGGATGAGTCTTGGGATAATATGAATGGAGCTGCTAGTGAGGAAGATCAGAGCTCAGATTTCTTACCTGAAAAAGACTTTCAGGTGGCTGCTAAGAAAAGGAAAAATAAGAAAAGCAAAGTTGTCCATAAAACTAGACAGAGGTCTAGTAGAAAAAATCTAACATTATGAAGACCCTTTTTTGGAACATCAGAGGGGTGGCAAATAAAGCTTCGAGGCTTGCCCTCAGAAGACTGATTCAAAAGCATTTTCCTGACTTTGTGTTTATTGCTGATCCATGGATGAACTTTGAGAATTTCCCTCAAAGATGGCTCCAAAGGTTTGATTTAAAATATTTTGATTCTAGTTATAGAATTGATCTTTTACCCAATGTTTGGTGTTTTTGTAAAAGCTCCCTTAATCCTTTAACTGTTTTCAAAGATGACCAACATATCTCTTTTACTATCAATGTTTCTAACATTAACCTTGGCTTCTCTGTAATCTATGCCTCCACAATCCACATTCAGAGAAGACAATTGTGGAACAAACTTAGTGTTGCTTCACCTGGAACACCTTGGTGCTTCATAGGGTATTTCAATGCCATTATTAGCAATGAGGAATATAAAGGCAAATGTATCCCTGCTAAAATTCATATGTTTGATATCTTTAATTGGTCTGACTCTAACCAATTCATTCATTTACCAACTGTTGGAAATCAATTCACGTGGAGCAATGGTAGGAAAGGCACTCACTTAACTGAAAAAATACTTGATAGAGCAGTGTGCACTTTAGATTTTCTGGATGTTTGTAGCTCAGTAGTGTGTAATACTCTCATTAAGCTGAGATCTAACCGTTATCCTATTTTACTGACCTGTGATTTTGAAAAAATTGGTTATGTTTCTCAATTCAAGTTCATGAAGACGTGGACTCTTGATGATGATTGCCTTAGGCTCATTAAAGAAACTTGGAACACTAACATTGTTGGCGGCCCTTTATATATTCTTGACAGGAAACTTAGAATCCTCAAGGCCAATCTTAAGGATTGGAATAAGCTCAACTTTGGAGATGTGAAGGCTAGAGTTTTAGAGGCTGAAGGAAAACTTAAATTGCTGCAAGAGGAAATATCTAAGGCTGGCTACTCTGACACTCTTCAGTCTCAGGAAGCTCTTGCTCAAAATAACTTGGACATGGCCTTAAACTTAGAAGAAGAATTTTGGAAAGAAAAGGCCAGGATTCAATGGAATTCTGAAGGGGATTGAAACACTAAAATTTTCCACACTTATGCAAAAATTAGAAGGAAAACTAAAAAAATATCATCCCTAATTATCAATGATTCTATTGTTACTGACAGAAGTATTATGGAGAATCACATTGTAAATCACTTTCAAAATCTGTTTAATAATAGGCTAAATTACCTCCTGGATCCTTTAAGTTATTTAATGGTAACAAGTTAGTCCTTTATGTTTTAATTGTAACAAGTTAGTCCTTTTTCGCTACAGGTTGGTCCTTTATGTTAACTAACGCCTGCGCCATTAACCTTTTTCTCAAAATCCTTTCCAAAAAACTGAAGTAACATTAATGGTACTGATATGTCACGTAACATAGGTCAAAGAACATCATTGGATCATATAATAAAATTTTCAGAATTTTTTGGTGCATAAAAGTATTTTTAAACTAATTAAAATGTACGAAAAAGAAAAAATTAAATAAAAATAGTAAAACAGAAAATAAAATTCTCATAAAATTACACGAAGTGTAAAATGGGAAGAAATATTTTTAGGAATTTTTTCATAATTTTTGGACCAACAACGGATTAAATATGAATTTTAGAAGTTAAAATAAAATTAATAGAACAAAATAAAGTAGAAATAGGTCAACGGTGCATGCGTTAATTAACATAAAGGACCCAGATGAAACGAAAAATACATAAAGGACTAGTTGTTACAATTAAATAACTTAAAAGACCTTGGAGATAATTTAGCCTTAATAATAATGTTGATGTGCAGGATATTGATATGATCCAAGAGGTCATTCCCAAGCTTGTTACAGATCAGGCCAATGCTATTCTTACCATGGTTCCAAATGCAGAAGAGATAAAGAATGTTGTGTTTAGCCTTAAGGCTGACTCAGCCCCAGGGCTTGATGGCTTTGGTGGTATATTCTTTCATTATTACTGGGAAATCATAAAAACTGATGTGATTAATGTTGTGATTCAATTCTTTCTGCAGGGATGGATTCCTAACAACTATAATGCCAACACCACTGTCCTGATTCCTAAAATCAATGAGACTGCATCAATATCAGATTACAAACCAATTGCCTTGGCCAATTACAAATTCAAGATCATATCTAAAATTCTTGCTGACAGACTTGCTTCCCTTCTTCCCACTTTAATTTCTAAACAACAAAATGGCTTCATTTCTGGTAGGAATATAAGGAATAATATCTGCCTCACATCTGAGGTTATTAATCTCTTAAACAATAAGAGTTTTAGTGGGAATGTAGCTTTGAAAATGGACATATCAAAGGCCTTTGACACCATTAGCTGGCCTTTCATCCTAAAAACTCTTAGTTGCTTTGGTTGTAATAATACCTTTTGTAAATGGATTTCTGTCATATTACACTCTGCTACCTTGTCCATTGGCATAAATGGAAAGCAAGCTGGTTACTTTAGGTGCTCCAATGGGGTTAGACAAGGTGGTTCATTGTCTCCCTTGCTTTTTTGTCTTGTAGAGGAAGTTCTTAGCAAAGGTTTACTAGTCTTGTTCAAAATGATAAAATTAATCTTGTGAAAGCTTTCAGGACTTGTTTCATTGAGTCTCATACCATGTTTGCTGATGATGTGTTGATTTTCTGTAGAGGTGATCATAAGTCTTTAAATGCCATATCTACTTTTCTTGATGCTTATGCCTCTTGCTCTGTACAGTTTTGTTACAAATCTAAGTCTTTCATTTATGCTGGAGGGATGTCTAATACTAGGCATAAAAGTCCTGCTGATATTGTTGGATTCAAAATGGCCATCCCTCCCTTTCTTTATCTTGGGGTTCCAATATTTATAGGCAAACCTAAGGCTATCCATTTTCAAATTTTTGTAGATAGATTTAGATTAAAGTTGGCTGCTTGGAAAGCTCATCTCCTCACCATGGCTGGAAGAGCTCAACTGGTTAAAGTTATTATTCTTAGCATGTTGGTGCATTGCATTTCCATCTACTGCTGGCTAATTAGCATTATCAAGTAAATGGAAAGGTGGATGAGAATTTTTTTTGGAGTGGGGACATAGACAAAAGAAAGTTGGTGACTGTGAAATGGAAAACCTGTTGCAAGAGCATTAAAGAAGGAGGTCTTGGTATCAAGTCTTTAAGAGTGTTTAATGAAGCAACTAATTTGCATCTGTGTTGGAGCTTTATGGGTGAGGCTTGCCATTGGGCACATGTTATGGCTACTAGAGTTAAAAGGAATAGAGGCATCATCACATACTCAATTAAATCTTCTCTTTGGAGAAGTTTTAAGGCCATGTACACAACTGTCAAAGAAAACTGTCAATGAATTATAGGAAAAGGCACTAAAGTTAATTTTTGGTTGGACAATTGGCTGGGAGAACCTCTGGTCCAGAAATACAACATTCCTCAAATCTATCATGGTCACCTTTCCACCAAAGTTTGTGACTGGTTAATTGATGGAGCCTAGCAAATCCCTGCTAACATTCTTGTTGCCTTCTTTAGCCTGATGCCACTTATAAGCAAGGTTTTTCCTATGTTGGTTGATAATGTTGACTCCTTTGTTTGGACCAAAGCTGTTGATGGCATGTTATCAATCAAAGTAGCTTATGACTTTATTCTTAAGCCTTTGGTGCCTGCTAATTTGTCCTCCTTTCCTTGGGACAGTAGCATTCCTCCCTCTCATTCTTTACTAGTTTGGAGATATATTCATAACAAACTCCCCTCTGATGATAACCTGAAATCTCGTGGATGCTCCCTTCCTTCTATGTGCTCCTTGTGTAGGAAAGATTCTGAAAATGCTCAGCATGTATTCTTCGAGTGCACTTTTTCCAATCAGCTTTGGAATTGGTTGTCAAATAAGATAAACTGCCATCATTTGTATTCAATTGATGACTGTATGGAAATTATGACTGATAATTGGTCTCCTTAAGCCAAGCTTACTATTTCATCTTGCTTCACTTCCTTGTTCCATCATATTTGGAAGTCTAGGAATTTGGCTAGATTTGAGGATAAGTCTATAATGTGGGAAGGTCTAAAGGCTGCTTTTATGTCCCATGTTAAGCTTGCAGGCAGTTCAAAAACCAAGAATTCCAATTCTGATATGAAGAGCTTTCTTGTCCTCAAAGCATTTGACATAACTGTGAATTCTAGGCCACCTAAGCGGTGTTTGGAAGTGATTTGGTCTCCTCCACCTGTGGGATGGATTAAATGTAACGTTGACGGCCTTGCAAAGGGTTCCCCTATGACAAGTTCTTATGGTGTCATTTTTAGAGATGACAAAGTCGGTCATTTGGGAAGCTTTTGTGCTTGTCTTCATGAAGGAAATTCTATTGCTGCTGAGCTTCTCACGGACATCATGGCTATATAATTGGCAACGGAAAGAGGTTGGACCAAACTTTGGATCGAAACTAACTGCATTTTGGTGGTTAAGGTGTTTTCCAATACGAATATCGTCCCTTGGTACATCAAGTCTCGTTGGCGCTGTTGTTGTGCTTTTACTCTTCAAATCGATTTCTTAATTTCGCACACTTTTCGTGAGGCCAATTTTTGTGTTGACTTATTGGCTAACATAGGGTTCAAAACCAAGACTTTCACTTGGTTTGATAGTATACATCATGATCTATCCAAGGAGTTTTTGCTTGACAAACAAGGCATTCTTAGATTTAGGCTTTGTAATTAATGAGCCTTGTTGTTGATTGTTGTCCTTGTTTCCTTTTGTAATTTCTTCCTTTTATTAATGAAGTCTCTTTTTGTTTAAAAAAAGAAAGATCAAAATTGCAATTAAAATACTCAGATAAAAAGACTCAAATTGGTCAAAATGCGAATGCGCGCTGATGTGAAAAAATAAAATGAGCATACCAAAATGACCTACGTGCACTGCAGTTTCGTAAAACAGACAGTTGTAGGCTTACACTTGAAAAATTTGTTCATAGATTTTACACAAGATCGAAAAATAATTCAACTGGTCTATCTATAAAACTTAAATCTTATTTAAAGCGCAACATAATTAGTTGCCTGAAATTTTGAAAATGTCAAGACAAAGTTGGGGTATGACAACTGCCCTTATTTAATTACATTTAACTCGGGAGTATGAACAATGACAGTCTTCATACAATCGTTGTGAAAGATAATTAAATGAAATAGAATGCAATGAGTCTATATGAATTTACGGGGAATTTCTCTTGTTGGGGATATAATATGAGAATCACACTTTGTGGATTATGTGAGATGATTGGTAAAGGAGGTCCACTGGGGATTATATGAGGTAAGGTGAAAAGACTTAATGGAGAAAAACAAGGTATGTTATGGAAATCCATTAGAAAGAAAAGAAAACATTCGAAAATGAAAGAAATAGAGACAACCTTGGGATTACATCAGAACAAAAAGACAAATTAAAAAATACATCAGATGAAAAGGGGGAAAATTCGGGCAATACATTAGAGCAAAAAAGCATACCCAAAAATATACCAAATGAAAAGGAGTTAAATTCTAGCAATACATTAGAACAACAGACACATCCAAAAATACATCGGATAAAAGGTGATAATTCTATCATACATCTGAATAATAGACACACCCAAAAATAAATCAGAGAAAAGGAGAATTTTTTTTGCATTACTTCATAATAACATACACATCCAAAAATACATCAAACAAAAGGAGATTTATTTTTGGAAATCTATCAGAATTAATATACACATTCAAATATACATCGAATAACCAGCCTCTTATGCTGATTGGTTGATTGACAATGGTCTTAAATAAACAACCTCAACCAAAGGGTTGACGAAAGATGACAAGCAAGCTAATGATCATCCTCAACGAATTGGTTGATTCAGGTTCGACTAATGGGTTGGCAAAAATCAACAAGAAAAGGTAAACTTTAACTAATGAGTTGAAGAATCATGAAATAATCAACTTAAACCAATAGGTTTATGAAGATCGACAAGTATGAATGATCGTCCTCAACCAATGGATTTATTCAAATCGACAGATAACGACCAACTTCAACCAAAGGGTTAACGCAGGTTGACAGAAAAGTAGACGATCATTCTCAACCAAAAGGCAGACTTAGGTCGACAAGATGATAAATTTTTGTTTGACTTTGAGACATGCTCATAAAATTTCCCTTTCATCTAAATACTATAATTCCAACATATACAGTAAGTAGGATTGGACAAGAACCCGCAGTCCGGTCCAAACTGCAAAAAATCAAAGAAAAAAGAAGAATCGGGTGAGTTCAAACAATCCAACGAGTCTAGCGAGTAACATATGCAGGTTCAATTGAATTAAAATGATTGGAATCAGGTAGCAAAGACTAGAACGCGGAGACCCTAACTGATGTAGAAGGATTGTGCATATCAAAGAAGAAACCGCACGTCAGAAAGCATTTTAATATTTAAGCAATTTTAATTTTAATATTTAAGCAATTTCTGTTTTATTTGTTTTATTTAATTTTGTTTTGGATTAAAGGCCCATAAGGCCCAATAGGGTTTATTTGTTTTCTGTATTTAAAGACCTTTGGCATGGCCATAAGGATTATCTCTTTTATTATAATAGAATCCAAAGTTTTCTTTATTCCTGGTGGACTCCAGAGATTATCTATAGGGTTTGTGCTTGCAACCCTGTTTTCATTCAAGGTTTAGCGCTTGCTATTCCTTTGGACGGCTTTCGACTGCGTCAGTTGGCATCAGAGCAGGTTTTCTCATGTTCTTTTAGTAGCTTGACAACTATGGTGGATCAACTGGTGACCAAAGCAGATCTTGAGGGAATTACCACGGCTTTTACCGCGACTCTAACTGCTTTGATTGAATAGATGGCGAATTTAGAAAATCAGGCGAACAACGCCAACAACAATGGGAATCGGCGAAGAGAAAGGAAAGAGGAACCAATTAGGGTTCTAAGGGGTGGAAACTGTGTCGAAGATTCGAGTTCTGATGAATAAGAAACTTACGATGAAGAGGTTAATCGTGGGAATCTACACAACAACCATGACTATCAAGTGAAGACTGATATTCCATTGTTCTACGGAACAATGGGTGTGGAGGAGTTTCTTGATTGGCAGATCGATGTCGACGGGTTCTTCGACGTTATGGGTGTCCTTGAGAACAAGCAAGTCAAGATGGTTGTGATCAGACTTAAAAGTATTGCAGTTGTCTGGTGGGATAAACTTGTTGTTCAAAGGCAGAGACAAAGGAAGGGGTCAGTCGGAACTTGGAGAAGAATGAAACAATTGATGCTGGAGAGGTTTTTACCGGAGGATTATGAGTAAATTCTTTATAAGATGTACATTGAGTGTATTTAGGGCAAGAGAACCGTGACTGAATACATAGCTGAGTTCCTGCGATTTTCTGAGCACAATGAATTGGGAGAATCAGAAAGCCAGAAAGTGGCTCGATACATCAGTGGCCTAATGGGATCCTTGCAGGGGAAGATGGGTTTACAAACTGTATGGACCGTAGCTGAAGCATCCAGTTTGCCTTTGAAGGCAGAATTGATGGAGAAATCCCCTCGAAATTTCTCGTCTATTGAAAGGTACTCACCCCAAAGTAACTGTGAATCAACAGGTGACAAGGAAAAGAATCCAACACCCCAGGATTCCAACCTTGGGAATAAGGGGATAGCAGCTCTAGCAGTGTGCAACAGGGTAAAGCACCAATTCAGAGGCCGAACAATCCATATGTTAGACCCGTTATAGACACATGTTATCGTTGTAACGAAAGAGGCCACAAATCGAATGTTTGTCCAACAAGGAGAGTCGCTGCTGTTGTGGAAGAAAGGGAGGAAGATGAGGAAAGAGAAGATTCTACAGTTAAGAACGATGAGTATACCGATGTTGAGTTTGTGGTGGAAGAATCTGATGAAAGGGTAAATTTTATGTTGCAGCGAATGTTACTAGCATCCAAAGACGAAGGGCAGCGCAAGAATTTGTTCAAGACACATTGTTCTATCAAGAACAAAATGTGTAATCTAATTGTGGATAGTGGCATCATGGAGAATCTGGTGTCAAAAAAAATTGGTAGATTATTTGAAGTTGTCCACAAAACCACATGAGAAGCCGTACAACCTCGGTTGGGTAAGTAAGGGCTCCCAAGTTCGAGTAACACTAACCTGTAGAGTTCATATCTCCATCGGAAAACATTATAGAGAACATGTACTTTGTGATGTTCTTGATATGGATATTTGTCATATTTTACTTGGTAGGCCTTGGCAGTTTGATAATGATATCACTTATCAAGGACGGGATAACGTGATGATGTTTACATGGGGCACACATAAAATTGCTATGGCTTCTGTTTTGCACTTTGATAAGAATCCAGGAGGAAAGAATTCTAGATTCTTGATGATGACGCAGAGGGAAAAGGAGCTTGATAAGGTTGTAAAAGAAACTGAATGTTTCTGTCCAATGGTGATCAAAGGGTTGATGAATGTTGTAAAGGAGGAAACAACAATTCCAGAAGAACTGCTAGGGATCCTAAAGGGTTTCAAGGAGTTAACCGCAGATGAGCTGGCAAACGACTTGCCTCCTATGCGAGATAAACACATGGAAGTTAAAGTTTTCAATTGTGGGAGAAAATGTGATGGCATTTTGGCGTAAGGAGAGGTTTTCAGTGGGTACTTACAATTATAGCAAGCTGCCAGATGAAGTTCTTTATCAAGAAGATAACTCGGGGTCGAGTTCTTCAGAAGTGAAAGAGACCGATGTAGGAGGATTGTGTATATCAAAGAAGAAACCGCACGTCGAAAAGCATTTTAATATTTAAGCAATTTTAATTTTAATTTTAATATTTAAGCAATTTATGTTTTATTTGTTTTATTTAATTTTGTTTTGGATTAAAGGCCCATAAGGCCCAATATGGTTTATTTGTTTTCTTTATTTAAAGACCTTTGGCATGGCCATAAGGATTATCTCTTTTATTATAATAGAATCCAAAGTTTTCTTTATTCCTGGTGGACTCCAGAACTTATCTATAGGGTTTGCGCTTGCAACCTTATTTTCATTCAAGGTTTAGCGCTTGCTATTCCTTTGGGCGGATTCCGACTGCGTCACTAACCCACCCGAGTAACATATCCAAAACACTATGTTTTTATATAATACATGCTTTGTTGATGTAGTGTACTAGTTTAAGCTTTGTTGGTGTAATTATATTTATATAATTACATGTTTTGTTAGTGCAGTGTTCTACTTTGCATGCTTTGAGTTTTATTAGTTCTCAATTATAATGGCATTACTTTTTATTTCTAGTTTCTTCTGTATATTATTGTATACGATCTGGGATGGAGGACTCTTGCTCGTACACTATTTAAGTAACCACAAGAAAAATTAAAAATTTGTTTATCTCAATTCCTACATTCTCTTAAATTTTCAAATTCAATAAAAAATAAAATAATGATAGTATGATAATTGTTGTTATTGTTTACGATATGTTTTTGGAATTGTAGATTCATGAACTTTTTAATTTGGCATAATATATACTCTCTCCGTCCCAAATTATAAAAGGAAATCACTTTTTAGATTCATTGAATAATTAATGTATCTGGTTTATATATAGACCAGATACATTAATTATTCAATGAATCTAAAAAGTAATTTTCTCTTATAATTTGGGACAGAGGAAGTATACTACATTACTACTCCCTTTGATTTCATTTATAAAAAAAGAAATTCACTTTTTAAATACTAATGTATATGTGAGCTTGCTTATTAAATTTCTAGTATATGCAAAATGTGAGAAATATTAAATATGCAAATATCACTGGTAATCAACCTTCACCGTAAGGTTTTTTGGTTACACATATATAAAATTTAGGGTTAAACCTTATTTTGCCCCCTGCCATATGGGATGAATCTCAAAAACACCCATGTAAAAAAAAAACACAATTTCATCCATGTAATTTCAAGATTCCTTCATTTTGACCCTTAGTGGATAAAGTCAACAAAAAAGATGACATGATGTGTTGGTTTTTCTTTTTTTATTTTATTTTATTATTATATAGAAATGCTATGTGGACTTTTTTTTTTCTTCTGTTGAACCCATGACCAATTAGTTGAAAGTAGAACCCCTTACCAGTTACCACCAAGCTATTTGATTTTCTTGTTTAACATCTTGCATCCAAGTCTATATATTACACAACTGTATTAATAACTGAATGTTTAATATTTGTTTATGTTTAATATTTGTTTAATAAAATCTGAATGTTTAATATTTGTTTATGTTAAGAACGTTAAATAATATATTTGTATTTAATAAAAGTTAAATAAAACTAAAATAATATAAATTGAAATTAATATAAATTTTAAACTAATGTTTAATTTAGTTTAAACACTTTTAAAGTTTAATTTTTATTACTGAGTTTAATTTAGTATATATACTAACGTTAATTTTAAGGCTAAATTACATTTTTGGTTCCCCTATTTTGCCCAACTCACGATAACAGGCCCCATATTTTTTTTTAAACAGTTTTAGTCCTCCATACCCATTTGTCAGCAAAAAAAGCGCTGAGGTGTTACTTTCATTAATTACGTGGCATTGTTTATGTAGGTAATTTATTTATTGTAAAAAGAAAAAAGAAAAAAGAAAAAAATATAAAACGTGGCATTAATATTGTAATAGTTTTTTAAAAGCCAAAATAGTCATTTTCTAGAAAAAGATTCTGCGAGAACACGAATAGGAAAAAGTTGCAGCGAAGAACAACGAAGAACACGAATACTGGAGAAGACGATCGGGAGAAGACGATATGCAGCAAAGGTATTACATTTATCCCGTAATAGCTGCAAGATATATATTTCTTCTATCTGAAACTGAAACCCTAACTCTTCCCTATCCTCATTTTTTTTGAATCTGTAACAGTTGCGAATGTCTTCCACTTATGGCCAACCATCCTCCGTTACTAAGGAAAACCCTAAATTTGTTGCAAGGTATGTTGATTACTGCATTTACTGTTAACCTAAATTTGTTGCGATGAAGACCCTAAATTTTGTACTATTATTTTTATTCTAGGCCATCTCAGACTAATTCAGTAAGGTTGAAAATTAATCACGGGGGATATTGATACAATGTCATATATGGAAATTAAAGAAGTTATCAAGAGTTTGGGTTATGTAAGATTCAAATGTCTTTGGTATCATGAACCCAAATTTTCATTTGAGCGCGGTCTTAAACCTCTAAATAATGACAAAGATGTTTTGAAATTTGGGGAAGTTATGTCTGCTTATGAAAGTGCTAATATATATGTTGAGCATGTAGTAGATGAACCAAAGGTTATAACCGAAGATGAATTAAGGGCTTATAAATATATGTTTTTAATTTGTTTTTAATTTGCTTTTAATTTGTTTTTAATTTGTTTAAAGTTATCAATATATTGCAAGTTATTTAAAAATGACATGGCAACCAAAAACAATGCCACGTAATTAATGAAAGTAACACCTCAACGCTTTTTTGCTGACAAATGGGTATGGAGGACTAAAATTGTTTTAAAAAAATAGGGGGCCTGTTATCGTGAGTTGGGCAAAATAGGGGGACAAAAAGTGTAATTTAACCTAATTTTAACATAAATTAATATATTAAACTGAAATTACATATAAACTACATTAAAATAAATTGAAATTAATATAAACTAAATATATTAAACTGAAATTAATATAAACTAAAATGTTTTAAACTGAAGTTAAATATATTAAATTAAAACTAAATATATTAAACTGAATTAATTAAATTAAATATATTAAACTGAAACTAATTAAATTAATTTAATTTAGTTTTTTAATTTTTTTATTTAATTAGTTTATTTTATTAATATATTTTAGTTTTTTAAATTTAGTTTAGTTTTTTAACGTTAAAAAAATAAAATATAACAATATTAATTTAATTTATTTAATTTTGTTTAGTTTTTTAACGTTAAAATGTGTTAATTAAGTTAGTTTTATAAATATAACATTAAAATGTGTTTTTTAACTTAATTTAATCAAGTTAGTTTTATTTAGTTTAGTTTAAATTTATAAATTAATTCAGTTTATTATTAATGATTTTTTTAGAAATATAATTTTAGAAATATATTCAGTTTATTATTATTCTAAATTTTATTTATATTTTCATTTTATTATTATTTTATTATTTTCAGTTTTTAAATAATAAATATTAAAATAATGTTTATTTAATAATTATTTAATTTTTTATTTCAATTTAATTATAATATACTACGTAAATAACATTTTAATTTTTGGAATTAAACAGATTAACCTTTTAATTGTTTCTCAAAATAACGTTTATTATCTCTTAAAGTTTTAATTGTTAACTATGTGGTATATATTGTTGAGTAGAAGACTAAACATAGAAAACAAATGGCAAAATACCCTTTTTCGTCCCTTAACTTTATCTCGGGGTCCATTTTGGTCCCACAATTTTTAAAAAGTTCACATAGATCCCTTATCTTTTAAAAAGGTGTCACGTTTATCCTTCCGTTTGCTTCCGTTAGCAATGTTCTGTTTTTCTTATCCACGTGGCTGATATGAAGGATGATGTGGCATAGGCTCATCATCAAGTTCAGAAAAATTCAAAAAATTGCTTTCACCAAGGTTTGAACCTTGGTCACAAGGGTTGCAAACATATTACCTTACCACTTGTCCACTTCGTTTTTTCTGATAAAATTTACACATTAAATATAATTATTGTAATCTTAATTTAACATAACCAATAACAAACCCAGAAATCCAAAAGCCCAGAAACGCTTAAATGTTCATCATCTTCCCATAAACCCTAAAGGTTTGACGCCGGCAAAGTCAGAATTCGCGGTGGACCCTGAAGGTTGGACCCTGAAACACATCACAGATTCATCACTCAAAATCAAACTTCTCACAAATTACACAATACTCATACCTCACCCTCTCAGAATCAATACTCGGCAACCCATCCACAAAAACAACATCCAACTAACAGTAACAACACAAACAATTCATTACGTACCAGAAGAGGAAGGTAAAAGGAAAATTTGAATGAAAACCATAAAGCAACATACCTTTTTTCGTGCGCATCTCTTTTAACTTCTGAAACTTGTAACATTCAAACCATTGTGAATAAGGGTCGATTTTGATTTAATTTGGGGGTTAAGGGCTTGATGCATAAATTTCTTGATTCGTATGTTTCTTGTGTGAACTGTGTTTGTTTTGTTCATGATTGAATGAGAGAAACGCATAGAGGTGCGAGAACGAAAGAGAGAAGCGAGGTACCGAGACGAATCGAGGCGGAAACGAATCGATGATAGCGAGAGCGAGAACATGAGAGAAGAGATGAAAGGAAAGCCATGAGAGCACACGTTATTGTTGTTGTTCATCCATGGAGATTCTGAGAAACCAAGCAAATATATGGAATTCCTTTTTGTTTTTGTTTTTATGCGCTGAAGAACAGAAAAAAAGAGCCATAGATGGAATTCCTTTTTGTTACTGTTTGGATTGATTTAGGTCATGGAACATATTAGTTTAGTGATGCATGTGGGTTTCTGGAAAATGAAAACGATGAAGATGAAAATGGAGGTTGTCTGTCTCCTTCAAAAGAACCATAAAATTCATGTTAAAATAAAAATTAGTAATTATTAATCAACAAAAGTCATATGGCTCAGTGGTAGACATATTAGTTTAGTGATGCATGTGGCATTGGTTCGAACCATGGCTAAAGGTGCAATTTTAAAAATTTTTATGGATTTTTGATAACCTTTATGACAAACAAATGCCACCTCAGATGCCACGCGTATTAAAATAAGCCATGTCAGATGCCACACATGCAAAAATAAACGCCGTTTGTGAGAATTGGATGGAAAGGACTTAAGTGACGCTGTTTTAAGACATAAAGGACGACATTGGTCTTTTTAAAAATTGTGGGACCAAAATGGACCCCGAGATAAAGTTAAGGGACGAAAAGGGGTATTTTGCCAAAACAAATTAGCTCAGTGGTAAGCTCCCCCTTATTCATGTTCAAGGTCTTCAGTCCAATACCCCATGGCTTCAAAATGGGCTGTAGACTGTAGTACACATAAATGAAAAAGAAAAGGTCCACATGGCATTTCTACTTAATAATAAAATAAATAAAAAATAAATAAAAAGCCAAATCTTAAAATTAAAGGGATGAAATTGTTGACTTTATCCATTGAGGGGCCAAAAAGAATGAATCTTGAAATTACAAAGATATGACAGGGGTCATAACTAACCCACAAACCGGATTAACCTAACCCGTTAAAACTATTTTAAAATATGAGGGTAAAAATGAGCCTTAATCTTTCAACTACAATTTAGGCCAGTGTAGCTTTTGGGTCCGAACTCGTCCAACTGACCTATTGTCCACTTTTAACCCTTAGTATGTTGAAATTTACCATTATTAAAATTCATTTCATTGAGCTCTACAAAATTTTAATATTTTATGTTTTATCATTTAATGTTTTTTCTTCCATTTAATTTCACAGTTCTATTTTATTCTATTTCATTTATTTTAGCTTCAGAATTATAGATGTAGTATATTTCACTTATTTATTGACTTAATATAAAAAATAATTAACTTACATTTTAAACTAAAAACACAGCTACTATAAAAAAAATCATATATTTAAATTAATTTCTTTAAACAATAATAATTAATAATAAATAATTTGATAGAAAATATCTGTGCATAGCACTAGTGAACATTAGTTTTGGATTCCAGGTGTTGCAAAAACGTCTATGTTATTAACGGCGCTGACGTGACAATCACTTTATTTTGTTCTTCATTTTTTTATTTACAGAAATTCCACGTAAGCAATTTTTTAACAAAGTTTGAATCCATGTCCATTACCCTCACATATTAGATATTACTCTCCATCCACTGTGCTATGCTTTCTTTCCTGTCGTTACAATGCAACATCATATATATTAAGATAAATACTTTAATATTTAATACAGTATTTAATAAATAGTTGAAATATTTGAAAGATTAATGCTTCAATATTTAATAAATAATTAAAATATTTGAAAGATTAATAATTAAAACATTATTATATAATATACTTAATTATGTCTAAAAGATTGAAATATCATTATATAGTCTGCAATATTACATTAGTAACAAATTGTCTTTTATATAGTAATACATTTGATATTAACTTGTTTTGTTCTAAATAAATAATAATATTCAGTAATTTATATATTAAATAGTTTGAAATATTTTAATTATCATTTAACTATATTATTTTATAATTATAAATTAAAATATTTAATATTTATATACTCATTTAATAGTTAAAATATTATGAAATAATTATTTAATATATAATTATTGAAATATTTAATAGTTAAGATATTAAATAGTTAAAATATTTAATAAATAGTAGAAATAATTATTAACCTATTTAATAAATATTCAAAATATTTAATAAATAAATTATTTAGCGTTAATATTTATCAACTATTAAAATATTATTATGTATATACTAAATTATGTCAAAAATATTAAAATTTTGAATTATTTATTTTAATTTATTAAATATTTTATTTATTAATTTTTAAATTGAAGACTAATAAATACTAAATATTTAAAACATTTCATAGTGGAAATAATATGAAATATTAAGTAAAATATTTGCAATTATTTATTATGTAAATTATTATTTAGAGGAGTGCTAGCAACACTCACTTTTCAACACTCTCTCTAACACTCACTTTTTCATTGGTTAGAATATGTGTGGATCCCTCACTTTGGAAATGGATCCCACATAAAGTGGTAGAACTAGGGGTGGCAAAGCGGGCGGCCTGCCCCGTTTAGGTCCGCCCCATTTAAGCCCGTCCAAAAGCGGGGCGGGGCGGGGCGGGCCTACTTAGGTGTCCGAGCTCAAAAGTCATGCCCGCCCCGTTTACTAACGAGTTGGCGGGTTGGCGGGCCGGCCCGCCAATTTTTATTAATTTTTTATTTTACAGTTTGATTTACCACATAGTTAACAAAAAAAATTAATTATTACCAAAAAGGTCGATAAAATATTTTTTTAACAACGCACAATAGAAATTCAACATGTCTTAAGTTCAAACGGTTCAAAAAATAAGACAAATAAAGATCAATTATAACAAAATAAACTCGACCACAATATAAAAGCGTATCAAAATAAATAAATAAAGAATACATATCACTCTAATTCTATTTAAAAACTAGCTATTAGAAAACCCATTTAAGAACTTACATAAGACAAACAATGATAACAATTACACCGCATAATACATCTCGGTGCATAAAATATCAACACATAACTTTCTCACTAATTACTTCATATAAACTTTTATATTAACCGATTCCTTAATAGTTGAATCCAAAATTTGTCACACTTATAGACTCATCAAATCCCTCATTTACTTAAAATCAACATCTATTTCTAAAGAAAACATGTGAGCTAATGTATTAACAACTTAATAATTATGCATGTTATACAACTGTTCTTTTATTTCAAACTTTTCCAATCTATGAGAAGAGTTTTATTTTTATAATTAAAGTTGTTTTAATTCTAGATAAAAAATATTTATTTTAACAAAAAGCCCGCGGGCAAATCCCGCCCCGCCCCGCCTCGGCCCGTTTTTTTAAGCGGGTTAGGCGGGGCGGGCCAACTTAAGGTACCGAGCCGAAAACCTCAGCCCAGCCCGCCTAAAATGGCGGGTCAAACGAGCCGACCCGGCGGGCCTGACCCGTTTTGCCACCCCTAGGTAGAACCCATATATGTTTGAACCAATAAAAAAATGAGTGTTGGTGAGAGTGTTGAAAAGAGAGTGTTGTTAATATTTCTCTATTATTTATTAAAACAAAACAAAAATTAATACTAAAACTCAAAATAAAATAAAGTCTATTTCAAAAAAATTACTTTGTTATGTAATATATACAAATGCATTACAAATATATTGTCTTTGAAACCCCTTGAAAAAACACAAAAACACTATTTAAGCGTTTTAGATATTATGGACTTTTGATATTATTTAATTTATATTTAAAAAATAAAAATAAATTAAATAACCTAAACTAAATTAACATCAAAAGTTTTTTTGAAAGAATTTTTTTAGTCATATGATATTTTTAGTGAGATCAATTATTAATTAATTAATTAATTAAAATTTATAAAACCAAAGTTTAATATGTACGAGTTTTGGAACACACGGTCTTAGAATTAGGTTGTATGCTTTGTTAGGGTTTGCCGTCATCCATTCTCAGCTGTGCCATCAGCCGCAGCCATGGTGAAGCACTACAGACCCGCCGTGAGTTCTGAACATCTCTTCTTCTCCTCCCTTTCCAATAACTATGGTTTTGAAGATATTTTCTTACTGGTAACATTTTCTTGTGTTGTATTTTTGTATGTCAGGGTAAGAAAAAGGAGGGAAATGCAGCTAAATTTCTCACCAGGACACAGGCACTCAAGCAGCTTCAAATCAGTTTACCCCTTTTCAGGTTTGTATTGTATGCTTACAATCACTTTGAATAGGTTAATTGTGAAAAATTTGATTCTTATCTTGGGTTTTTTAAATTTTAGGAAATTGTGCATTTTGAAAGGTGTAACTCCTAGGGAACCTAAGAAAAAGTTCAAAGGAAATGATAAGACTTACTACCATGTGAAAGATATTAGCTTTCTGCATCACGAGCCGTTGCTGGAAATACATAGAGCAATAAGAGTACATGAAAGGAAAATTAAGAAAGCTGAGGCAAAGAAAAACGTTGAACGTGCGAATCGGCTGCGCGAGAAAACACCCAAACCTAAAATTGATAGGATTATTCGACAGAGGTATCCGAGATTCGTGGATGCCCTTGGAGAATTGGATGACTGCCTTACAATGGTGCATCTTTTCGCAGCATTACCCGCGACCGAGAGCAAAAAAATTGATGTGGAGCGGGTCCACAAATGTCGAAGGTATATAAACATGGAGCTGTAATAGCTTTAGATTAATATGCTGTAATAATATTATCTCATTTATTTATTGTCTGCTCCTGTTATATAGATTGGCACATGAATGGCAAGCATTTGTATCCCGTACTCACAAATTGAGAAAAACATTTGTGTCTGTTAAAGGCATATACTACCAGGTACCAATCATGGCCATTTGTTATGTTAATTGATTGTAATTATATGTTTTATGTACTTATGATGTTGTTTGTGCAGGCGGAAGTTGAGGGCCAGACAATAACATGGTTAACTCCTCATTCACTGCAGCAGGTTGTGTCTAATGATGTTGACATTCCTACTATGCTAAACTTTCTGCAAATATATGAGGTCAGTTTAATTTCATATTTTAAAAAAGTATGTTCATTTTTTGCTTACTCATTGATATACTTTTCATCTGAAGTAATAATGCTATATATCTAATTCATGGAAACACATAATTTTAATAAGTTCACGTGTAAACCAAATTTAGTTATACAATTCCTGTTGACATCCATATATACTAATTGGTATGAACAACTTCTAACTTCTTGAATCTATTAAAAATTTGTGCAGCCTCTTCTTGGTTTTATCAATTTCCACCTCTACCATTCCATTAAATTGAAGTATCCTCCAATACTTGATCCTCGCTTGGAGGCTTTGGCAGCAGGTACTGTTTTCTCTAAATTGCATCAAACTATAGAAACTCGAATTGAACAGTCTTGTAGAGATTTGGTGTATGTGCTAATCTATTTTTCTTTCTTCAAATTTTGAAGATCTATATGCGCTGTCACGATATGCCAATGCCAGCACCAGACCCGCCATACTGAATTCTGAAGCTTCTCAATCAGTTGAATCTGATCAACTGGAGTCCAAGCCAATTGGGGCAGAGACTGATAACGAAAATTCTGAACTAAGACTTGCTCAACTTCAGCATCAACTGCCTTCTAATGAACCTGGTGCACTAATGCACCTTGTTGAGAAAGCTGCAGGTGAAGATGAAGAAGAATATGATGAAGAGACACGACAATGCAAAAATCTCTTTCAAAATGTCAAAATCTTCCTGAGCAGGGAGGTATGACCTTATATAGCATTTGTTGAGTTAGAGTTTGTGTTAATTTTTTTCAATATAAGGTGGTTTACGATATTGTAAAATGAATTCATTCATGATGTATGGGTTAGTGATGTTAAAAACAGGCGTCATCTCTTAAAGGATTATACTTAGAAGTACTAACATTTATAAAAATAACTGCTCGATGAGATAGTTGAGTGAATTACTTATTTACTAGTTATTAATTAATATGTTTGTATTAGAACTTAAGGGCTACCATTTTTTAACTTAAGGACTACCATTTTTTAATTTTTGTGCTATTTGTTAATCGGTAATGAATCTCTTAAAGATGGTAATGAATCACCTAAAGATGCCAATCAAGGTTGGGTCAAACACTTCAACTATTACTGGTACAACAAAATATGGTCCAATACAAGGTCTTGTTTTTCATTTTTTATTTGTGTAGTTTCATTGGGTAAGACTTTGCAGATGCTTATAACAAGCCCCTATATGTAGGTACCATTACCAATGAAGATATATCAAAAAATTGTTGATGTTATGTTGTTTAGACTTGGCCTTAATTGGGAATTATTCAAATGGTTGTGCATATGTTTTGACATTGCTTGTACTGTTGTGGGGTAATTATTCAGGTACCAAGGGAATCATTGCTTTTTATTATTCCTGCTTTTGGTGGTATAGTTTCATGGGAGGGCGAAGGGGCTCCTTTTGTGGAATCTGACCAGAGCATTACTCACCAGGTTTGTGATTTAGGTGATGTAAGTTATATCTACTTACTTTAATGTTTGCTAAGCTATTGCTTTCATTTCTGTAGATCGTCGATAGGGAAGCTCAAGGACACAGGTTCCTCTCAAGAGAATATGTTCAACCACAATGGGTATTTGACTGTGTGAATGCTAGGATAATTCTGCCAACTGAAAACTATCTTGTCGGAAGGTAACTTCTAATTCTTTTCTGTTAGAGTACAGACTCTCTTCCATGTTCTATAATATTACTCATTGAATGTTGATTGTGGTGGTTTACAAGTATCTTTGACAATGTACACTCTGTTGGCATTGTTTCTCACCAAAATGACTTTTTGTATCTTTTCCTAGTTTTTTAGCTTCTTATTGGTAGTGATCTTTGTCGGTATGTGCTACTTTTTGTCTGAGAAATTTATCTGTGTGTTTTTAATTTAGGTTGTGATCTGTGATCTTGGTCGACGGCATATGCACGTCTATCTTAATTTTTTTATAGAATGAATTTGTTGTTAATTTGAAGTGTAATTATTTAATACCAAATACATCGTACTTACCTTCAAGTTAGATGTTTGTAGCAAGATACTCATTTTAGTTTTTTTTTGGTAACAAATTGGTCTTTTAAGTCATAAATCGTTTGCATTGTTATCATTTTCCATCTAAAGGATACAATTTCTAGTCTATAGGATTTCTGTATTTAAGATGTCTCTATTATCAACAGAGTTCCTCCACCACATTTGTCTCCTTTTGTTGACTATGATGAAGAAGGAGCATATGTTCCGGAGTATGCAAAGACTATTAAACACTTGCAAGCTGCTGCCAGAAAGGAAGTTCTCCCACTTCCTGGTCTTGAAAAAGATTTGGAAGATCCTCAAAATCTTCTGGCGGACGGTGTCATAGATAGAGCAGCAGCTAATCATGCGGCTAAGGAAAAGCAGAAGGTATGAAAAACTACTTACTATTCATAATATGATTGAATAAAGAATGGAGGTGATCATTCTATAAGTAATTATTTCAATGGTTGTGTTGCAGATGTTGATTCATGAGCAGCGATACCAGGAGGATTTGAAGAAAGAACTTCAAGGTGCCACATATGCTTCAGCAGGTTCTAAAGCTAGAGAAGAAACATCTGCCGGATTGATTCAGACTGGTGAATCAGCTAATAATGGTCAAGCAAATGTTGATGAAGGTGCTGATATGAGTAAACTTTTGTTGTCACGTAAAAAGAGGAAGCTGTTGGAAGCCATGCGGGTACGTTCTTTTATCCTGTCTATGACTGCCGATGAATTTTATTGTTTGAAGTTTCTATTGGTTCTGTCTGATGTTCATAATTTTTGTTGTTGAAATCTGTCATTCAGATATCTAATGAGCGCAAGCAAACTAAATATGATGTTATTACTCAACGGAAAAAGAAAATAGATGAAGCTCAGAATCAAAGGAGTTGAAAAGGATTCTGCTTTCTTAAGGATTCCGGCGAATTGATATATCATTCTGTTTTCTTTTGTTGTTGTTTGTAACTTTAACTTATTTTAGTCATTGTTCTTTCAGTTTTGTAATAGACAGACACACAAGGCCAAAGTAAAATTTGATTTTCTTTTAAGTTCTCAGGTTTGTCACATCTTGATAAGTGCAGGATTGTTATGACTTATGAGCATTCACATTTGCATTCAGAAGCTTAAATTTACCAGGGTGCGAATGAAGCAATTTTTTAACTTGACATCCAGAAGTTGCGAATCTCACAAGATAGATGTATTTAAGCTTATTATGTAATTTTCTAGTTGGCTGCTGATAAATAGTTCTACCAGCAGAAACTGTTTTGAATATGTGTCCCAACTAACATGTTTTCTAAACATAAGAACATATTCGAACAATTCAGTAGAAATTGTTCTGAATGTAACAACTAACATATGCTAACACAAATCAAAATAGTTGCCATATAACCACCTAAATTCTACATATCGTTCATGACCAGGCTTTCATTTCTGTTAAATAAAATGAAGGCTTAAATGCACTTTTGGTCCCCCTATTTTGACCCCCTATTTTGACATTTTTAACTTTTTAGTCCCTAAACTAAAAAAGCCAACTATTAGGTCCCTCATTTTCTAATATCGTGAAATTTTTATGGTCCCTTGCCATTTGTCAGTTATTTTAATGACATGGCACCTCAAAAATTGACCAGTCCTTTGCCACATCATTAAAATTAATTGAATATTTATTTTTAATTTGTATTTTAATATTTCATTTTTCATAATCATTTAAATTGAAATAATGATTTTAATAATAACATTAAAATTGATTTTTAATATACCCATAGCAAGTGAAAATGCCAAATCTTAATCTTTCCTGCAAATTTACTCTCAAACATGAACCCTAGTGTCCTCCACTACAGGAGACATTGCAATCCAACAGATTACACAAACAGCCCACCAAGTTTCAACAACAAAAATTACCAAAACCTATGAATATCCTAACCCTTCAAACTACCAAATGATGTGACAAAATCAATAATTTTTCTGCAAATAAAAATCTCAATTGGAATTCAATCTACCAATAGTGAGGAGAAATTGGGGGGAACCCAGTTGGAGGAAGAGGCAAAGAACATTGAATCTTGAAGAAAGAAAGGATCTTGATAAGAGTTTGTAGAAAGAGTGAAACTTGAATTTGAAAAAACGGAAAACAGGGTTAGGCATGTGCGAATGCGTGATTTCTTCTCCAAAACAAAGAGAAGAAGCTAAGGTATATGAGAGTGCTCTTCAAATCCAAGTTAATTTGAGGGTTTTTTCTTCCAGATCTCATCTTTGTCTTCAACCACCATTGTTACTGTCTTGCAGCCACTGTTCGTCGTTGTTGTTTGCCGTTGTACAACCACTGTTCATCTCGTTGTTGTTGTTGTCGTGCAGCCACCATTAATCGCCGCTGATGTTATTGTCGTGCAACCACTGTTAATCGTTGTCGTTGATGCTCATCAAGACAAAAGGAAAGCAAAACCTTATTTATCATTAAGTACAGAATAACAATGGAAGCAAAACCTAATTTAGGGCTAAATACCTATGTTGGGGTTTTAGCTTAAATAAGTGCTTATTCAAAAAAGCTCTTTTCACTTGCTGGGTATATTAAAAATCAATTTTAATGTTATTATTAAAATTATTATTTCAATTTAAATGATTCTGAAAAATGAAATATTAAAATACAAATTAAAAATAAATATAATGATGTGGCAAGGGACTGGTCAATTTTTGGGGTGCCATGTCATTAAAATAACTGACAAATGGCAAGGGACCATAAAAATTTCACGATATTAGAAAATGAGGGACCTAATAGTTGGCTTTTTTAGTTCGGGGACTAAAAAGTTAAAAATGTCAAAATAGGGGGACCAAAAGTGCATTTAAGCCTAAAATGAAAGGATTGAGAGTGGATTCCTTTCCTCAATGCTTTCGAGGTGGCTCAGCACCTTTATTGCAAGGGGTGCTCAACTCAAGCCAATTTCTATCGGATCATAGGCTTGAGTTCTATTCAACTGCTAATCATATTTGGGCCAAATGTGTACTTGCGATCTATGTTAATTAGAACGAGTATCGGGTTTTTTAGGCTGGTCTAGAATAGTCTCAACAAAACTTAGACTCTAATTTTAAGGTTAATTTCTTTTAAAGAGTTGGGAATCGATGTTTCTTTTAAAGAGTTGGGAATCGATGTTCTTTTCGTTCTGCATACTCCTTTAGCTCATCAAAGAATGTTGAATCTTGGATGAAGAAGTTGCTAATAAGCTATCAATAGCTCTTCCATCATCCTATCTAAAATCAAGTCCTTTGCTAAAGTGCTCAGTCATGCAATGCATCGTGAATACAAGAAGTCTCCCTTAATAAGGGATCTATAATATTTAGTGACAATGGTTAACAATATTCAATATCCATGAAAGAATAGCTCTTCCATCATCCTATCTAAAACCAAGTCCTTTGCTAAAGTGCTCAAAGGGCTTAGTCGTGCAATGCATCGTGAATACAAGAAGTCTCCCTTAGTAAGAGATCTACAATATTTAGTGACAATGGTTACCAATATTCAATGTCCATGAAAAGAGGGCATGTTTTTTTTTTTTGGTCAACACTACTGCCAATGTGAGCTTTTTTATTTTTTTGATAACAAGCCTCAGTGTCTCCGAACACTTTGCTCACGAATTAAACAGGTCGTTCCACTCTATTCGTTTCTTGGACAGATACCGAGCTCAATGCCTGGTCAATAACAGACGAATAGAGAAATAAAGTTGAACTTGCTATTAGGAGTGTCATGATGGGCGGCGATGCTAGGAACACTTTCATCTTTGTGAACGTCTCCTCACATTTGAATGTTCATTCAAATATCTCCATTTTATTTAACGTGGCCAATAAGTTGAAAGCCTTGTCACTTGCATAAAAAAAACAAGAGAGGACAATTAATTGCCTGGTTAGTTACTGAACCTCCTTGGCGTTGGAAAGGCTCCTCATGTCTATTATGGCTTGACATTTGTTTGGGTTTGCCTCTATGCCACTTTTTGTAATCATAAATCCATGAATTTGCCCGCTTGTACGCCAAATAAGCACTTGACCATATTAAGACACATGTTGTAGTTCTTAACATATCACATGATATTTTCCAAATCTGTTGCATGGTCCCCCTTCTAAAGTCTTCACTATCATGTCATCAATGTACATCGCCAGGTTGTGCCATATTTTCTTTAAGAACACTGCGTCCACGAGCCTCTGATAGGTGGCCAACGTTCTTAAGTCCAAAAGGCATGACATTGTAATAATAGTTACCATTATTGGACATGAATGATGTCTTGGGAACATCTATACAGTCAATCTTAATATGGTTATATCCTGAATAGGCATACAAGAAACTCAACGTTTATAACCTAAAGATCCGTAAACTCGGTTGTCTATGATGTGGAGATGATACATATCTTTTGGACATGCAACATTAAGGACAGTGAAATCAACACATATCCTCCACTTGTTTGACGCCTTTCTCACCAAGACCATGTTATCCAACCACGAAGGATGTTTGGTTTCTATTATGAAACCAACGCTTGTTAGCTTCTGAAGCTCTTATTCGATGGTTACTATCTTCTCCTCGCCAACCCTACACTTCTTTTGAGATACTGGTTTGACAAAGGAGTCTATGGCGAGACGATTACATACAACTCTAGTATCTATACTGGGCATATCTGAAGGCGGCCAGGAAAACAAATTGGTGTTCTTACTGAGTAGGACGATCAAATCCTCCTCTTTATTGACCAACTTAGTGACTTGTGATGTAGAGGCATAATCTATACCTCTTTCAAATTTTCTGTTGGGATAAGCCTTTCATTGTTTGCCTCTAACTTGGGGTACCATCTTGTTGTATCAATGTCATCCTTTCTTACACGTGAGGCGATGGGTTCTCGTTTTTTCTATACTACTCGGGTAAGATTCTGGGCCGAACGCCCGATCCCTTTGACTGTACCCACATGCTAGTCAGGTAATGGATATTTGAGGCTTAAATGAAGCGTGGGCAAGACCAACTCAAGAGGTTGGGGGCGAGCCTTCCTAGAATAGCATTGTAAGGGGATGTGGCGTCTACTTCAAGATACTTCACTTAGATGGTTTTGATGCTTACCCCAATGTTTTTTCTTGCGTGATATTAGGGGTGGCAAAACGGGCCGTGGCCCGTCGGTTCGGCCCGCGCACCCGCCAAAAAATGACGGGTTGGGTTGGGATTTTAGGCCCGCCGCTTGCCAAAGCTCGCCCCGCCAAAATCCGCCGCCCGCCATACCCGCCCCGCCAAAGCCCGCCGCCCGCCCCTCCTCCAAAACTCACTCTTTTTTAGTTAATTCTAGTAATTGCAATTCTTGATGGTTTATTTTATACATTTATTTATAAATATATGTAATATTTTTTTAAGTAAATTTGTTAAAAAGTTGTTTTTATAAAAAATTGTTTTAAAAAATAAGTGAAAAGTTTAATTAAAAGGTAAAAAAAAAAACTATTAATCTATTAAAAATAATATAAATAAAAATAGCTGGGTAAGCCCGCCGCCCGCCAACCTGCCATCTTGGCGGGGCGGGCATGACTTTTATGCCCAATTTATTTGGCGGGCATGCCCGCCCCACTCATTTTTTGGCGGGCATAAGGCGGGGCAGGCAGCCCTTTTTGCCACCCCTACGTGATATGGCCCTTGCCCCGCACCTGCTCGCTTGAAAGACCAACCAAGGATCCTTGGAAAGATCTAATGCCATTGGGATCAAGTTGGAGCCCCTAAAAGGCGCTTAACAATAAGATGTCTATTGAGCTGCCAAGGTCGACCAATACTCGTTTCACATCCCAATCGGCATACTAAATTGTGATGACCATGGGTTATTGCGGGGATACAACACCAATTGCATCTTTTATCGAAAAGGTAATTTTTGGTTCTCAGTCCCTGCCTGAGGTTATGAAAGCTTCAAGGGGTGTGAAGTTCGCTATTAACACTTATCGAGCGTACCTTTTTCCCGGAGGAGCTGGATTATCCCCCAACTAAACCTCCAGCGATTATGTTGTTAATCTTCTCGGAATTTTATTTGAACATTCTAGTGAGAAGATGATGAAAGCAACAATGAGTAAATGGTGTGTGTGACCCAACTTAGTTTTATCAAGGCCCTATGATGGACATTAATTGTACTTGTTAAAAGTACAAATGCGTGACAACCCCTAATGATTAAGGGATGTCAGACGCTTTAAGTTATTGTGAGGTTAATAGCTAACTCACAAGGGGTGAGAAACTCCTATATTTGTGTATCTATGTGTTATAGTTAGTTATGTTCTCTATCGTAATATTGGGGTATTTATAGTCACCCAAGACCTAGATCTAAGATTTCTTAAAGTATATTAATCAATTCTAGAATAAGTAGTTGATTTTCTAAAATTCGGGGAGCGCAGTTAATTCTCACAACTCTATATGCATCGTTTGTTGATCCAATACCCATATTCGCACGATCAACGTTATGAGCAGATGCATGAAAGATTCGAATGATGTATTTGAGAAAAGAGCGTCCTATCCAAAGGAAGGATGCTCAAACCAACAGAAAAAATAATCTAGAAAAGACGATGGACGAAACATAAATTTTCATTGCGATCCTATAACCTTTTTCGATTACACCACTACAATTTTCACTATCAATTTGAAGATCTAGTAAGTAAGACAAAATCAAATATGAAGTCCTTTTTAGTAAATCTTAAAAATCAAAAGGGTAAAAAAATTATGAAAAATTATAAAATAGAAAGATAAAAAAATTTAATTTTAAAAATTAAAAATTAAAAAAATTAAAATCCTCAAAATAAAACATGAAAAATGCATTTAATAGAAAAAAGGAGAAAAAAAAATCAGAAGGAAAATTGAGCAGTACTGTGATTTAGCTTTGAACTTTTGAAGAAGAAATTGAGGTTAGAACGACAAAGGAAGAGCATGGAGTCACTAGACAGAATCTCAAGCGTCGACAAAATTTTGGATCTACTTTCCACAGTCGGCTACGTCGACGCCACAGGTTCCGATGCACCACCGTCGCAGAAAATCGCCGCCGGCCTCTCTTGGATCATCACCGCCCTCAACCCTAACTCCAACACAATGTACGTTATCTCATTCCTCTCAATCAATCAATTGATTAGGGTTTCTATTCTTCACCTCTCGTTTTCTTTATTCAACTTGCAGACACGATGAAAACAACACACAGTACATAGAAGAATCTCTAAAATTGATAGAATGTCCGTACCCTCTTCAACAAACTCATATTCAAAATTGTGACGCTGATGCTCTTTTTCCTGTTATTCATTGGATTACTTCACGTCTAAGATCAACACAAGAACAATGTGTCAGTGAGGTGTTGAATTGAACTCTTGCATTTTCAGTTTTGATCTATGAAGCACGGTCGCCGATATTGACACGTCTGACCGATAGTAATTTGAAAAAAAATGAATAAATTAAACTAAATTACAAGTGTCAGTTTCGGACACCGACACTGACACAAACACATATTTTTTCGGAAGTGTAGATGCTATAGAGATTTTGATTTTGATTTCTGTGAGTAGTTTCATAAAATGAATGGATTGATTGCCTTATATGTTTTGTGCAGTGCTGATTTTTGGTATGCCATGAACCGTAGGTATGTCATGATGAAGAAACTATTGAAGAAAAGGACGAGCTTAAAACTACTTCGATAAAGTTGGATGAACTGGTTTGTGAGATCAATTATCATTTCTACTTGATTTATTTGACTTTGGTGTTTAGATTTTTTTCTTATTTGGCCGTTCTACAGAATCAGCGGAAGACGAATGTTGTGGAGCAGTTAGATGAGTTGAGAGTGAGAATCAATAAGAAAGGTGCTGATTCTGCAGTTCAGAAGTTGTATCCTTTAATCATGTCTATGAAGGTGAATCATTATTACTATTATTGTTGTTTTCAGTAATTTTAAGATTCAATTTTTCGAGCCAACTGAAAATGCAGGTGATTTAATTATTTTTTTTTAGTTATTGTTTGCACTAAAACTGAATGTTATGTGTTGCTTAAGCTATTTACTTTTAGTTTAGGATCTTGAAAGGAAGGAAACCAGCTTTCTGTTCAACCGTGATGCTAAGCATTCAGAACTTCAGGCCGAGATTAGTGAATTAGAGAGGAAAATAGCAAGTGACTATGATAGCCAGTGCCTTAATGATGAGCTTCATCATTCTTTAAGTGAATTACTTGAAAGTGTTGATTTGATGAAAAAGGTAAGATAGTTTTAATAAATGGACTTACTTTCCTTTATTTTCTATTCTCATTTTTGGACACATAAGGGTGTTAAACTGTGGATGCAGTTACCCAAAATGCAAATAAATACGATTGCATAATTCTTTCAAACTGCACTATTGCAGTAACAATTGGAAATTTTGGATTTAGAACCATGAACCTCCTTTGAATAGTTTTGATACTTCTTTATTCCATTGTTTCAATTACTATAAGCTTCATATTTTTTCCCTTTCTGATAGGAACTTGCTGTTAGACTAAGGGATGTAGTGGCAGTAAGGCGACAGATTGACGATCTGCCATGCCAATCAGAAATCGTCCAGTACGTTGGCTTCTTTCACCTTTCACTCATTCATGATTCCTATTGTCTTTATGCTATGGAATACTCTTCCGGGAAGGAGATTAAGTTTGTCCTTTACCTGGTTCTAATTAGGTGCAACTAAAACACATCCACAATATTTTCTTTCAAATTTCTTCTACACATGTTTCCCACACCCTGACGCTTTTCACATTATTTTAAATGGGGTTGAATACATGCAGTACCTGATTCCAATTTTGTGCTATTAGCGCTCACTTTCAACTTGAGGCGTATAAAATAAAAACTAAGTAAATATGTCCACTAATCATTTTTATACTAGTCTATATTTTTAATTCCCACCTCAACTATCTATGACAGTTTGATTATTGGATAGAAAGAGACCCATTATGATTAAAATTAAAATTTAACAGAAAGAAAGCACATCCCTGATTAATCTTACATTTCATGTAATTGGATAGTAAATTTTCTTTTTCATATCTATTACCTTTATCTATCCCTACAAGTCTCTAAAATATTTGTATTCACGTTGGAGTTATCTTCCCGGTACAAATGTATACTTGAGTATTATAGATTATGTATGGGGAGATATAGAATATGTATAGGGATTTTTTTTTTGAAGAATAATTAAAGGGATGGTACATGGATCGGGTGAAAGCAATAGCATGCATGTATGCTGGGATGGGTTTGATAAGAATGTGGAACCTGCTTGTCTGGAATATTTATTGGACATTTTTCATTCGTGTTTATGTAGGTATGAACATCGGCTCTCAGAACTGTATGCTCAAATCCAGGTTCGTAAATTCTTTTGATAGAATGAGTTTTTGCAAGGGAGAGAAAAGTGAAAAAGTTTTGCTGAGGAAATGATGTTGTTTACTGTTAAATCTGCCACTGTACAGGGAAAGCATCGACAGACTCGCAAATATTATTCTACCTACAATGCTCTGTTGGAAATAAAAGAATTGATGTTAAAGGAAACATCTTTATTGAATTCGATCATTTCACAGGTATTCATCAGAGAATTGCAGCATGCTGTAAATTTTATTTTGACATTTTCCTTATGATTTTGTTTATTGTCGATTCCCCTCCACCATATTGCAGTTTCAAGAGGCCTTTAGCAGTGCTGATGGTCGTGTAAAACTTGTTCATTCTATGGAAGGAATTGTCAAGGGAAGTCAACAGGTAATGCAATTTTTGCATGCGTAAATAATCAACTTGGAAGAGTTAACTGCAGCTCTTGAGGTGTTGTGTTGATTTATCTTTAGATTTCTAAAAACATTGAAAAAAAAATATTGGGGATTGTGCGTCTGTACCATTCACATGTGTCTAAATATATATTACTAAGTGTTGGTATTAAATACCCAATGATTCAATCTTTATTACAACAACCAAGCCTTATCTCACTAAGTGGGATTGACTACATGGATCAACTTTCGTCATAATGTTTTATCCAAGACCATGGTTCTATCCAGATGATCCAAATCTTATATTTTCTGTTTGCTATTGTGGACATTACCATTTAAGTAGAAATGTTTGTTATTTTTCTTTTTATCATCATTTAAGTAGAAATGTTTGTGATTTTTCTTTTTAGCATAAGTACCGATGTGCTTTCAATGAATGTGCCTTCTGTGATTAAGACTTTTAGCTGCTGGATATGTGTACAGAAACTGGAAAAGGTTCAACTAGGGCTTCAAGAAGAAGAGAGAAACCGTAATGACCTTAAGGGTAAATATGCTGCAGCAATCGGTGAGCAAAAGCACTGCTATTCTTTGATGAAAGCTTTTCAGGTATGCTATTTCCAGTTATAGAATATTTCCCCCCTTAGTGGAAGAAGAGTTTCAGCATTTTTGGTGCCAAATTTTCGTAGGTCCATGGGACCTCCCACTTCATGATTAATAGTTATCCATCTTCTTTCTGTATGAAATCCTTGGTATCTATGAAGCCCACATACTTCAAAAATGGAGAAATATCAATGTACGATACCAAAACGCATTCGATACTTCCCAATACCTACTCATAAAGTATTCAAATCTTTTTGAAAGTATTTTTACCTATACTTTTTTGAAATTATTCAATGTTGCTAAAATATGCAGACCAATTTAGCATAGGTTTGATCTTCATGGGAACCTTTTCCCTCACTTCTCCTTCATATCCATAAATTGTACTATGATTTCAAATAAACTAAATCAAGATGAGCTAAATAAGCTCATTTAGGAAGCAAAGCCAATTTTGTTCTTTGTACTGTAATCATTCTTATTGGCTTTAAATATTAACTTTTTCTTATCAAATATTTTCTTTAATGACCAGGAAAAATGTTCCAAGGAGAAGTTACAGTGTTAGAGTTCCAGATGAAAATTGCTGACATTTATGTGGTTTAGTCGTGACTCGTGTGTATTATATGCATCCCAGTCAATGCGGATAGATAGCCACAAACTCACAATACCATGGTCATGGGTTAAGAATATAATCTGCAGTTTATAAACTGATGCTCGAGCTGCGGTTATGATGATTCACATTTGTTGTTTGCCATTAACATGTTCTATTTAGCCATTACATTAAACCTTTTAATGCTTGGGTTTTGTACAGTTTTTCCTGGAACTTGAGATCATTCCAATGCCCCAAAGGACGAGCATTCTTCAACGATATTTTACTATTTTCTAATGTTTGAAAATTCTTATTTTTGTAACACGAAAGATTTACTTCAGATTAATCACATAAGATTGTTCTTTAACTAATAATAATACTAATAATACTAATAATAATAATACTAATAATAATACTAATAATAATAATACTAATAATAATACTAATAATAATAATACTAATAATAATACTAATAATAATACTAATAATAATAATACTAATAATAATAATACTAATAATAATACTAATAATAATACTAATAATAATAATAATACTAATAATAATACTAATAATACTACTAATAATAATAATAATACTAATAATAATACTAATAATACTAATAATAATACTAATAATACTAATAATAATACTAATAATACTAATAATAATAATACTAATAATACTAATACTAATAATACTAATACTAATAATACTAATAATAATACTAATAATACTAATAATAATAATAATAATAATAATAATACTAATAATAATACTAATACTAATAATAATAATAATAATAATAATACTAATAATAATACTAATAATAATACTAATAATAATAATAATAATAATAATAATAATAATAATAATAATAATAATACTAATAATAATAATAATAATAATAATAATAATAATAATAATAATAATAATAATAATAATAATAATACTAATAATAATAATAATAATAATAATACTAATAATACTAATAATAATAATAATAATACTAATAATAATACTAATAATAATAATAATACTAATAATAATACTAATAATACTAATAATAATAATAATAATACTAATAATACTAATAATAATAATACTAATAATACTAATACTAATAATACTAATACTAATAATACTAATAATAATACTAATAATACTAATAATAATAATAATACTAATAATAATACTAATACTAATAATAATACTAATAATAATAATAATAATAATAATAATACTAATAATAATACTAATAATAATACTAATAATAATAATAATAATAATAATAATAATAATAATACTAATAATAATAATAATAATAATAATAATAATAATAATAATAATAATAATAATAATACTAATAATAATAATACTAATAATACTAATAATAATAATAATACTAATAATAATAATAATAATACTAATAATAATAATAATAATAATACTAATAATAATAATAATACTAATAATAATAATAATAATAATACTAATAATAATAATAATAATAATACTAATAATAATAATACTAATAATAATAATAATACTAATAATAATAATAATAATACTAATAATAATAATAATAATACTAATAATAATAATACTAATAATAATAATACTAATAATACTAATAATAATAATAATAATAATAATAATAATAATAATAATAATAATAATAATAATAATAATAATAATACTAATAATAATAATAATAATAATAATAATAATAATAATAATAATAATAATAATAATAATAATAATAATAATAATAATAATAATAATAATAATAATAATAATAATAATAATACTAATAATACTAATAATAATAATAATAATAATAATAATAATAATAATAATACTAATAATAATACTAATAATAATAATACTAATAATACTAATAATAATAATAATAATAATAATACTAATAATACTAAATCCTTTTTTCGAGAGAGCGATTTCCGGCACACCGAGCGATTTCCGGCGTGTAAATCTAGGGTTCCTTTTTTCAACCTCCATCGTGTGTGGCGTAGCTCCGGTCAGGTTTAAAGTCCTAGCCTTCGGGTTTAGGGACCAACCGGGGACAACGCTGTGCTAAGGTGTGGGTTTTTTCATTTTTTCGGCCATGACGCGGGGTAGAGGAAGGCCAAAGAAGCAGGTTTCACCTTCCCCGACGACTCCCCAGAACCCGGGGAAAACGGATACTAGCGGAGCTTCAGCGAGTGTGAAAACCACTTTGGAAGAGGCAACATCAGAGGCATCAGAAGAGGAGAAAATTGCACAGATACTTGTTCAAAACCCCACACTGACTCAATCTGTGGGTGAAGGGAACACAAATAAGCTTTGGGTGGATGTGATAAGTGGAAATAGATTACCTACAAATGGGCTTGCCATCCAATTTAATGCCCCAAAAATCATTGAGGGAGAAATGGAAGTCGAAATAGAGGAGGCGGATGTTGAGTCTGAGATACGTTACTGGGATTCTACGCTAATCATGTATGCGTTGGGAAAGAATCTAAGCATGAACGCAGTAAAGAACTTTATGATTAAGTTCTGGAATTTCGTCTCCCTCCCAAGCATTTACTATCATGAGGAAGGCTATTTCCTTTTGAAATTCCAATCCACTGATGACAGGGACCAAGTTCAGATGAAAGGCCCCTACACGATCCATGGGGTTCCTATGGTTTTGAGGGAATGGAACCATGAGTTTGATTTTAAACGCGATATGTTACGTACTCTGCCGATTTGGGTCAAACTACCAAATTTACCTCTTCACCTTTGGGGGGCAAGGAGTTTGGGAAAAATTGGAAGTGTATTAGGAACCCCGGTATGCACAGACGAATGCACGGCAAATAAGCTACGCATATCCTATGCTCGGATCCTGGTGGAGATTGACATCACTGCCAAGCAGAAAGATAGCATAACTATTAGAGATACTAGTGGAAGGAAGCTTACTCAGCCCATCGAATATGAATGGAAGCCCAAATTTTGTGAAAGTTGCAAGAAAACAGGCCATTCATGTGAGGAAGAAAAGAACAAAGTTGTGAAGATATGGCAACCTAAGAAAGAGCCGGCGAAAAAACCTGAAACGAGGGAGCATGTAGATGAACCTGAAACCTCTCAAACCTGGAACCAAGTCAACAAAGGAAAAAAAGGTAAGATGCCCTTAAACACCCCTGGTCTAAATGATGGCGATATACTGATATCCAATGAGTTTGCGTCACTCCGATTTGTGAATGAGTTGGGAGTGAACTATGACCCACCAATATGATCGTTTCATGGAACGTGAGGGGAATAAATAATGTAGGGAAGTGCAGAGAGGTTAGTTCCCGCCTGAAGAACCTGCATCCCAATATGGCTATTTTGCTTGAAACTAGAGTTAAGCCGAATAAAGCTGACATAATAAGGCGCTATTTGGGCTCCCACTGGTCCTACATGGACAACTACATCAACCATGCGAATGGCAGGATTTGGCTTCTCTTTGATGAGACAAAACTGAAGGTGGAAAGACAACACAGTACTGACCAATTGTTACATGTGGGGGTATATGACTTAACAGGCTCCCTTCAATTTTGGTGCACATGTATCTATGCCTGGAACACTTTAAATGATAGAAGAACTCTATGGAAAGATATCTGCCAGCTTAAGCCCTCTGTTAGTGAACCGTGGATGCTAATGGGGGATTTCAATAATGTTCTGAGTGCTGCTGATCGTGTGGGTGGTAGAGAGGTGACGGCATCTGAATTTGAGGACCTGGTTACCATGATGGAGGAACTTGATCTGTTTGAAAAAGAAAGTCAAGGGGACCATTTTACGTGGAATAACAAGCATTCAAATGGGATGATATACTCTCGGATCGACAGGGTGCTTGGGAATATACAATGGCAGCAGGTGAACATTGACACAAACCTTTATATCATGGAACCAGGGGTATCTGACCATTCCTTATTATGCCTAAAGAGTAGCATACATAACAGACCTTTGAAAAGACAATTTAAGTTCCCTAATGTGGTAACTCAGACTGAGGGCTTTTTGGATGCAGTTAAAGCTAACTGGGACCTTCCAATGGAAGGTGGAGCAATGTACACCTTTTGGAAAAAACTCCAACGACTGCAGCCCATTATCCGATTGCTTTGCAAATCTTTTAAAGGCATCCAGGGTCAAATAGAGGTAGCGCGGGCTGAGTTACAAAGTGCACAAGTCGAGTTACAACTGGACAGATTGAATGGTTCTAAGGTAGAGAAAGTTAAGAACTTTACTGATAAGGTGATCCATCTGAACAACATTGAGGAGCAGATGTTAGCCCAGCGTGCTAAAATAAACTGGATTCGGTTGGGAGATGGAAACAATAAGTTTTTTCATGCCACCCTTAAAGGAAAGAACAAGCAGACTAGGATTCAGTCCTTACAAACAAATTCTGGTGATGTTGTGACTGATCAACAAAGTATTAAGGAGGAAGTCATAAATTTCTACAGCAGTCTTGTAGGCACACCTGCGAAAAATCTTACAGGCATTGATTTAGAAGCAATGAGAAGGGGCCCCCAACTTAATAGCTACCAAATGGATCTGCTCACTGCCGATGTTTCTGATGAGGAAATTTTCAATTGTCTTAAATCCATGAAGGATCATACAGCCCCGGGGGGAGATGGGTATAATGCTAAGTTCTACAAGGTAGCTTGGGACATTATAAAAACTGATGCTTGCAGTGCTGTTCGTGAATTCTTTGAGAAGGAGAAAATGTATAAGGCTGTTAACAACACCATTGTAACAATCATCCCAAAGAAAAGCAATGCCTCAAAAATTCAGGACTATAGACCAATCTCTTGCTGTACCATTCTTTACAAGATTATTTCGAAGATTATGGCGTCGAGATTGGGAAAAGTGATTGGTTCCATTGTGCACCAAAGCCAAACAGCTTTTATTCCTGGAAATCATATTCAGGATAATGTTTTGTTGGCCTTCGAATTGATAAATGGTTATAGCAGAAAGAGTGGTCCCCCGAGGTGTATGATCCAAATGGATCTCCAAAAAGCCTACGACTCTATTGATTGGAATGCCCTGGAGACAATCCTTAGAGAAATGAGCTTTCCTCACAAGTTTATTAGGTGGGTGATGTTAACTATTAATACTGTCTCATACAGATATAAAGTTAACAATGAGCTGACTGATTTCCTAGTGGCCAAGAGAGGTCTCAGGCAAGGAGACCCTCTCTCCCCTATGCTCTTTGTCTTGGTGATGGATTATCTCCATCGGGTTTTACAGAAGATGAAGGAGAATCCCAACTTCAAATTCCACACAAAGTGTAAGAAGCTGGGCATCATCAACCTAAGCTTTGCAGACGACCTTCTCCTCTTTGTCAGAGCAGAGGCTGCTCCTGTCAGGCTCTTGATGCAAACTTTCACCAATTTCTCCTCTTCTACAGGGCTCTCAGCAAACATGCAAAAATGTATGATATACTATGGCAATGTGCTGCAAGATACCAAGAACACGCTGGCTCAAATAACCAATTTTAAGGAAGGAACATTACCATTTAGATACCTTGGCATTCCTTTATCCAGTAAAAAGCTATCTGTGGCAAATTGTATGGTGATGGTAGAAAGGATGACTGGAAAAATTAGGAACTGGACTAGCAGGTTGTTGAGCCATGCAGGTAGATTGCAGCTTGTCAAAAGTGTCTTGTTTGCAATTACCAATTATTGGTTCCAATGTGTGCCCTTGCCCATGAAGGTGATTCAACATGCTGAAGCTGTCTGTAGATCTTTTCTTTGGTCTGGAAGTGACAAGATTACTAGGAAATCCCCGGTTTCGTGGGGGCAAACCTGTAGCCCTATGAAGGTTGGAGGTCTGAATATAATTGATCTGAAGGTGTGGAGAAAAGTGAGTCTGCTGAAAATGCTATGGAACCTCAGTGGCAAATCGGACAGCCTGTGGATAAAGTGGATACACTGCTATTATGTTAAGAATATGTCCATCATGACCGTCCCTGTCAAATCCTCATGTTCGTGGATTCTTAAAGCAATCCTTAACCAAAGACAAGCTGCTGTGAATCTCCCTTGTTGGAACTCGATGTTGCAGCAACGTAAATATAACACCAGAATTATTTACTATAAGTTACTGCAAGTGCTTCCTGTGGTGCAGTGGCATAGGTTGTTTGACAAGAACCTTGCTAGGCCAAAAGCCCAGTTCATCCT